>NC_073305.1:73205981-73505981 GCF_027595985.1 Sorex araneus | reverse complement strand
CTCAGAAATGTCCTAGGCCTGCCAGCAGATGGTCTGGCCCTCAATGCTCCTGTACCCCACAGCCCATCAGGCCCCAGCAGACACCAGGAGCTCTGAAGCTCTTCCCCCTTTCTAGCCCCCCTACCCCATCTTCTGTTCCCCCAAAAGGGGCCTTTGCTTCCCAGCACTGACATACCCCCACCCCCACCCCTTCAGCCCCTCTCCAATGGCTGATGGAACACAGGCCCGGGAAGGAGAGGGAGAGAATAAACAGACAGCTGCGGGGGAGGGGCATCAGAAATGGCAGGATTGGGGTGCCAGATAGACCAGAGGTCCAGGGGGTGGTGTCTGAGGGGCCCGGGAGTAGGCTGAGCCAGCAGGGAGTTAATGTCTGCAGTGCTTGCCCCTGGGAGGCCTAATGAGACACAGGTGGCCCCTGGCCCGCGCCCACACCGCCAGCCATTCTCCCATTGTAAGCTGATGCTCCACTGTCGGCTTCAGGCAGGAGGGGGTGTGAAGGGGGGCTCCTGCAGCTAAGGGGGCGGGGCTGGGGGGCTGGCAGGGCCCCAGCACATAACTCTGGGCGGCTGCAGTCTGCGGCGCAGTCTGTGGCAGCAGACACCCAGCGCTTGGAGCTGAACCGACAGCATGGAGGTAGCAGGCTTGGGGCGGGGGGCTCACAGGATGGGGGGACTGAGCCCACTCTGGTGGGGCCCCTCAGCAGAGAAGTGGCTCTAAAGGCATAAGCTTGGGACCCAGCAGGAACTCTTGAAGCCTGCAGGGGGCTGGGCCTGACACCTAGAATGGGAGAACTGGGGAAAAGGTCAAACGCTAGGCAAGGGGCTTCAGGCAGGGGTGGGGGCTGTTCATGTGCTGGTGAGAGGGGGCTCGGGGGTCTCTGGGATTTGGGGAGGACTGCAGTGTGGGATGACTCTGTCTTCCATCGTCCCTAGGCCCTCCTGGCCCTGCCACTGTTCCTGCTTCTGTCCACGCATCCCTGCACCCCTCAGTCCGCTGGGATCCGGGGAGATGGTAAGGCCCCCACACTGTCACCATTAGCCGGGCTAGGCAAGGGCTGTTCTGAGTCATCTCTGAAGCCCCTCTCCCACCGAGCTCCAGCCCTGCAGTAACAGGGCAGGTAGAAGGTGCTGTTCCTGCTAAGGATTTCCCTCCTAGGGACTGTGGGGTATTGTCTGTGAAGCCTCGGTGGCCCTGGCCTCATCCTCCCCACCCCATCCCCAGCTCTGGAGAAGTCTTGCCTTCAACAACCCCTGGATTGTGATGACATCTATGCCCAGGGCTACCAGGCAGACGGCGTCTACTTGATCTACCCCTCCGGCCCCAGCGTGCCTGTGCCCGTCTTTTGTGATATGACCACTGAGGGCGGGAAGTGGACGGTGAGTGGGGATGCAAAGGGGAAGTGCCCAGATCTAGTCCCAGCCGTAAGACCAAGCATCATCTCTGCCAGCCCATTTCCTCATCTCTAGGGTGGGGAAAACAGGGTACACCATCTGTGAGGTGCAGGCAATTCTAAGGGATTCAGACTGCTTAGCACAAATAATTCTCAAGTGATTCTGGAAGGTACCTTGTGTAGCTGAAGAACTCAAGCCCAAGAGGGGTGAAGTCTCTGGCCAAGGTCACGAGCCAGCAGCAGGATTCAGGTGGCTGAACTCTGAAACATCCTCTACAGCCCCTTTAGCCTCTTCCTGGCACTCAGCAGCTGCTCACTGAGGGGCCCCGAGTCAGCATATGCCTTTTCTTACCCACAGCTCAGTCCTTTAACAATGTGCCTCAGCACACAGGGTCTAGGCCTGGGGTGGCCCCTACCCAGACCCTTATAGGTTCAGGCCCATCCTCTCTGCTCCAGATTTTCCAGAAGAGATTCAACGGCTCAGTGAGTTTCTTCAGGGGGTGGAACGACTACAAGCTGGGTTTCGGCCGCGCTGACGGGGAGTACTGGCTAGGTAAGGCAGAAGCCAAGCAGACTGGGGGGCTGCCCCGAGCCAGGGCCCTGCTAAGCTTTTGCCCATGCCCACAGGCCTGCAGAATCTGCACCTCCTGACCCTGAAGCAGAAGTACGAGCTGCGCGTGGACTTGGAAGACTTTGAGAACAACACGGCCTATGCCAAGTATGTGGACTTCTCCATTTCCCCCAACGCGATAAGTGCTGAGGAGGACGGCTATACCCTCTATGTGGCAGGTTTTGAAGACGGTGGCGCAGGTACCCTAGGCTGAGTAAAGGGAATGGGCGCGGGGGAAGGGGAGGAGGCAGGGCTGGCACTGCTCAGTTGCTCCAAACATTGAAGGCCCCTCCTTTCCCCTCTGGGGCCTGGAAGGGTCGCCGCTGGCTGAGAGCCAGCCTGGGCTCAGTCCTGGGGAGAGCAGCCCTGTGCAGAACAGCCTTTGGATTCCTGGCTGACCCGGTGTGGCGGGGCTGTCACAGTGACAGCGCTGTGTCACACTGAGCAGTCCCCACGCCTGCCCTCCACCAGGTGACTCCCTATCCTACCACAGTGGCCAGAAATTCTCTACCTTCGACCGGGACCAGGACCTCTTTGTGCAGAATTGCGCGGCCCTCTCCTCGGGAGCCTTCTGGTTCCGCAGTTGCCACTTTGCCAATCTCAATGGCTTCTACCTAGGCGGTGCCCACCTTTCCTATGCCAATGGCATCAACTGGGCCCAATGGAAAGGTTTCTACTACTCCCTCAAGCGCACTGAGATGAAAATTCGCCGGGCCTAAGGTGCTGGCATCAGTTCCCCCCCTCCCCGCCCCCTGCCCCACTACTCCAGTTCCTTTGAGTGCTCCCTCCGCTGGCCCTGCCTGTGCCCTGGCCCCACAGCCCCCAGTCTGTCCCCTCTGCAGCTCTCGGCACCTGCTTCTCAAAGCAGGCTTGTGCTCCACACAACTCCACCCACAGCCAGAGCCAAGCCAGGCCTCTGGTCCCTCCACCTGCGACAATGTGGCCAGCAGCTGCCTGGCGACCCCAGCCTGGGCTCCCTAATGCTAGGAGTCACCGCTGTCCCCTCCCGGAGGTTAAGAGCTAGCCTGAGGGGCTCCGCCTTAGCCCAGCATCTATGCCGTGGACTGTTCTGAGGCTGCCCTGGCAGGTCATCTGGTCTGACCAATATCCACAGCACATGCCAAGTCTCATCCCTGCATTCCCTCCAGCCATGGGGTATCTTCCCTTGTTTTCCTTCCCACCCACTTACCACCCAGGAGTGAGCACCATGGACCTCCCCAATCCCATCTATTGTACTCGGCTTCCCTCACCTATCCATTCCAGACCCCCAAAGCTCAATGCTGAGACTATTTTACCACAGCTACTGCATACCAGCCCCAAGCAGCCACAACCAAGGTGGGCACAGAGCTGAGGTCCACCTGGCCCTTCACCCTCTGCCATGGAAAGGCAGAGGGCACCCTCTGTAGGGCTGGGAGTAAGTGGGGATGAGAGGTCTCAATAAACCTCAGCACCTAAATAAAGTGGCTTTGACTTTTGTGCATGCAAATGTGGATACTTGGCCCCAAAAATGTGGGTGCTTTTTGCTCCCCTACTTATGGCACCCTGCCGGAGTCAGGCACTGGAAGGAACCTTGTATTCCAAAGGCCTCATTTAGACAATGAAAAGGTTATGTAATAATAAAATAATATAATGACAATAATAAAAATACAATACTGAAAAGCTCTCTCAGGGAGGAGATTCCCCATCTGTCATGGCTCGGTGGTGGCTCAGGTGGTTGCTTACAGCTGTCAAGCCGGTCTGAGATGAACCTGCAAAATAATCCAAGCCAAGCATCCCCTGCTGGTTCGGAAGGCTCCAAAGGACCTCAGGGCTGGGTCTGCTCTTGGCAGCAAGGCACAAATTTGTGGTCCTAGGGCTCCTGGAGGTCAGGCAGGTCCGCCAGCAGCATCGGGGAGTCCATCTGGATCTCACGCTGCAGGGACTCAATGTCGGCAGGGTTCATGCCGTGGCCCTCCAGCCAGTCAGCAAGCAGGGAAGCTGAAAGTGAGGCCGAGTCTGCCTGGCTGCATGGAAAATGGGAGAGGTGCTGTTAGCTGAGGCTGACTCTCTACCTGTCCCATTGGCTACCTCCTTTTGGAGAGAACCCCTCCCATAACCCCCTCCCAGAAGCTTGACCAGCCATCTTACCCATCCTGTGGCCCGTCAGCCACGCCCATATCAAAAGACTGATTTAGGAATTCCTCCAGGTCAAAGCCAACACCATAGCCAGCCCCACTTCCCTTTGGAGTGCCCGAGAACACAGGTGGCAAAGGGTCCTCTACCTGTAGGGAATGATGGCAGATTACTATGTGGCATAACCAAGAGGTCAATCAAGGACTGCAGACAGCAAATCTGCCTGGAAATTTACGGGCATCCCGTAAATTTGACTGGCTGACTCAACAGTCACTGACTACTGGCTAGGCCCCATCACCACCATCTCCAGGCCCTGCACTTCCCAGGGAGCACCTCAGTGTCTCCCAGCAACCTCCCTGTTTGCCCTTGTCTCCTTCACTGAGCAAAGCAACAAGTTCTGAGAGATACAGTCCATCTGCTGCTAGGTTATCATGACCAAGAACATACCCAAACCTCCCCAAACCCATTTTCCTAGGCCAAGTCCAGTTATCACCACAGCATAAGCATCTCACCTGTGACTTGGACAGCTGCTGTGTCACCAGATTGACGTCGGGTGACTCTGAAGTGGAGGGTTGAGGGGCCCCCCCAGGGTCTGGCAGGGGAGGGCCTGATGGGAAGTAAGGCAGAACACCAGGGGCACTGGGGCCAGGCAACCCTGGCGGTGGTAACAGAGTCTGGGGGGCCAGGAGGCTAGAGGAAGTGGCAGTCTGGAGTGCAGCAGGGCCAGGAAGGGGCCCAGAACCGGCAGGGTTGGGGACAGGGCCAGGGGGCACACAGACAGGCTGAGATGCAGAAGCTGGGGTGGAACCTGCAGGTTGTGGTGGAGGGCCCATGGGAGGACTGGTGGACTGGGTTGTGGGGGCTGTGGGGGCTGTGGGTACAGGGGCCTGGGCTGGTGCCAGTATGGAAGCTGGCGCTGGGGTCGGAGCCGGGGGCCGGGCCATGCGAGTCCAGCGCTCCAGCAGGCTACGATCATTGTCACTGAGCACTAGGCCAGCCAGGGGATCAGTGGATGGGCCCCCAGAGACCCCAACCCCTCGCTCCTTGCGTTCCCGTTCTTGTCGCCGTTTCTCCCGCTCCTTGGCTCGCTCTTGTCGCCGCCGCCGTTTTTCTTCCCGCTCTCGCTGGCGCTCCTGGGCAGTCACTGGCTTCCGAGGCTCGGGAGCTTCCAGCGGGGCACTGGGGCCATCTGCAGGGAAGTTGGGCAGCAGTAAAATAAAAAGCCTGCAGCCGCATGCCAGCCAGGAGCTCCCCACTGCCACCCCCTCCCCAGCCAATTCCAGTTTCTACAAGGAACCTCTGAGCCGACTCCGCAAGGACTTGAGAAGGGCAGCCTTGAGCGCCGCCTTGGTGTTGTCAGAAATGGCACCCTCCCTCTTCGGGGGAGCGGGTTCGCTGGCAGGCAAGGGTGGCTGCAAGGTCAGATCAATGGTTTCAGGTGCAGGGCCAGAGCACAGTGGTGGGCCTGGAGGAGGTGACTCCATGGCACAGTCCCCACTAGGAGTCCACAGACTGGGCATCTCCACATCAGGACAGCCGGGCTCACTGGCCACAGGCTGCAGTGAAGGCTGGAAGCGAATCTGCTGGCGAATGCCCTCGCGCCGTGCGTGGAAGTCCTCAATCTCAGCCATGATAGCCTCCTTAATGCGCTCCCTGGTGAGAGCTTCTCGGTCAAAGGCAAAGTCAAAGGGTGGGGCACAGTCAGGTTCATCATCAGGGTCATGGTACTTGGCCAGAAACGGGTGACGAAGGGCAGTGGCTGCTGAGATGCGAGCGCTGGGCTCAAAACGCAGCATTCGCCCCAGCAGTGACAGGGCTTGGCGGTCTGCACCTGGGTACACTGTCTCCCAGGGCACAGGCTGGCGTGGTGGCAGGCTCTGGATATAGGCCCGTACTCTCTCAGCCCCCACAGCCTGAATAACCGCTGGTGATGGGGTACCCAGCACCATCATGATCAGCTGCAGTTGGTGCACATAGTTTTTGCCTGGGAAGAGCTGGCGCCGGGCCAACATCTCCCCAAAGATGCAGCCCACAGACCACAAGTCAATAGCCTGTGTGTACTCGTGGAGTGAGAGCATGAGCTCAGGAGCCCGGTACCAGCGTGTAGCCACATACTCAGTCATAAAGTACTGGTGCTCAGCAGGGGAGGTACACAGGCCACGGGCCATGCCAAAATCACCAATCTTCAGCTCACAGTTTTCATTCACCAACAGGTTGGAGGGCTTAAGGTCGCGGTGAATGACCTGAGCCGAGTGCATGTACTTAAGGCCACGCAGCAGCTGATACAGGAAGTAACGCACATGTTCCAGCGTGAGTGGCTGTGAAGAGTGAATGATCTGGTGCAAGTCACTTTCCATCAGGTCCAAGACCACGTAGCTGGAAGGGGAGAGAGATGTGAGCCCCCACCCCCAATACCCCAGCCCCTTTCTCAATGCACCATCCCAGCTCCAGGCAAGTAATGGCAGTAGCCTTGACTCTACAGAGGCCAAAGTATGATACAAAGTTTCTAGACTCTAACTTTTCCAGGAATTTAAGCTGAAGTATTTTTCTCACTTAAACTAGTTTTTCCCTTCAAGAGAAAAGAGGAAATTACACTAAACCAGGACAGGCCAACAGATTTGTGTTTAGAACTCTCACCATTATTTGGTAGTGACAGCTTGAAGGACTCTGATGAAAGCTGTGGAGGCTTCTCCTTTTCTGTAGGAAACTGTTTTGTAACTGGCAATGTTTGCTATGTGGCAAGGAAGCCCTAGTTATAATAGGAGAACCCTACATTTACTATCCTATATACATCTGTACTCTTCTTAAGAAATCCCAATTGGGGCTCAAAGTTCTGCGAGAGCACTAATTCTCAATTCATAGCAATTCAGGCAAGTCTGCCTGACATTTAGGTTCAGCATCCCTTCCAGAAAAGTAGCAATATGGCCCCAGACTTCAGAAAAAGTCAACTTCGCCTCCCTCTCCCAACAATGATTCTTACACAGACTTGAACTCGCCATAGGGAACAGTGGGCCTCAGAATGTCCTTGATGGCAATGATGTTGTCATGCTTGAAATGCTTGAGGATCTTCAGCTCCCGAAGTGTCCTCTTCGCATTGGTCACCACATCAAAAGCATTAGGGATCTTCTTAATGGCCACCTGCTGGCCTGGGGAATAAGGAAAAGGCTGATATCCTAACGCATCTGGGGGAGCAGCAGGATGGCACCAGGCCCCTTTTCACACCTCCTAGAACGCAAGAGCCATCCTGTGCCTAATCTATGCCAGGCCCTGCAGAAGAGTCCGCGAACGTGAGCACATGTTCCCTTCACATCTCTCCCCCAAGGCAGACACTGACTCAAAGTTAAGAGAGGGAGCCCGGCTCCGTCACTTGTGGGGCTCTGCAACGCTTGTGAATCAAAGCCTGTGTTTCTTTCTCCTCCCTAAATTCACTCCATCTCACACCCCCGCCCCTGGTGCCAGCCTCCGGCGTCCGAATACACTTCTCCTTTGGAAAACAGGCATCTACATCCACGCGGGTCTGAGGTGGTCACTGGCCCAAGGAGGAAGTTGGCAGACAACGAAGGCGAAAACAAAAACACAGAAAAAAGCCCACTCTCTCGGAGAGCGGCGTGGGAGGCTGGGCCGGCGCCCTGCTGGCACCCAGGCGGACTCCGCCCCACGCGCGCCACGCGGGACGCCGGGCAGCTCACCCGTGAGGCGGCGGCGCGCCGACGACACCACCCCGTACGCCCCATTGCCGATGGTCTCGATGATCTCGTACTCGTCGCCCACGTCGAAGGTGACGTCGAAGGAGCGGGCCTTGAGCAGCGCGAGGTTCTTGGCCGCCACAGAGACGGCGGGCTCGGCGGGCTCGGTCTTCACCGGCCCCAGGGGCTTCCCGGCGGCGCCGTCGCCGTCCTCCTCCTTCAGGGGCTCTGCCATGCCGCCCTCGGAGCCCGGGCCCCCAGCCCCCAGCGCCGTGTGCGCGGGCCGGCGAGCACCTGGCCGAGAGCACCTCGCCGGCACGGCCAAGGCGGCGCGGCGCGGAGGGGAGGCGCGGGCCTGGAAGAAGGGAAGGCGGGACACTTCGCCTTCCTCGCGCCGCACTCACCGAACGGCGCCTCGGCCCGACACCTCGCCGGGGCCCTGGGCAGTCCCAGGCTGACCCCGGCCCGGGGCAGGGCGGTGGCAGGAGCCGAGGGGTCACTCGCTGGAGGCCGCCGCCACCACCTCAGCTTCACGCCCAGCCCCGCCACCCTCCACCCGCCCCGCCGGCCCAGGCCACACCCCTTCCAGCGTCTGGCCAATCGCTAGGGGTCTCTGCCGAAGTTCCCGCCCTCTCGACTTACTGTGTCGAATCCGAACCCACCCCGGGACGAGGCCACGCCCCCTGTCCGGCTCTCCGGCGGGGCCCGCCCAAAGGGCCTTTGGGCGTTCCGCAGAGCTGAGCCCGGGGCCGGCGTGCTCCCCGCGCAGGCGCGCAGTGCGAGGCTACGCCCGGGTGTGCGCGCTTGCGCCCGTCTCCGTCCGGGAAGTCGTGCTCGCTCCCGGAGCGCCGAGGACCTGGTGGGCCGAGCGCGAAGTGTCGGCAGCTCGCTCGAGAAATTCCCCCTCCCTAGGTTCCTCTTCCTTCCTCAGCCCGTTCCGCCCCGGGAGCCCAGCTCTGCGAAAACGCCGTCCCCGGTGGCCGTTTAATAGCGGAGAGCCTGGGCCTCCGGGGCTGGAGAGCATCCGACCAGCGGCCACCCCTGACTACCGGTGGGCGGTCTGCTTCACGACTTCCCCCACGCCTCGCTCACCTTGCTCTCTGGCTGAGCCCTGGGGCCAGTGGCGGGGCATCCATAGAGGAGAAGGGCAGGAGCTAGAGGCTCATTCGGCTGCGGTGCTTCGTCCTCGTCCTCGGGGCCTTGCTCATCTCCACCCCTTCACCATGAAGGGGTGGAGATGAGCGCAGTTCCAGGGCGGCCAGGTGCCAGGGGCTTAAATTGAAGGTTTAGGGTTGGTTTACATTTTGCGTCACTCCCAGCGATTCTCCTGGTTCAGTGCTTCCAGATCACTCCTGGCAGAGGTCTGGGTTCTGAACTCGATTCAGTTGCGCACAAGACAAAAACCTTCCTATTGTGCTATCTCAGAAGTTGTACTGTACCTTCCCCTGAAAGTTTAGCTTTAAGGAGCAAACTAGTGACACAAGAATAATCCAGTCCATGGGGCTCGAGCAATAGCACAGCTGGTAGGGCGTTTGCCTTGCACACTGCCGACCCGGGTTCGATTTCCAGCATCCCATATGGTCCCCTGAGCACCGCCAGGGGTGATCCTGAATGCAGAGCCAGGAGTGACCTCTGTGCATTGCCGGGTGTGACCCAAAAAGAAAAAAAAATAATAATCCGGACCAGAAATGAATTGTGTCTTGCATGTTAATTTGCAGTGATACAAAACAGAAACTTGCATAACGCATATGATAGATGCAGTTACTTCAATTAAAAACAAACGATAAAACCACTTCTAGGATTGCAGCTATAGCACAAGCTGGTAGAATATAAACACCTTATATTCTCCACTTTTGTGTTTGCATGTAACTTTGTTTTGGGTGCTGAAGCTTTTTCCTGCTAAGTGCTGCAATGCCTAGGAACCATGTGGTGCTGGGGTGAAACATCAGCCTTCAACCAAGGGCTCCAGCATGCAAAGCTTGCACAGAGCCTTTGGAACCATCTTCCAGGCCCTTCCTAAACATACATACAGAAGATTCCACTTTAGTATATAACACAATTTTCACAAACAATATACAGTATATATTTTCTATTTTTTTAGAGTTTCTATTTTAAAAAAATGTTGCCCTCCTCCCCCCCTTCACTGTGGGCACAGAGCACATGCTTTGCGTAGGTGAAGACCTGGGTTCTATCCCTGACATCAAAAATATATAAATAAAAATAAGATATTACCAACCCCTCAGATGCCTCTTTTCCAGTAGTGACAGCTGCTTTTTGTTAACTCTTTTTGGTTTGTTTTTGGGGCCTCATCTGGAAGTGCTCAGGGGTTACTCCTGGCTCTGCACACCTGCCAGGGATCAGGATACCATATGGGGTGCTGGAGATCAAAGCCAGATCAGCTGCATGCAAGGCAAGGACCCTATCCGCTATAGTATATCTCCAGTCTGTTAACTCATTTTGAGGGACACTGAACATTGAGAGGTATATTGGGTTCATACCCAAAAGTTCATAAATACTTTTAAAACTCACCATAAGGAAAAATATAGTAGTATTAGACTAGTTCCAGGACAAATAGGTATCTAATACTGAAACATGGTTGAAATATAAGTTTGCTTCTGATTTTCCTGAGAGCACAGCAAAAAAAACGAAGAATCTTTTAAACAGTTGACCATTAATAAACTGTATCCATGGGAAATGGACATTTTCTGTCACTAAGGTCTGAAAATATTTCTTCAATGCTCTTTCTTTACATAATAGAGCAGATAGTTTTCCCTAACTCTGAGACACATACAACATTAAGTCCTCAGTGTCTGTAAATATAAGTACGGGGATTTAAAAGATGGACACACTAAACATCTTTTCAGGGGACAAAAGAGGGCCAAAGGAACAAAGTGGACAAAGGTATAGTCCTACCTGATCCAAGAATATAATAGAATACCAGGAGATTCATACTGTGTGTCCTTTAAATACTTCTCTATAAATATTTCAGGTACACTGGGTATATAAGTTGAAACTACTCAACATTTACTGACAAAAACTCACGCACACACACACACACACACACCACCACCACCACCACCACCATCACCACCATAAAACCCTGGAAAAGTCTTCCAGTATCTAATAGACAAATTCAGTTTGGCATTCCTCATTCTTGCCTTTCTGAACTCTGCCGCATATGACATAAGACTGATTTATTAAGAAAAAGCTTCAGAGGCTGAAGAGATAGTACAACGGGTAGGGTGCTTGCTTTGTATACAACTAACTCGGATTGGATCCCTGGCATCCGATATGGTCCCCCAAGCACCAACAGGACTGATCCCTGAGCACAGAGCTATAAGTAAGCCCTGAGCACCGCCAGGTATGGCTCCCTACTGCCCCTCCCCCAAATAAAACAGGACCAGAGTACTTGTACAGTGGGTAGGGTGCTTGCCTTATATGTGTCCAAACTGGATTCAATCCCAGCATTCTATATGGTTCTCTGAGCCCTACCAGGAGTGAACTGTGAGTGCAGAACCAGGAGTAAGCCCTGTATACCACTGGATGTGGGGGGGGGGGGGAAAAGCAGAAATTAAAAAGCTAACGTTACAAAGGTTCAAGTGAAAAATCTTTATCTTACCCCTAAGTGGTCACTTTTGTTAGTTTGGGTTTTTTTTTTTTTAATAATGTAGGTGTACTGCTATTTATTCGGCCATTGATTAAGCTCATTGAATTGGGCATGAACTCCACATTACTTTTTTTTTTAATTCTATTCTGAGAGTATCCCACCTGCACGGGCAGAGCCTGGCAAGCTACTGTGGCGTATTCGAAATGCCAAAAACAGTAACAATAGGTCTCATTCCCCTGACCCTGAAAGAGCCTCCAATCATTGGGAAAGACGAGTAAGGAGAGGCTGCTAAAATCTCAGGGCTGGGAGGAATAGAGACATTAGTGGTGCCCGCTCGAGTAAATCGATGAGAAATGGGATGACAATGATACAGTGATTCTGAATGTTAACTTTATTTTATTATTTTATTTCTATTACCCCTCCCATTTTTTTTGATTCACCATGAGATACAGCTACAAAGCTTTCATGTTTGAGCTTCGGTCATACAATCATCAAACACCCACCCCTTCACCAGTGCATACTTTCCACCACCAAAATTCCCCAGTATTCCCCCACCCCTACCCCATTCCAATCCTTCCCCTGACTGTATGGAAATTTCCCCCATATTGTCTCTCTACTTTGGTTACATTCGATATTTCAACACCAGTCTCACCACCACTCAAACCTGCTGAAAAGGCAATGCTAGACAATTTGTTTTGTGTTGCTTTTTATGAATAGAGTATAATGTCCAGGAAATTCTGTGTCTTTCTCTTCCAGGAGCTTTAGTTTATAGTCTCTGGGTCTTGGCCATTGATGAGATTACATGGCACCAGGGGTAGTTTGTGGGTGTGAGAGCCAAGCTTCTGGAAAACTGGGGACCCGGAGGGAGGAGACCCAGTCCTGATCCAAGTGGGCTTGGAGATCTCAGTCATGGTTTCCCGAACAGGTTTCCTGTTAGTCTGCTCTCTGGTGAGGTTCATACTGTTTTAGGTGAGGCTCTTTCGAACATGTGGAGAGTGGCCTTGGGAATGGCGGTGGTTGGGTTCTGGAGGTTTTCAGCTGCCAGAGTTCTGCTTGGGGCAGGGAGGGAAACTCAAACTGCCCTCCTCTGAGGTGCCCCAGTAAAGACAGCCTGGCACAGGGTCAGGACATTCTGCAGCGCTCTCTCTTTTTTTTTTTTTTTTTTTTTTTGCTTTTTTGGGTCACACCTGGCGATGTACAGGGGTTACTCCTGGCTCTGCACTCAGGAATTACCCCTGGCCGTGCTCAGGGGACCATATGGGATGCTGGGATTTGAACCCGGGTCGGCCACGTGCAAGGCAAACGCCTTACCCGCTGTGCTCTCTCTCCAGCCCCTCTGCAGCGCTCTCTTCTGGGAGCTTCAGTTTATAGTCTCTGGGTCTTTTTTTTTTTTTTTTTTTTGCTTTTTTTAGGGTCACACCCAGCGATGCTCAGGGGTTACTCCTGGCTTTGCACCCAAGAATTACTCCTGGCGGTGCTTGGGGGACCATATGGAATGTCGGGGATCGAACCTGGGTCGGCCACGTGCAAGGCAAATGCCCTACCCACTGTGCTATTGCTCCGGCCCCTAGTCTCTGGGTCTTGACCATTGATGAGATTGATGAGATGGCACCACAGGCAGTTTGTGGGTGTGATTGTCAAGCTACTGGAAAACTGGGGACCTGGTGGGAGGAGGCTGAGTCCAAGTGAGCCTGGGGCTCTCAGTCATGAGTTCCCACCTACCTCTGCACTACAGGCCTTAACTGCATCTTTTGATCTCTTTCGAGATTTATGGGTCTCTGAAATAAGGTCAATAAAATAAGCTTATACAGCTGAGCCAGAGGTGGTTTGTGGGTGTGTCTCCCACGTACCTAACTTTTGGCCGTTTAATTTTTGGTAAGCTTGGCCCCAAGTTGTTGGGATCTGGCCAAAGGCCAGATCCACTTTACAGCCATAGTAAAGTGAATAAGGCACCTACCTTGAGTGTTGTCAAAGTTCGAGATATTTCATTGTTTAGAACACATTTCGATTATCCATTCATCAGCTGGTATCTATTTGGAGTATTCCACTTTTAGCTATTCTAAAGAATGCTGTGAGTGAGTAATTAGTGCACAATGTTTGGTTGTGCTTAACTTTTTGAAGAAATGTCAAACCATCTTTCATAGTGGCTACACTATTTTACAATCACCCCAGCAATATATATATATATATACATATATATGCATACACACACACACACACACACACATATGTGTATTTTGGAGCCATACCTGGCGATGCTCTGGGATCACTCCTGGCAGGGCTTTGGGGACTGTATGTGATGCTGGAGATCAAACCCGGGTAGGCCACGTGCAAGGCAAGGGCCCTACCCACTGTGCTATTATTCTGGCCTTCCCCAACAATATTTGAGGATTCCAATGACTCCACTGACACACGAAATTTTTTTTCACAGTAGAAATTTTTTCCCTTTATCTCTTTCCTTTAATTTTGTTGTCATTATTGCAGTGTCCGGAGTTACACTCAGTTGACTGTGGTGCTCACACACTTGGTTGAGATGTTCTGGGAATGATATTTGTTACTCTGGAGATCACACCAGCAGTACCTGCGTCACATTCAGATGTGTGGGGCAGTGCCCAGGATGGAACTGTGGTTTCACTCATGCAAGGCAAGAGCTCCTCCACTAAGCCACTGGACCCACTGTCTTTTTGTTTGTTCATTCATTCATTTATTTACTTTTAACAATAAGAATCCTAGTAGGTTTCCTAAAAGTCACATGTCGTTGTGGTCTTGAATTGCATTTTCAAGATGACTAATGAGTTTAGACATAAACACCTTTCTATCTGGTCATGGACCATCTTGTCTTCTTTCTATTATTATTATTATTATTTTTACATTAATGACTGTGAGGTACAGTAACAGACTCACAAAGTTTCGTACCTACATTTTAGTCATATACTGATCGAGTACCCATCCCTCCACTAGTGCCCATTCTCCACTACCGATGATCCCAGTATCCCTCCCACCATCCCCACCCACCCCGCCTCTGTGGCAGTGCATTGCCTTTTGCTCTCTCTCTCCTTTTGGGTGTTTAGTTTGCAATACAGGTATTGAGTGGCCATCATGTTCGGTCTATAGTCTACTTTCAGCTCACATCTCCCATCCTGAGCGGGCTCTCCAAGCCATTTTGTCTTCTTTGAGGGAGTGTCTAATCAAATCCTTTGTCCATTTGTAATTGCATTTTTTGCCTTTTTATTGTTGTGAGAATTCTTTATATAGTCTTCAAAGACCCTTATGGGATATGTGACTCAGATATACTTATTTCAATTCTAGCATTGTCTTCACTTTCTTTTTGAGTTGGAGGTTAAGCCAAACTCTGTACTGGTCAGGGACTACTCCTGGGTCTGTGCTTAGGAATCACTCCTGGCAGTGGTTGGGGAACCAACCTTAGGTGGTGCTATGGATTGAGCTCTGTGGCCCAGAGAAGACAAATACCTTAACCTGGGGCTCTCTCTCCAGCCCCTGTCTTTACTTTCTTGATGGTGTCATAGAAAACACTAGAGTTTGTGTGGTTTTTTAATTGCTATAAAGTTAAGCTTCTCATCTCATTCTGTCATTTTAAAAACAATAATTTGTCTTTTGTCATTTGTACTTTGAGTGCTGTATCTAAGAAACCTTTCATTTTTTAAAGATAGCTATTGTTCCTTTTACAATTATAATCTCTATAACCAACACCCCATAGGGGACATTTAGATTAACTGAAATTCTTTTTGCTATGGGAAACAGTATCTTGAACACATACTTTTGAACAGTGCAAGGGCCCCTGCAGGAAGCATAACAGGAGGTGGGAGAGCTCCCTTAAAGAGTACTGTGCTTTGCAATTTTAAAGCTAATGGCAATTTTCTGTCTTTAGAGGTGGTACCAATTTAGACTCCCACCAGCAGTATAAGCAAATGACTCACATAGTGCTTTTGAAAAGTTTGGAATCATTTGCCTATGTTAACATGGGGGGTGGGCATCTGCTAAAAATTCTAATTTCTTCTGGAAAACCATCAGAATTTTCCAAATTTCATGGAGATCTGCATTTCCACAAAACAATAACAGAGCACGAGCTTCTGGCTAACCATGTCCCTCCACTCACTCCTTCCAGCACAGTTTCCCTGCCAGATGCCCTTCACTGCTGGGCTGCCACCACTGTATTTTATATCGTATTGAAGTACAGGAGTTAAGGGTCTACCAAGTCTCCACCCAGCGGTGCTGGAGGGCATGGGCTGGCATGAAGTATTGGGGATCAAACTCAGGGGCTTGCGCATGCCAGGCATTCATTCCAGCCCTCTGGCTCTCTCCACACGCCCACTGGTAATTTTAGAGCTGCTTTCCCAGGTTCAGGGATGTGGCTCAGAGGCAGAACACCTGCCTCGAACCAGATCCCCGCATATAGTACATTCCTGGCGCTATAGGTACAATCCTGGCTGAAGTGTGGCTTTGATCACTTATGAAACACAGGCAGGGCTAAAGATGTAGTACAGTGGTTAGGGCACTTGACTTGCACATGACCAACCCAGATCCAATCCTTGGTACCGCATGTGGTCCCCAAAGTCATCCAGGAGTAATCCTTGAGCATAGTCCCAGGAACAAGCCCTGAACACAGCTCAGGAATAAGCCCTGAGTGCCTGAGAAAAGGAGGAGAGCAGGGCAGGAGGGGAGGGTGAGGGAAGGGAAGGGGGAGTGGAGGGAGAGAGGGAGGAGGAGGAAGAAGAAGGAGGGGGGAGGAGGAGGAGGAGGTGGAGGAGGAGGAGGGGGAGAGAGGAGGGGAAGGAGGAAGAGAAGGGGGGAAGGAGGAGGAAGAAGAGAAGACAGCAGCCTTTAGCCACCACCCTCTGTTAGCCAGCCAATGTCCAACAATTGCCTTCATTTTGACACTCCTGGAGAGTGGCCACCAGGTAAGGCCTCAGTCATGCAATACCCATTCCACTTCAGAGGCCAACAGCAAGTCGGAGGTCGCCTGGTTTCCATTCAGCTTGCAGCTTGGCTTGAAAAGTTCAAAGATTGAGGGCGGCTTCCTCTTCTTCAAATTTAACTGTTTGCTGTTCTAGCAAATAGTTGCTCTAACTCACAGAACTCAAAAGTGATTTACCAGGTTATTCAAGGATATGATCAACTTTCCAGATGACAGTCAGATGAAGAGATATAATAGGCAGGTGTGGGCGGGTCCTGGCTCAGGGGCTCCTGTCCCTGGGGGTGCCTCTCCCTGGGTGCAGGTGTAAACCAATCTGGACCACTTCCAATGCTCACTTTGGGGATTTTCACAGAGCCTTGGCCTGAAGGTTGACATTAAGAATTATTATCTCTGGGGTTGGAGCAATAGCACAGCGGGTAGGGCACGCGGTTGGCACGGGTTCCATTCCCAGCATCCCATAGCATCCCATATGGTCCCCCGAGTGCCCCCAGGAGTAATTCCTGAATGCAGAGCCAGGAGTAATCCCTGTGCATCGCCGAATATGACCCAAAAACCAAAAAAAAAAAAAAAAAAGAATTATTATCTTCATCTGCACCGGTCTCTTGACAATAGGGGCCTGTCTGAAATGTCCAAGTTTCTAAACTTGGTATTTTTTCTCTTGTGACTAAGCTCCCCAGTTCCACCCCATTAGAACAAAAGATGTTCTCTGTGCAGTTATCTCTAGGAAATTACAAGGCCTTTGAAAGGCCTGTGTCAGGGACAGGGTCAAAGATCACACATTAGAACAAAAGATGGTCCTGGTGCTCTTATCACTCAGGAAATTACAAAGCTGTCTAGGGCTCTGCGCCAGGAACCAGAACAGTTCCCACACAGATTGGGCTCCAGGGGGCTTCCGGAACTGCAGGGCTTGCGCGCTCTTCATTAGGGAAGTGTCGGGGAGGTCCCAAAGACAGACTCGGACAAATAACAGGTCAGGGACGGGTGAGGAGTCGCCTAAGGGCTGCGCCCCCACCCCCCTCAAGGGCCAGTGAAGGTTGGCTTCGCCTCTCATTGGACCACTCAGCCAGCCGGTGAACGCTGATTGGCCAGGCCCAGTCGCTCCTGCAGGGGCGGAGTCTCTCCCAAACCCCGGCTAGAGGCTGGCGGGCCAGGCCAGCTGAGTTTTAGGGAAGGTGGGTTGCAGACCCTGGGGAGTCATAGACGTGCTTCTCACGCTGCACCCACCCTTCCAAGCCAGAAGAGAAGGCGTTGCTGAGGCCAGGAGCACTGGGTGGGTCTCCATCCGGGGAAGCTGCCTGACTGATGTCATTGTATCCCTTCCCGTCCCCAAACTCCGCTTTAAAGACAACGGTCAGTATCGCATGGGTTAGAGCTGGAGTGATAGCACAGCGGTAGGGCGTTTGCCTTTCACGCAGTTGACCGTGTTCGATTCCTCCGCCCCTCTCGGAGAGCCCGGCAAGCTACCGAGAGTGTCATGCCTGCAAGGCAGAGCCTGGCAAGCTACGCCTGGTGTATTGGATATGCCAAAAACAGTAACAATAAGTCTCACAATAAGAGACGTTACTGGTGTCCGCTCAAACAAATGGATGAGCAACGAGATGACAAGTGACAGTGTGACCAAGACCTTCTATGTGCTGAAGACCCTGTGTCCCATCCCAGAGGGGAGATCAGAGGCCCAGCTAGCCTGGGCCAAGAGCACTGACACGGCCTGGAGAGAAGCCAGGTAACAGGAACAGAGGGTGAGGAAAGGACAGCATATGTGGAAGCTGGTGTGGCGAGGGCGCTGCGCTCCAAACACAGACCTGCTTAAGGTGGGCAGCCGGTAACTCAGGGCTGATACCTGCAGCCATGCGGGAAACCAGGACTGATCTCAGTGTCGAGGCCTTCCAGACTGGGTTGTCTGGTGAATTCTGAGAGATGGTCTGGCCTTTGGGAGGTTCTGCCCCATTATCACTCAGAACTCCCTAAACCTGGAGGTATTGGGGTGCATCTTGAGTATGTAAACTTCTGTTTGTCCCGTTTTTGGGTCCACACCTGGCAGTGCTCATGGCTTTCTCCTGACTCAGGGAACTCTCCTAGCAGTGCTTGGGGTACCATGTGGGGTACTAGGGAACCTGGGTAGGCTGTGTGTAAGAGTGTATAAACATTTCTATCTTCAACTTCTTCCTTATTTGAGTTGGAGTCATGGTCCCCATTAACAGCAGAAAGAGGTCCACCTAGTCCAGAGGGAAGGTAATTAATGGAAGACCTTGTCATGGTGGGGGTGGGGGAGTCCTTTGCATTTGGGACTCAGAGTGTTGTACCCCGTTCCTCACATAGACACACCTCTCACAGACTAACACACAGCCATGAGTCATCTGTGTCACAACCTCATTGAGTGCCTGCAATGATGGAGGGTGGGGTAGGGTGGGAAGTCCAGAAGGTCAGATCACACCCTCAGCTGTGGAGCCAACAGATGTGGCTCTCAGGACCCACTCTTGGAGGGGCTGGCAAATGTCCATCTGAGCACACACACACCCTCCAGTCCTCCTTTCTGCAGCGGGCCCGCCTGCTCCTGCCCTGGGTCCCCTACTGGACAGTATGGTCCTGGATGGGCAGGCCAGAAGCAGCTTCCTGAGCAAAGGCACTTTCAACCATGACCCTGAAGAAGACACTGTTTTCTACCTGTGGAGTAAGGGTGGGGGTGGGAGGAGTTCAGGAATAAGAACTCCTCCATGAGCCCTTGATACATCCCCTCAGCTGGTAACCACAGATAAGCTTCAGCCTTTCTGGGTCTCAGTCTCCCATTCCCCGTAATGAGGATGATCTCTGCTGTCAGGCAGAATCTCTTCAACATTAAACATGGGGAATGGGCTTGATTTGAATGTGGATTCTGCTGTTAACCATGCAACGGCAGGGGCTAGGGAGAAGGGGGTATACACAAGGGGGGGGGCAGCAGAAGAAGCCAAAGTCTCTAGGTTAGGCAGCTCCTAAGCTAGGAAGAAGAGTTCAGATGGCATCAGATTTGTTTTGACTGTTAGACCCCCACTTCGTAAAGACCATAATAATACTGAATTGGAAAAGAAAATGTCAGTCACACAATGTGCACTATTGGACCAAAGAAGGATTAAAGGTTTGTCCCTGGAATTGACAAGCACCATCTGTGCTTACTCTGAAATGATGTGCCAACTCGAACTCCTTGGTAGCCTCTGGACTGGATCTCTGTATGCTCTGGCCCTGAGCAGTATAAAAAGATTAATTTTCTCCCTATTCAATCATATGTCTGTAGTCATATCTTGCTCCCTCAAATATGGTACTGCTTTGCGCAACTACACACTGCAGTTAATCCTGTTGAACCTCTATGCTTTGTTTTACTGTATGCTGGAATATAGTTTCAGGGTACAAATGTGAACACAGGCTTGAGTCCTGGGACGCAGGTCTGTGCACCTACCAGCTATGTAGTGCATAGAAGGATGAATAAAGCTTCTTGTCTATCTCTTCTATCTGGCCTTAGTGGCTCTCATTGAAGGTACAACACTACAAATAATAAAAACACACTAACCATAGCTAAACACCTGACTTTTGAATTTTTATTGAAGAAATCCAGAGGACTTTGTCAGTTCCACTTGAGCTGTTGCACTGACACTTGTCAAGGACTAAGGCTGGTTTTTTTTTTTTTCTTGGCTGGAATTTCTAATTTCCTATCTGCCTTTTCCACCCTCATGACATTTTGCTCTCAGGAATGCAAGATGACTGCTGTATTCCAGCCATCACATTCAGGTTCCAGATAGGATAAAGAAGGGAAAAGGTTAGGCTGGAGAGACAGTACAGGGGTTAAGGTGCTGACCTTGCCTGCAGCCACTCTGATTCAAGATTCAATCCCCAATATCACATGGTTCCCTGAACATTGCCAGAAGCCAACATGAAGGTTTTAGAAAGGAATCAGGAGAAGAGAGGGCAAAGGTCATAGGTGCCAGTACTATGACCAGGGCTTCTGGTCAAAAGGGCAGTGGGGCAGTGCCCTTGTGCCCAAGACCAAAGTAGGGCCTCTTCTAGAGGGGTCTGCAAGCTGGGAGGGAGTTCAGGATTCCCTAGTTGGGGTTAGCGGTACCCCCAGTACAGACCACAGCGTCACCCAGCCCTGGGGCTCCTGGGCTCTTTCCAGAGAGGTCTCGCCGCAGATCCCAGGCTCTCACTGCTGACAAGCAGGAGGAGTGAAGAGTTGGCAGTGGACAGTTGCTGGTTGTTTGACTTCATCTGGTTCTGAGAACACACCTAATGGTGCTCAGGGCCTAATCCCATTTGGCGTTTGGGGGTCACTCCTGGCAGCGCTCAGGGTGTCATGTTTTGGAAACCTAACCCCAGCTGCCCACATGTACAACCTGTGCTCCATCTTCTAGTTTATCTCTCAGCCCTTGATTGGCAACTTTGTCCTGTTCTAACCACCATTGTCAGCCAATGTCCAGACACACTTCACGGTCCCCCACAGTGCTCACACCTACACCTGAATCCACATGGAAATATGGGCATGCATGTACCCATCCAGGAAACACCATGAACAGGGACACTGCTCCACAAACATTGCATACCCAAGAATGTGGGGACACACACAGACACGCTTACATGCACATTTGTGTTCACACACAGGAACTGACATATATACACACACAGGGACGATGAGTATATCCGCACAGACATATTCATACAGCTATGCAAACTCCTGGGACAGACACACTCACACATGCCTGCAAACACCTTCCCACCCTCCCTACCCCACTGCTTCTACATGGTCTTTTTTTTGCCTCAGCACACAGTCACTAGGATATCTGTCCCCATTTCCACAGATCATGAGGAAAATAAGAGGGAAAATTTCTGCCCAAAGATCCCTTCTATACAGGACACTGGGCCAGGGCCATGCTTAGCCCTGAGAGGCAAAGGTGACCAGTGGATGGTTTGTAACTTCCCAGAAACAAAGACCCCCTAGCCTGGGCTCAGCATGGAGGTAGAGCTGCCCCGCGACCCGTTACAGCAGGCCCTGTCCTCTCTCCAGCAGTGGTATTGACATGGCAGTGCCCTCTCTGGAAAGGGACCTCCCCAGGCAGCCCAGGGAGTGAGGGTGGTTTGGGTGAGGGGCCAGCAGGAAGTCTGCTGGGAAGTGGTCATCTCTAACTTCCAGAGGCCAGGGTGGGTGGCTGACCTATGGCCAGATAACTCCAGCTTGAGGCCACTTGTGGCTTCTCAGCACCCCACTCTTGCTGCGGGGGACTGGCCAAGCCAGGGCAGAGCAAGGTTTGGCTTGTCATATTGTCACAGTGCCTGAAATGGCATGGTTGGCCTCGTAGTTCAACTATTGGAGAACCCAGTAGTTGAGCAAACAGCCGAAGGCTGGCATTGCCCATCCCAGATCATTCCTCTGGCCTGTCTGTGCTTGCTCTAGGGAAAGGGCCTGGAGAATCATATCTGTTCTCTGTCCTCAGAGACACAGGTCCATGAGGATGAGTATCATTACGCAGCCACAGGGTCACGTCTATCTCCTGAGCCCCTCTGCTCCTGGTCTTCTCCCATCTTTGCAGAGTTGAGTGCTTAAGGCTGAGCCAAGCCCTCCCCTGCCTCATTCTTCTTCTTCTCCCTGAATTCCAGGCTGCCCCCTTTCATCTTGCTTTAGCCTAGCCCTCTCAGGGAGCCACAGATCCTGTGCTCAGTGCTCCCAAGACACTTCCTGAGGGACATGCCAAAAGCCCTCCAAATCTATAACTTGACAGCTTCCCCCCAACCCGGGCCCCTCACTCTGCACAGGATACCAGCCATCCAGGAACTCACCCAGGAGCCTTCCTTCTCCCTCCCCTAATTCCCCACCTACCTTCAAAGCTTTCAAAGCAGCCCCCAATCTTAAATCCAAGTCCTTGAACCATAATTGATGAGCACCCACCCTAAGCTTGGTGCTATTCCACGACTTTGGCAGGGAACCACACTGCTGCAAATCTATGACCTTGAGTAGCTCCAACTAGAATTAAGAGGAAACAACTCATTATGTGGTGAGTGATCACTCTGTCACACTGTGCTCTAACAAAGGACCAGTCAGAGATCAAGCAGGGAACAGAGGCAAGAAGGTCTGATAAAAGAGAGGAGGTTCTGGGGCCAGAGTGATAGCACAGTGAGTCGGGGGCTTGTCTTGCAGGCGGTTGACCCAGATTGGATCCCTGGCATCCCATATGGTACCTCTGTCCAGGAGTGATTCCTGAGAGCAGAGCTATGAGTAATCCCTGAGCATTGTAGCACCCGCAAAACCCAAAACATAAACGAATAAAAAGTAAGAGAGAGGATGTTATAACTTTGAATAGATACCCCCTACAGAGGGGAATATTAGGTCAAGGACTTAAAGGAGGAGAGGAAATGAGTCCCAAGAAGATTTGAGGGAAGAATATTCTGGGCAGAGGGAACAGTCGGCAAAAAGGCCCAGAAGCTGGGTGTCAGTCTCGCAATACCCCATGGAGTCCTCCTGACTTCCCCCTTGCTCTTGTAATGCACTGGCACACATAGCCAGAGAGCGCTATTGAAAAGCACAGGTGAGATAGTGCCCCTGCATGAGGGTCCCTATGCAAGCCTCTCAGCTTGATGCCCAGGCCTGTAATGCATGGTCAGGAGCCAGGGAAGGTGGCATCAGAGTGGGACCTGCTTCTCTGAGATGTGATATGGAGTCAAGATTCATGGGCATGGGGCTGGAGAGATAGCACAGCGGGTGGGGTGTTTGCCTTGCACGCAGCCGACCCGGGTTCAAATCCCAGCATCCCATATGGTCCCCTGAGCACGGCCAGGGGTGGTTCCAGAGTGCAGAGCCAGGAGTAACCCCTGTGCGTCGCCGGGTGTGACCCAAAAAGCAAAAAAAAAAAAAAAAGATGAACAAGATTCATGGGCACAGCAGCAATGCTACTCCAGAGGGTTTCCTGGGAAACCGTTCCTTTCTCCATCAGTGATCTCCACCCGTGAGTTCCCAACACAGCCACTGTCACCTGTGCTGGAAAAGGCTGAAAGAAAGGACTGAGGGTTGTGTGCAGATGCAGGAATGACTGAGAAGTAGGCTAGGGTGAGGAAAGGGAGGGGCTTTGCCTGAACACTCCATATGGAGAAAATAGCCAGTGGGGGATGGGGATATCTTGCCAGGGACTGAGTGGATAAAAGCAGAGCTGTAGTGCCAGAGAGATAGTACCAGGTTAAGGTATTTGCTTTGCATGCAACTGCTGACCCTGGCTTCATCCCCAGCGCTACATATGGTCCCCTAAGCACTATCAAGATGATCCCTGAGCACTAAAGGACTAAATTTGGGTGTGGCTCAAAGCCTAAACACACACACACACACACACACACACACACACACACACACACACACGAAAATCAGAGAAGTGATAGCCCTTCAAAGCACCTTCTTCAGGACTTGGATTCTAATGCCCTGACTATCTGGTAGTTTTCATGGATTGCCACAGTAATTATAACGTTCATGGTGCTGACAGGGGTAATTGTTGAAATGTTATAATGAGGGCTAGAGAAATAGTAAAGTGGGTAGGCACTTGTTTTGCATGTGGCCAACCTGGGTTCAATTCCCAGCATCTCATATGGTTCCCTGAACCCACCAAGAGTGATTCCTGAGTGCAGAGCCAGGAGTACTCTGAGCACTACCAGGTATGGTCCCGAAACAAAAGTGTTATAATGAATGTCTAACATGCTAGAGTGGACTCAGAGTCACATAAGGCTGATCTGAGTTTGTGACCCCTGGTTGAAAGTTCTTTGCAAGGGCCATAAACCTCCACTAAGGTTTTCCTGCCATCAGTTTGGACTGGTGCCTGGATTGGAGCATTTCTTGCCCTTTTCCATCCAGTCTCAAGACTGTATGACCTAACTGTACATCCCATGAGCTCTCTAATTATCTAACACATCCTCTGCAAAACAATTCCTGCAAAGAACGCAGGAGTTGGGTCTGCAGTGATAGTACAGTGGGTAAGGATATTTGCCTTGCATGAGGCCAGCTGGGTTCAATCCCCATTATTCCCTATATCCTCTAAGTACTACCAGGAGTAATTGCAGAGCTAGGAGCATCACTGGGTGTGCCTTCCTGCAAAAATTAATGCGGGAGTTATATTTTGTCCAACTCCATTTATGTCAGGTCACCTGGGGTCCTGCCAGGGAACTTGAGTCTTGAGGGTTTCAGATCCCCCACCCTCATCCTTCTCTGGCCCTCTTTTAGGGTTTGTTTATTTTGTTTTGGGGGGCCACACCTGACGGTGCTCAGGGCTTATTCCTGCCTCTGAACTCAGAGATCACTTGTGGTGAGGTGCCAGGGATTGAACCCAAATCCACTGCAGTACTCTCTCTCCAGCCCCATCATTCTTTTCTTCCTAGAACTTTCTACTTTAATCATTCTTTTGGACATCTATTTACTTGCTTGCTATCTCACCACAAAACTAACTCCATGAAGGTACTACTGCGTCTCGTTTTTTCAGCTTTATACCTGCCATGGTTCCAGATACTTGGTAGGCGCACAATAAAGACCTATTGGGTGGGTGATAATTCTAAGGTCAATGGCTCAGTTCTTCTGACCTTGATGTTAATTTTCTGTGCGTTTCTGTAACAATCTAATATATCTGAGAGAGACCCATTCCAGACCTTCATTCTTTCTACCCCAGACCTTGCCAAGGCATCTAACCAATGCGCCCAGTCTGGAGCCAGACAGCTACACCTATCTCTTGCTGTGTAACTTTGATGAGGTCTTGAGTACCAGCATTTTATCCTCTGTGGGGGAGCTATTAACTTCTACTTAATGAAGCTGTTACAGGGACCAGGAGGCCGAATGGACAGAAAGCACCTTGTGATACACCAGCTCCATAAAATAGCATCAGGATAAGGTCTTACCTTTTCTATTCTCGCAAAGGGAAAAAGTATTGGAAGTATTAAATACAGCCTGGAACTCTTGAAAGAATTGTAATCAGTTACATATGATGTGAAAAACATAACTAACAACTCATAGTGTACATTGTAATTTTACAATTTGTGATATAAAAACATAACACTCTAGGGGCCAGAATGAATTGCATCAGGTAGGGTGGCAGTCTTACAAGCAACCAACCTGGATTTGATACCTGGTACCCCATATGGTTCCTCAATCCCCCATCAGGAGTAATCCCTGAGTGCAGAGCCAGGAGTAAGTCCCAAGCTTGGTGCTTATGGTACCCAAAACAAAAGAGAACGAAAACCCACTTTAGGTAGTGGGAGGAGCAGGCAATTCCCTTAATGATCTATTAAAAAAAAAGAGAGAGACAGCAGACTTAAGAGATGCTTGAAGGACTGAGTCTATGCCCAGGACTATGCCCAGCCTTTGAAGAGCTCAGGTTTAACGTGCATCTGCAATGGTTCCCAGCCACTGTCAGGCATAACCTAGTGGCACCCTTCACCCTTAGAGAACCCCCAATACAAAAACAAAATCAAAAAAGAATTTTTGAACCATATTTTCTTGGTTTATTATGTAATAATGTTTTTGAAAAATCACAATTTCCATCAAGCAGAAAACTGAGGAAGTGTGTGGAATGATGCATTCTTCATTAGATTCTTTGTGCTTGTGGTGGAGATTTCTGCATGGCTTTGGCTCATCTGGGACACTTGAGCTGGGATGATCTCAGGATAGAACATGTGTCTCACAGATATGAGATCTGGGTTTCATCCCGGCACACCCTCCCCCGGGTCATCCTCCTTTTGTCCCTTTACCAATGTTAGTGACTTCAGCTTATTTACAAATTATATCATGCTATGGGGGTGGGAAATGACTCAATGGACTGGAACAATGTTCTTCTTGCAGCAGCTTTGGTTCAATGACCAGCACTCCACAGCTCCCTCAGCACTTTCTGAAGTGACTCCCAAGCCTAATCAGTAGTACCCAAGCAATGCTGGGTGTGGCCCTAAAACCAAACAAATCAAACAATATAAAATTTATGTCTGCAGAAAATTGGTCTGGGTGCCCAAAGGAGTGTGCCCAGAACTAGGGACTTAATTTACATCACAGTAGAAAGGACAGGTGTAGTCAGCCATTCTGGTGCTAATATGGTAGCAGAATTACACCCCTCCTGCATGTCCCACATGGAACACAATATTTCCTGGACCAAATATTGAAAACCAAAACAAGTTTTGTTTTGAAAACCAAAATTGAAAACCAAAACAAGAAAATATCGTTTTGAAAACCAATATTGAAAACCAAAACAAGTTCTAACAAATTATGTTAGATAGCTTTGATAGAGAACAAAGAGAGCACCAATCAACTGATCTATCCACAGAGTTCCCCGGAGGAGCAGAGGCTTAGCAGTGAACCTGAGAGACTCACTCCCAGCTAGTACTGGCACAAAGGGGAAACAGAACAAGGCCCTGCCGTGCTGAGTGAGGGAGGGTAGTCATTCTGAGGACTCAGCCAGTAGAGTGCTAGTCTCTGGTAAGTCTTCTGAAGACCCAGTCAGTATAGTACTAAATCTCTTACATAAGGACATTAAAGTGGAAATGTGGAGGATGTTTAAAGAGCTCAATGAAATAATGGAAGAAACAGCTAGTAAACCACAAGAGAATATAAGAACAGACGTGAAAAAACTATAAGCAGATGTCCCGGATTCGATTCCCAGCATCCCATATGGTCCCCTGAGCACCGCCAGGAGTAATTCCTGAGTGCAGAGCCAGGAGTAACCCCTGTGCATTGCCAGGTGTGACCCAAAAGGCAAAAAAAAAAACCTATATTTTTATTGTGACAGAACTTGGATCATAGTACAGCAGGTCAGACACTTCTAGTACATGGCAACCTGTATTCAGTCCCAGCATCCCATGTTGTCCCCCAAGCACCACCAAGAATGATTCCCGAGTGTAGAGGCAAGAGTAACCCCTGAGCTTCACTGAATGTGGCCCCAAAATGAAAAAAAAAAGGAAAAATAAATGATAGGGGCTGGAGTGATAGTACAATAAGCAAGGCTCTCTACTTGCATGTGGCCAACCCAGGTTCAATCCCCAGCAACTCAGTCCACCTTCAGTCCACCAGGATTGATCCCAGTAGAGCCAGGACTAAGTCCTGAGTGTAGAGCCAGGACTAAGTCCTGAGCACTGCCAGGGGTGACCCAAAAACAAAAACAAAAAAGTAAATAAAACGAACCAGAAAAGAAAAAAAAAAAACAAAATGACAGAACTAAAGGATTTGGTAGGTTACATGAAAGACTCACTGGAAGGCCTTACAGCAGAGTAACAGCAGCTGAGGGAAAATCAGTGAGCTCAGGACACAGAAAACCTCCAGACAACTGGAGAGTTGTTGGGGGAGGTGGGAAGAGGAAACCCTCAAAATAAATGACCAACAGAGGTCAGAGAAATCGTATCCTAGGTTTGATCCCCAGTGTCCCGTATGGCTCCCTGAGCACCACTAAGAGTAATTCATGAAGCAGCAACTAACACGGCTCCGGGATGCGGGACTGGGACACATCCGAGCTGCGCGGCTGCTAACGCGGCTGCGCGACCTTTTCTAAAAACTGAAAACATACAATCTTTTAATGGAAAACTAATTATAAAATGCTTCCTTGGTAGGGCTGTCTTTTTTTGGGGGGGAAACTCCCACAACAATAGTGAGTTTTGTGTTGAAATATGGAACGTAATCAAGGTAAAAGAAAATGAAGTGAAATTCATCAGTTATACAGTTGGGAGTGGGGGGCGGGGTGGGGGGTATACTGGGGATTTTGGTGGTGGAATATGGGCACTGGTGAAGGGATGGTGTTTGAATATTGTATAACTGAGAAATAAACCTGAGAACTTTGTAACTTTCTGTAAAAAACTAAAGCACGCCGAGGGGGCGCGTGCACTCGCGGGCTCTCTGGGCGGCTCTGTTTCACCACCCGAGTCCGGTGCTCCGGAACCGCAGTGTGTGCCGTCGGTCGAGGGCAGGCGACGGAAGGAAGAAGGAAGAAGGCCAAACTGGTTGCTCGATCCGTTTATTTCATTCTCTCCCTCCGCTTCTCTCCCGCTCTCCTGGGTCTCTCCCCGTAGATCTGCCCCGTGGATCTGGCTCGTGGATCTGGCTCGTGGATCTGGCCCGTGGATCTGGCCCGTGGATCTGGCCCCCCAACCCACTCTTACAGCCTAGTTAAATCTCCACAGCATCAGGGGGTTGGGGCATACACGTAGGTGTGGTCACCATCAATAGGGTAAGGTTCCTTTCCCTTAGGGGATGCTTCTCCTAGGACTTAATTCTCTTTCAGCAGGAGGATCCACCCAAGGGCGGAGTCCCATGAATGTGTTTCTCTTCTCCTCAGCCAGCAAACATATAAAAATTCATAATATTAATTATTTTGTATGGACACAATAAGAGATGCATTAAAGCTTATAGAATTGCTCTCCTGGGGCCATCTCAATCTCAGACTACAGTGCTCAGGCCAGATCAGTCTTTCCTATCCCTGGCAGGGTCCCAGTCTCATAATTACTATTGGATCATGACAGCATTTGTCTATGATCAAGCTCTTAACTTATAGTTAAGAATTAGGCACTTTGGCCAGGCCCATCTCGATGCCAGGGTAGCACATAACTCACCGACCGCTTGCCCTGGATCCTTCCTGTCCCACGTCGGGGACCCTACTTTGGGGTGCTAGGAACTGAGGGCAACTGAGGCTTAAGTGGAGAAAGCAGAGGCCCGGGAGGGAATATTCGAGGCCAATTAATTCCCAAGTTATAGAAACATAATATTGTCTTCTTGTGTCTATACAAAACAGTCATAGCTTTAAAGTAAATTATTCAAAAGGCACAAGAAGAAGAGAAAGGCAATATTAACTTAAATAATATAAATTCAGTATCCTAGGAAGGTCTGACCTTGCAAATTAGCAGTCAGATTAAGGGAAAGCCTCGGATTAACTGTTTTGGGGAAGAGAACATGGAGAAGTGATTATAGCTAAACAAAGGGCTGGGAGAGATTCGGGAACACCTTGATGGGTGAGACTGGGGTAAGCCTAAACTCTGGGTAAAACCGGGACAAGCTACTTGTGGCAAGGAGGGAAAGGACAAAGTAATGTCATCCTACAACTTTCCACATGGTGATAAAATAAAAATTTTAAAAAAAGAGTAATTCATGAGTGCAGAGCCAGAGTAACCCCTGAGCATTGATATATGGCCCCCAAACCAAAATGTAATAAGTAAATTTAATGAACAGTAGACAGAGAAATTCTGGAATGAATTCAAGAGGAACAACATAAGAATCACCAGAATCCTAGAGACCCAGGAAGCATTAGTCAAAGAAATTATCACTGAGAAGTTTCCATATTTGAAGAGTACATGCCCCAAGATTCAAAAGGCCCAAATAATACCAGCTAAAAGAGACCCAAATAAAAAAAACTCTGACACACATCCTAATCAGAATGATGAAAGCCATATGATAAAAATAGAATACTGAAAGGAGCAAGATCAATATAGAAAATTACATATAAAGTAGTGTCCCTAAGACTTACAGCATATTTATCAAATAAGATCCTGGGGGCCCAAAGACAATGGTTAGATATAGTATTTTAAAAAAAAGAAAGAAAGAAAAGAAAATTAAAGAAGAAAGCTCAATGAAATGAAGACCTCGTCAAGAATACTCTACTCAGACTCAGCAGTGAAGAATCCTGGCCAGCGGGCACCACAATGCTGGGGAATGCTCCAGACCCCTGACCGAGCTGATAACACCGGGGTGCCCCAGATGGGGTGCACCTGCAGTCTCCCCGCCTTCTCCATGGAATCCCGGCAGCCATGAGCTTCTACAAACATGGCTCTGGTATATGGGGACCAGGACTATTTCTCCAAACCTTTCCTGATATGCAAAAATATGCTCAGGACTGGCTCCTCCACCCCTGAACAGCCATGATCCCAGAGGCACATAAACTAATCTTGGAATGCAGCGACTTCTGACAGAAATGCTCCTAGACTGTGAACTAAGCTATGGCTCCATGCCACTCAGGGAGAGGAAGGTTCTTTGTCCCTCAGCCTTTTCCCCTTTGCGGCAGCATGCCACCACATTTCAGAGGCAACTGGACAGAGAAGTAGGAACTTGCAGTGATGGGGTGTGTGGGAAAACTCTAGTTGGTGGGTACAGAAGCAGCCCTGCTCCCCGCCCAGACAAGACCCCGAGTGGCTGCTCACAAATGGCTCCTCCACTCCTGAATGGCCATGATCCCAGAGGCACACAAACCAATCTCAGAACACAGCGGCTGATGGCAAAAATACCTCTGGACTTAGTCGCTAAAGTACCAGAATTCCAAAACCATGCAGCCGCTGTCGCAGCCGTGCGGACATCATATGCTCTTCATTATCAGCAATAGAAAACAAATGATCTAATGATGCCTTTTCGGCAAGTCTGATTGTTGGGGGGGGGAGATTCCAAATAATAATAGTGGGTTTTCTGTCGAAAATTGAATGTAATCAAAGTATAGAGAGAGTAAAGTGAAAATCATCTGCCACACAGGCAGGGTGGGGGATGGGATGGGAGGTATATTGGGGTTCTTGGTGGTGGAACATGTGCACTGGTAAAGGGATGGGTGTTTGATCATTGTATGACTGAGACTTAATCCTGAAAGCTTTATAACTGTTCTCACGGTGATTCAATAAAAAATAAATTCATTTAAAAAGTAATTTATTAATTAATTTTATTGATGATACACAAATTAGGGTAATATAGTATAAAATAAATCTTATAATGATTTAAATAATAAAAATAAATAAATAATGGTAGGTTTTCTGTCAAAAATTGAATGTAATCAAAGTAAAGAGAGAGTAGAGTGAAAATCATCTGCCACACAGGAAGGGTTGGGGGTGGAAGGGTGGGTATACTGGGGTTCTTGGTGGTGGAACATGTGCACTGGTAAAGGGATGGGTGTTTGATCATTGTATGACTGAGACTTGGGCCTGAAAGCTTTGTAACTGTTCTCACGGTGATTCAATTAAAAAAAAATTTTTTTTTACAAGAAGAATGACAAGACAAATTTCACAAACATTTCTACTGAAATTTCTACTGAAAGACTGCACAAAACTCCATGATAATCTTATTCAATGTTCACGGCCTAAATGCACCAAGTAAGAGACATGGAATGGAGGGTGAATGAAAAAATCGAATCCACCCTATAAGAAACATTAGGTGAAAACAGTAAAGGCAAACAGACTAAGAGTCAAAGGTTAGAAGACAAATTTTCAAGCAAATAACCTCCACTAAAAGGCTAGGTATCAGGAGCTGGAGTGATAGCATAGCGGGTAGGGCGTTTGCCTTGCATGCAGCCGACCTGGGTTTGATTCCCAGCATCCCATATGGTCCCCCAGCACCGCCAGGAGTAATTCCTGAGTGTAGAGCCAGGAGTAACCCCTGTGCATCGCTGGGTGTGACCCGAAAAGCAAAAAAAAAAAAAAAAAAAAAGAAAAGAAAAAAGAAAAGCTAGGTATCAGATGACATTTGCTTCAGACTTTAAAAAGTTATAAGAAATAGAGAGGGTTATTTCTTAATGATCAAGAGATATGTATATCAGGAAGAACTCACACTCCTAAACATATATGCACCTAATGAGGATCAGCAAAACACTTAAAACAACTGCTAGTAGACTTAAAGGAAGACATCCATAGTAACACAATAAAAACATTGGTAGCAACACAGTGGAGACTTTAATACAACTTGATAGATCGACTAGACTAAAACTTAGCAAGGAGGGGTTGGAGAAATTGTACAGAGGATAGGGCACTTGCCTTGCATGCAGTCAACCAGGTTCCATCACCAGCATCCCATATGATCCCCCAAGTACCACCAGGAGAAATTTCTGAGCACAGAGCCAGTAGTAATCAATGAGCATCACCAGGTGTACTCTCCTCACCTTCTGCCACAAAAAAAAATACATCAAGGAAATAATGAATTTGAAGGAAGAAAGGGGCTTTGTAGATATATAAAGGGCTTTTCATGCCCTTGTATATTGCTTGTTCTCAATAAATTAACTTTATTGAGAAGAGAATGATCAACACATATTTCCTTAGAAGAAAATAAAAAAAAAATTGTATCTCACCATGGACACATTAAGTCCTTATATGAGGAACTACTTAGATGTTATTACAGGTTAAGCATCCTGTGTTACTGTTTGAAGCCAAAAACACATTCTTCTTCAATGCACATGGGACATGCTCCATGATAGACCACATATTAGGCCACAAAATATACATCCATAAAATTAAGAGAACATAAATCATGTCAACTATATTCTCAAATGACGATTCACTGAAAATAGAAGCTAACCACAAACAGAAATGGAAAAATAACTCAAATATTTGTATATTCAACAGCTCACTACGAAACAACCAGTGGATCAGAGAGGAAATAAAAAGATTCCTGGAAACAGGGCACCTTCCCCCCACCACCGCTGCCATCCAGAATCCCAGTAGTCATGGCCACATCCTAAAGCTGCCACCCAGTTAAAAATTTAACTCCAGTTAAAAATTTTGAACTTCCTGGAGCACATAGCTGTGACAACATTTCCAAACTCTATAACACTGACAATCAGTGGTAGCATTACAGATTGAATGGGATAGAACACCGAAGGCAATCAATCCTGACTTATCAGACAGTAACACAGAAGATTTAGCCTGTAACAACATCTTTGTAACAACATACCTCATACAAGGACTTAATGTCTCCATGGTGAGATGCAATAATTTACACTAATTTTCTTCTAGGGAAATATTTTTGATCATTCTGTTAGCAATTTATTGATAATAAGCAATATAAAATACATTATTATGGACCTGCTATGGGGGTTGACCTGAGGGATAGTTGGAAACACTGGGACAGTGGTGGGGGGAAGGTGGTAACAGTGGTTGGGCTGGTGTTGGAATATTGAACGCCTATAGCAAATCATCATGAACAACTTTGCAAACCACAGTGTTTATATAATAGGGGGAAATTTACGTAAGTAGTCCCTACCTATTTCATGTAAACTCCAAAATATATTAGAACATAATTTCTTCAAAACTTTTGTGAAAGACAATAAAGCATGACTGTTATCATAATGAGATCCAAATATAAAATGCATTTTAATGCAACATACTTTAGATTGCAGAGTTGAGAATTATGTAAATGAGAATAAGCATTTTACTATATTGTGTTAAAGGGTTTTATTTTCCTTATTTACATAGGTTAAAATCATATAGAAATCACAAATGGGCTCTTACTGATTTTTTTTCTGATCATTCTATTTGCCATTTCTTAAGGTTTTGTTAAAACAAGTAATAGAAAATAAATTTATTGGGGCCAGAGTGATAGTACTGCAGGTAGGGTGTTTGCCTTGCACACGGCCAACCTGTGTTTGATCCCTGGCATCCCTTATGATCCCCTGGGCACTGCCAGTAGAGATTCCTGAGTGCAGAGCCACAAGTGACCCCTGAGCATTTCTGGGTGTGGCCCAAAAACTAAAACAAAAAATAAATAAGTGAATTTGTTATGTGACTAAGGGGGCAGGGTGAGGATGAAAGGGAAACCAGGGACAGTGGTGGAGGGAAGTTCACACTGTGGTGTTGGAACACTAAACACCTGAAATGACTGTATAACAAACAACTTTGTAAGTCACAGTGTTATTAATAAAAATCACTGTCATCCCATTGTTCATCGATTTGCTTGAGCGGGCACCAGTAATGTCTCCATTGTGAGACTTGTTGTTACTGTTTTTGACATATCGAATACACCATGGGTAGCTTGTGAGGCTCTGCCCATGGGGGCAAGATACTCTTGGTAGTTTGCCGGATTCTCCAAGAGGGGCGGAGGAATCGAACCCGGGTTGCCCGAGTGCTAGGCAAATACCTTACCCGCTGTGCTAATGCTCCAGCCCATTAACAAAAATAAATATTAAAATTTTTAAAAGAGATTTCTGAAAACAAATGAGAATGAGGACACTAGCAACCAGAACTTGTGAGATACAGCAAAAGCAGTATTAAGAGGCAAGTTATTATCTGTGCAAAGTTTCATCATGAAGAAAGAAAAGGCCCACATAAATAATCTAACTGCATAACTTAAAAAACTAGAAAACATCAAACAAAAGGTGCCCAAATCAAGCAGGAGAAAATAAGTAATAAAACTTAGACCAGAAATTAATGAATTGGAATAAATGATTCAAAAGATTAGCAAAACAAAGACTTGGCTCTTCAAAAAAATTAACAAGATCTATAACTGCTACCAAGACTCACAGAGAGAGAGAAAGAGAACCCTAATTAGTGGAATCAGAAATAAAAGGTAGGATGTTTGAAAGTCTTTATGCCATAAAATGAGAGAACCTAGAATAAATGGGTAAATTATGAGCATCTATAACCTTCCAGGATTGAAACAATATAACATGGAACACTTGAACAGACCTATCACTATTGAGGAAATCAAAATGGTAATGAAAAGTCTCCTCAAGAGGTACAGCTATATTGCAGCCATGTCTCTAGACTGTGAACTAAGCCATTGCCCCATACAATGAAGGGAAATTATGCAATTTCTTTTTTTTTTTAATTCATTCTTTTATTGAATCACCATGTGGAAAGTTACAAAGCTTTCAGGTTTAAGTATCAGTTATACAATGCTCGAACACCCATCCCTTCACCAGTTCACATATTCCACCACCAAGAATCACAGTATACATCCCCCCCGCCCCCCCACCTCCCCAGCCCCCCACCCCGCCTGTGTAACTGGTAAATTTCACTTTACTTTCACTTTACTTTGATTACATTCAATATTTCAACAAAAAAACTCACTATTATTGTTTGGAGTTTCTCCCCCCTAAAGTCTGACATGCTGAAAAGAAAGCATTTGATAATTTGTTTTCCATTGCTGAGAATGAAGAGATATGAGGTCGAGTGTCCACACTAGCGGCCGCATGGTTTTGGATTTCTGTATTTTAGTATTTTAGTAACTAAGTCCAGAGAAATATATGCCAGAAATTGCATCATTGTAAGCTTGTACCTCTCAGCTACTTTATATTCCACATATGAGTGCAATCTTTCTATGTCTGTCTCTTTCTTTCTGACTCATTTCACTCAGCATGATACTTTCCATGTTGATCCATTTATATGCAAATTTCACGACTTCATGTTTTCTGACAGCTACATATTATTCCATTGTGTAGATGTACCAGAGTTTCTTTAACCAGTCATCCGTTTTTGGGCACTCTGGTTTTTTCCAGATTGTGGCTATTGTAAACAGTGCTGCAATGAACATAGAAATGCAGATGTCATCTCTACTGTACCTTTTTGCCTCTCCGGGATATATTCCCAGGAGTGGTATTGCTGGGCCAAATGGAATCTCAATTTCTAACTTTTTGAGAATTGTCCATATTGTTTTCCAGAAGGGCTGAACCAGTCAGCATTCCCACCAGCAGTGAAGGAGAGTCCCTTTCTCCCCACATCCACGCCAACACCGGTTGCTTTTGTTTTTTGGGATGTGGGCCAGTCTCTGTGGTGTGAGATGATATCTCATTGTTGTTTTGATCTGCATCTCCCTGATGATTAGTGATGTTAAACATTTTCTCATGTGCCTCTCAGCCATTCAGATTTCTTCTTTGGGAAAGTTTCTGTTCATTTCATCACCCCATTTTTTGATCGGGTTGGCAGTTTTCTTCTTGTGGAGTTCAACCAGTGCATTGTATATCCTTGATATCAATCCTTTATCAGATGGGTACTGCGTAAATATACTTTCCCATTCTGTAGATTGTCTTTGTATTTTGGTCACTGTTTCTTTTGAGGTGCAGAAGCTTCTTAGTTTGAGATAGTCCCATTTATTTATCTCTGTTTTCACTTGCTTGGCCAGTGGCATGTCAGCTTTGAAGATACCGTTGGCTTCAATGTCGTGGAGGGTTTTGCTGACCTTGTCTTCAATGTACCTTAGAGATTCTGGTCTGATGTTGAGGTTTTTAATCCATTTTGATCTGACTTTTTTACATGGTTATAGGTGGAGGTCTAAGCCCATTTTTTTGCATGTAGCTGTCCAGTTTTGCCAGATTGTTAAATTTGTTAAACATGCTTTCCTTGCTCCACTTCACATTTCTTGCTCCCTTATCAAAGTGTAGATGATCATATTTTTTTTTGGGGGGGGGGGTGTCAGAGTATTCAACCCTGTTCCATTGGTCTGCAGCTCTGCTTCTGTTCCAGTACCAAGCTGTTTTAATGACTACTGCTTTGTACTAGAGTTGGAAGTTGGGGAGGTTGATTCCTCCCATTTTCTTTTCCCCAAGAATTGCTTTAGCTATTCGTGGGGCCTTATTGTTCCATATGAATTTCAGGAGCGCTTGCTCGGTTTCTTTGAAGAATGTCAAGGGTATCCCTATAGGGATCGCATTGAATTTGTACAATGCTTTGGGGAGAATTGCCATTTTGACAATATTAATTCTTCCAATCCATGAGCAGGGGATGTCTTTCCATTTCCTCGTGTCCTCTTTTATTTCCTGAAGTAGCGTTTTGTAGTTTTCATTATACAAGTCCTTTATCTCCTTTGTTAAGCTGATTCTGAGGTACTTGATTTTTTGAGGCACAATTGTGAACGGGATTGCTTTTATCATGTCGCTTTCTTCTCTCTCATTATTTGCATATAGGAAAGCCATGGACTTTTGGGTATTGATTCTATAGCCTGCAACTTTACTATACCAGTCTATTGTTTCTAAGAGTTTCTTGGTAGAGGTTTTAGGGTTCTCTAGGTATAGTACCATATCATCTGCGAATACTGAGAGCCTGATTTCTTCCTTTCCTACCTGAATGCCGTTAATATCTTTTTCTTGCCTAATCACTATTGCAAGTACTTCCAGTACTATATTGAACAGAAGTGGAGAGAGTGGGCATCCTTGTCTCGTCCCTGTTCTCAGAGGGAAGGCTCTTGGTTTTTCCCCATTGAGGATGCTGAAATTATGCAATTTCTAACATAACTCTCCCTGGAATTAATTACTAAAATACTAAAATACAGAAATCCTAAAGCGCGTGGCATGGTAGCCTCCATATCTCTTCATTCTTAGCAATGGAAAACTAATTATCAAATGCTTCCATGTCAGTAGGGCTGTTTTTTTGGGGGTGAAACTCCAACAATAATAGTGAGTTTTGTGTTAAATTATGGAATGTAACCAAGGTAAAGAGAAAATGAAGTGAAATTTATCAGTTAGGCAGGTGGGGGTGGGGAGTGGGGGTGGGAGGTATACTGGGGTTTTTTGGTGGTGGAATATGGGCACTGGTGAAGGGTCGGGTGTTTGAGCATTGTATAACTGAGACATAAGCCTGAGAACTTTGCAACTTTCCACATGGTGACTCAATAAAATAAATTAAAATAAAATAAAATAAAAATAAAAATGGACCTGGAGTTTAAAAATTAATTAATTAATTAAAATTTAAAAATAACATATTTACAAATGCAATTCTGGACCAAAAACTACTGTCCCTCAAATTACAATATTCTGGCTTTCTTATTAAGAAAGTGTCACAAGGGCCAGGAAGATTGCTCCATAGCTGGAAGCCTGACTCATGAGTGGGAGGAGAAGGCAGTTGGAATAGATAAGGGATCACTAAGAAAATGATGGAGGGATCGGTCGGGATAGGAGATGTTTGCTTAAAGTAAATAAAGGACTAAACATGATAACCTCACAGTATCTGTATTGCAAACCATAATGCCTAAAAGTAGAGAGAGAGTGTGGGGGAAATTGCCTGCCAGGGGGAAGTGGGAGGGTGGGAAAGGGGGGTATGCTAGGGAGATTGGTGGTGGAGAATGTGCACTGGTGGAGGGATGGGTGTTTATTTACTGTGTGATTGTAACTCAAACATGAAAACTTGTAACTGTATCTCACAATGATTCAATTAAAAAAAGGAGAAAAAAAAGAGGTACAGCTATAGAATGACTGCATTAATGTGTGGTATATTGTAGGATAACATTGGGAACTTAGTTTACCTTAAAGCAATGTCCTTTCTGTATGGACACAGGAAGACAGTTAACCTGGGAGCTGATTGACTCCAATAATATTTACTCCTGGACATCTGCTTTCTCAACTCAATTGCCCTTAGTTTCTAGCACCCCAAAAGCAGGGTCCGGATGAGGGATGGAATGGGCCCAGGGCAGGCTGTGAGCTACTCTGGCATCAAAATGGGCCAGGCCAAAGCGCCATAATACTCAACTATAAGTTCAGAGCATGGTCATAGACAAATGCTGTCATGATATAAAAATAATGATGAGAGTAAGATCCTGCTGGGGTTAGAAAGACTAACCTGGCCTGAGGACCGTGGTTTAGAAAATATAGTGAGCTGTCCTCAGGAAGAACCAAACTTTAAGATTGATATATCTCTTACTGTGCTCATACAGAGTGACATTGCTAGAAATATTAGAACTAGATTTACTACAACTATTTAAGTGGATTACTAGTTGAGGAAGGAAGAAAGCGACACACCCTTGTTTGGATCCCACCCTTGAGTGGATCTCCTAGTAATTTGGAGTAATCTCCTTAGATGAGATTTTGTTAATCTCCTGGAGAACTGGTTTTACCCCTCTTTGTTGATTCGTTAATGTTCAACCCACCTTTGTATTACTGCCCTATGTGATTGCTATATAAACTAAGACTGTAACAGAAGTAAAGAAAAGACACAGAAGCGAGGGAGAAGAGGCAGAGGTAAGACAGAAGCAAGGAGAAGAGACAGAAGCGGATAGAAGACACAGAGACAAGATAGAATACACAGGAGAAGACACAGAAGCAGAGAGAGAAGACACTGAAGCAAGAGAGAAGACAGAAGCAGAGACAGAGAGAGGTCAGAAGAGACCAGAGGAAAGACTATAGAGACAGAGGTAGAGAGACAGACAGAAGAGATCACAGAGGCACACACAGAAACAGAGCACAAGGAGGACCCATTCCGATCCGGTCTATATACAGCGACTTGAGAGCACTGAACGCAAGCAGCGAGAGAGAGAGAGAGAGAGAGAGAGAGAGAGAGAGAGAGAGAGAGAGAGAGAGAGAGCCACCCCAAGAGCCCGAGAACAACACAACACATCATCACATCATCGCACCCTCCCATGTGCGCACACCTTTGTATTTTTTACAGTATATAAAAACATACATAGTACAAGACTAATATCCAAGGTCAGAGAGAATAAAGGCTAGGTGGACTGGTCTATGGTTGGAATCTACCACAAGAGTGTGTAGGGCAGAGAGTGGGTAAGATAGACAAGGGACGTATGACAATAATAGCTTGGAATGATCATGCTGAACAAGAACAGTGTTAAAAGTAGGTAAAGAGGTATACATGAGGGGCTGGAGTGATAGCACATCTACCTATACCTATATTTATAGGCAGAATTCTCCATAGCATTTAAGCTAGAGGCATCTTTAAGGATGAAATGCAGCTGACTAAGAAAGTGGAAGCAAAGATAAACAAATGGAACTTCAATAAATTAAGAAGCATGTGTACCTCAAAGGAAATGATGACCAGAATACAAATAAGTCCACAAACTGGGAGAAATTATTTGCCCACCATTCATCTGATAAAAGGATAATATCTAAGATCTGCAAAGCATTTGTAGAACTCTACAAGAGAAAAAAAATCCAGCCCTATCAAAAACTGGGGAGGGGCTGGAGCAATAGCACAGCGGGTAGGGAGTTTGCCTTGCACGCGGCCGACCTGGATTCGATTCCTAGCATCCCATATGGTCCCCTGAGCACTACAAGGGGTAATTCCCGAGTGAAGAGCTAGGAGTAAACCCCTGTGCATTGTCAGGTGTGACCCAAAAAGAAAAAAAAAAACTGGGGAGAAGAGGAGCTGGAGCAACAGTACAATAGGTAGGGCACTTGACTTGCACATGGCCCAGGTTGGATTTCCAGTGTCTCCTATGGTCCTCTGAGACTGCCAAAAATGATAAGTTTCAGCAGTAACCCTTGGCCACCACCTGATGTGGCCCCCAAACCAAAATAAAATAGAAATGGAAAAAATAGATGAACATAAACAACCTCGAAGAAAAACTACAAATGACCAAAAGGTGTATGGTAAAACAACAAAAAAAAATTACTCTGGATCATTAATCATCAGGGAAAAGTAAATCAAAATAACAATGAGATATCACCGCACACCAGCATTAGAGAGAGTGACACTCATCAAAAAGAACAACAACCAGAGTTGGCAACAGGGACTGTAGTTCACTGCTGGTGCAAATGTCTACTACACAGACTTATTAATGTGGACATTTCTCAAAAAGCCAGGCACTGAACTTCCAGGGATCCAGCAATTCTACTCCTGGGAATATCCCCTCAAGCCCAAAAGCACAAAGCAGAAAAGACACCTGCATGCCTATGTTACCATGTACCACTAGTCACAATAGCCAGAATTCCATAAACAACCTATGTCCAAAACAGACAAATGGGATAAAGAAGCCATAGTACATATACACTGGATTACTACTCAATATAATTTGCTGCTACATGTATAGATCTGGAGAGTATCATGTTGCGTGAAATAAGTCAGAGGGAGAAGAACAGACTCAGAATGATCTCTCTCATATGTGGGACAGAAAGGAATTTTATAGGGGAATGTCAAATGTCCGAAGGCAATAGAAACAAAAAGCAGAAGAACTGATATTCAGTAAGGAAGCTTACCACTGGCGAGGGGCCGAGGGGATAAGTTAGGGAAGGACAGTGGTGAAGATGAAAAGTGCCTGCCACAGAGGCATACTGGGGAAAGGAGAGAAATTGGGGACACTGGTAGAGGGTAGTGGACAATGGTGAAGGGGTTGGTTTTGGAACATTGTATGTCTGAAACTCAATCATGACTATCTTTGTAAGTGTGATTCATGGTGATTCAATTTTTTAAAATGATGTCATTCATAATTTTTCTAAATTCTCCTTATTCTCATAGTCGTCTAGAAAACCTCCACCACTATCTCCTGGCTTCTTTTCTAAACACACACACACACACACACACACAGACACACACACACACACACTGTCTGCATGCATATGCATGCCCTAAAATTCTGGGGTGCCTGAGAAACAGTGGTGCTTCAAGAAATAAACCATGAAAATCATCTCTCCAGAGGCTAGAGCAATGGTACAGTAGGTAGGGCACTTGCCTTGCAAGCAGCCAACCTCGGTTTAATCTCCAGCATCCCATATGGTCCCCTGAGCACTGATGGGGTTATTCCTTAGTGCAGAGCTGTGAATAACCCCTGAGCATCACCAGGTATGGCCAAAAAAAAAAAAGGAGGAGGAGGAGGAGGAAGAGGAAGCAGAGATGAAAGAGGAGGAGGAGGAAGAGAGAGGAGGGGGGAGGAGGAAGAGGAGGAAAAGAAGTCATCTGTCCAGAACCATAAAGAGCCATGGGTACTTGCCCTGGCCCTCCCCAGTGAGCCACAGGATACCACAACTTCACCCAAAGATGGAGCCACAAATGGGCTTTCTTCAGCCTATACAGGGTATGGGAAAATACGACCAACCAGCTCAATTGGGAGATGTCTGAGAACATGTAGATTTCCTAGCCTTTTGCAGGTATGTGGGGAGGGGAGGGAAGAGGCTGTGCTGAGGGTTTACTCCTGGTTCTGGTCTCAGGGATTACTCCTGGCAGGCTCAGAAGACCATATGTGGTTCCGGGGATGGAGTCTGGTCAGCTGTGTGCAGGCAAGCGCCCTACCCACTGTCTTACCGCTTCCTAGCATTCTCTAAGGAGCAGATGTCCAGGCAACAGGAACCCAAATGCCTCCAACCAGACCTTGTTCTGCTGGCACCAAGCAGTCTGTCCCAGCAGCAGGCATCCACATGTTTTAATTAATTTGGCATCTGACTGGACTGGTTGGCACCCATCCTTAAACACTGCCTGGAGCTAAGCATATTTCATTCGTTATTCCTTTGATTACCTCTATGTTTAACTGGTCTGTTTTAGTTAGTTTATTAAAATGTATTAATCCTTGTGAACAAGCTGCACAACCACAGATCATCACTGCAGAATCTCTACTTCTTCTGCCAGCTTCAACACTGGCTTTGCAGCCCACCTGGCTTCCTTCATTCTGTCCTTACATTCCTTTCTCTGTTTCCTTGTGGTCTTTTTTTCTCTCACAGGCTGGTCTGTGTCTGGGTTCATTTTTCTCTGGCTAGTTCAAGGAATTCTAAATCATGCCAAAGCCAGCAGCCTTTGTTTTGTTTTGTTTTGGGACCATATCCTGGTTCTGCAGTCAGGAATTATTCCTAGCAGTGCCTGGGAGACCGTATGGGATTCTGGGGATTAAACCCAGGTCAGTTGAGTGCAAGGCAAGAGCACTACCCACTGTACTATCGCTCTGGCCCAAGGTCAGTGGTTTTGCTACCACCAAAATGGGTTCTGAATCCAAATGCAAAGTTGACACAAAAGTGGTCTTGTACATTTTAGCAAGTTTCCCTGAATTTCTCTCTTAGGGACTGCTGCCTTCCTGGGGTGAAGGCATTCATGACCACATGTTTATGTTGAAGTTGTCCGCAGGGCCCAAATTTCTGGTCTAGGTAGTAACTATGTCGTTCATGAATGGTGGTATAGTTTCCGGCTGTGTTTTTCTTTTCTTTCCTTTTCTTTTTTCATGACAAGGATCTCTGATGTGTTTCTTTTTTTAAAAAAAAAAAAATAGATACTTGGGGCTGGAGTGATAGCACAGTGGGTAGGGCATTTGCCTTGCACACGGCCGACCCGGGTGTGATTCCCAGCATCCCATATGGTCCCCTGACCACCGCCAGGAGTAATTCCTGAGTGCAAAGCCAGGAGTAACCCCTGTGCATCGTAGGGTGTGACCCAAAAACAAAAAAAAGAAGATACTTTATTTAAACACCATGATTTACAAAGTTGCTTATAATACAATTGTTAAGGGCTTGTGATGTTCCAACAGCAATTCCATATGAGTGACCTTCCTACCACCATTGTCCCCAGTTTCCATTTTCCCAGCCACCTTCCAAGCCTACCAGACTTGGGCACACAATATTTTGTTTTATGTTTCTTGTTACAACTGAATAGAGAAATTATCAAAAATACTTCAGTAAAAGAAAAATTGTGAACATTGTTAAATCTCATGGGGGGCTAAGTCTTTGTCTGAAGATTTACCAGGCTGTTTGTTGCTAGTTGAGTCATTAAGTCATTGCTTTTGTTTGTTGAGTTTAGTTGGTTTCCATGTTACCTTCCTATCTAATTTGGTGTGCTCCTACTAGAATTTAACACTGTGGAATTTGGATCTGTAGAACTGATCTGTTGAGTTGACATGGCTGTTGGGCTGTTGACACAATGGCACAGTGGGGTGCAGGTGCAGCTGCCGGGGCTTCAGCAGGGCAGAACTCAACTTGCCTCCTTCCTAAAGACACTCCTGAGTGCCTTTCAGCTCTTTGGCTTGCATCTCCTTGGAGAGATTTAGTTCATGAATCTGAAGAATAGGGTCGGTGGGAGGTGGCCTCATGGTTGTGCTTCTTCACGAATCACGAAATTTCATTGATTGTCAAATTGCTTGAGAGGAGGCTCTTTCAAGGTCAGGGGAATGAGATCCAGCTGGTTACTGACTTTTGCATATGGACACACCATGGGAAGCTTGCAAGGCTGTCCCATGTGGGCAGGAAACTCAGTAGCTAGAAGTAGGTTATAAACTTCTGGGAGCTTGCTTTTAAGTCTCTGGATGTTGGCCATTAATGGGATTACATACACCTGGGTTCCTCTGCTGGTACCTTCACGTGTGAGGCTTGTCCAAACGTGTGGAGGAGCCTTGAGCATGGCTTTAGCTAGGTTGCACACAGAGGGACTGGATCAGAACAGTGGTCAAGGGTGGAGAACAAGGACCCAGCTGGTTGCTGATTTGTTACTGTTTATTCAATCTTTAAACTTCTATTACCTACAATGCCAGTTCCAGTCTGTCCCTGGATTTACTACACTCCCTTTTCTAGTCTCTCCTTCCCCATGTCTCTCTCTCACCCTTTTTGCTCATGGTGCAATACATTGACAGTTACCAAAGGCACCAAAAGATCTTACAGGAAGAACATTGAGGCAACATTATTCTCTTGTATCTGCAGGCCAGTAATCTAGGCCTCCGGAAAGAAGATATAAAACCAAAACCGAAGCCTTCCTTGGGCTGAAAAGCACTTGGATTTACATACCAAAGACTGGGCTGGGCTGCCACATGAAATCTACATTGTCAATTACAAACTAGGCAGCACCTGAAATCTACATGCCAAAGACTAGGCTGGGCCAGAACCTGGAATCTACAATGTAACAATTCAAGCTTAAAAGGTTCAATAACAATAGCAGAACACCTATTCTCTCTTTCAGCAGGACCCATCAATGATGAAATCCCATGGGGTTGTGTTTCTCCTCTCCTTGTCCAACAAATATATAAGCATTCTTAATATTAATCATTTTGTATGGGCATAGCAAAAGATGCATTAAACTTTTAGAATTGCTTTCATGGGGTCATCTCAATCTCAGACTACAGTGCTCAGGCCAGATTAGTCTTTCCTATCCCTAGCAGGGTCTTAGTCTTACTTTAAGATCATGGCAGCACTTGTCCATGATCAGACTCTTAACTTACAGTTAAGAATGAGGCACTTTGGCCAGGCCCATCTCGATGCCAGGGTAGCACATAACTTACCACTTGCCCTGGGTCCGTCTCGTCCCCCGTTGGGACCCTGCCTTTTAGAGGGCTAGGAACTGAGGGCAATCAAGGCTACAGTCAAGAAAGCAGATGCCCGGGAATTAATAATATTCAAAGCCAATTAAATGTCTTTGTCCATACAAAAAGGACTTGCTCTGAATAAACTATGCAAAGGACTCAAGGAGAAGAGAAAAACATTATTTACAAGTCAACAGAACACTAAGAAAGAAGCTACAAATAAACACAGAGGAATGGGAGCACTGTGACGGGAGAACCCAATAAACCTAAACTACCTTAGGATTACAGGGAGGGAAGTTGGAGCCCATCCCCTCCGAGGGGCCCCAGGGAAGACAGCCAGGCGTGCAGGCAAGAGACACTCTGTGTTTCTTAAAAAAGAGAAATACTTTTCTTAATGGGGGGAAGGCAAAAATGTGATGTGGAGATGTGTTTGCTATGATCTACAGAAATGGGCACCAGAGATAGTGTAGCAGGTAAGGTGCTTGTCTTGCATGCAGCATGATCCCTGGCACCCCGTATGTTTCCCAAGCCTGCCAGGAGTAATCCCTGAGTGCAGAGTCAGGAATAAGCACTGAGCAATGCCAAGTGTGCCCCTTCCCCCAAATCATCAGAAATGAAGAATTACCTGGCTCATCTATTCTGCCTTTCATTTGCTGTCCTGACCCATAGAGTCTGTGGGAAATGCTCTGATTGTCCACACGGAAAGTGGCCTGGTGCTTCAATCCTGGATAAGGGGTTGTGTCTGAAAATCTCCATACCACCAATGGTGTGCCCAAACCGTCCTGCAGACAGGAAGCCTTTCTGGAAACCCCCCCACAGTCTTCTCCATTCTTTGACCTAGAGCGTGGTCATCTAGGCCGAGTCAGCTGTGTTGTGACTGGTTGTGAGCATGAATGCCCTGTGCTGAAGGGGGTCAATGCAGGGAGCCTTGACGGGTCCTTGATGGCAGAGAGGGCTATGCTGTTCATTATCTACTGTCTCATTCTTTGGATTTGGAGTTTTATTTGGGGGACAGGATGCTGGACATACCTGACAGTGCTTAGGAGCTATTCCTGGCTGCTTCTGTGCTCAGTGGCACCCGCCTGCCTCACCCCTGCATTGCCCAGGAGACTACACATGATCCTGGGGATTCGAGTCCACAGCGCATGCCGGTATGGTGCTGGGGCAGGGATGGAGAGAAGCTGTAGGAGAGTACAGAGAAACTCTGTAAGACTTGGCTTGTATCTTTTATAAAATTCTGCCCTGGACCTGGCCTTACACTGTCCACAGGGCCCACGTGACACCATAGACGTTGCCAAGCTTTGAGGAGCTCAGAGGCAGAGCCTGGAAGCGCTTTGAAGGTACTGAGAAGAAACTGGGGACTGGAAGTCATAGAGTCCCAGGCCCAAATCCAACTCGTTTCCTAGTCGCTGTGACCTTTGGCAGTTACCCCTCCTTCCAAACTTGACTGTCCCACTTGTGAACAGGAACTGAGTGCTTGCAAGGTGACGGTGGATAGCCCTATAGTGTGGTCTGCAGAGTGTTGTGGAGGTGTAGCGAGGGATGATGGGGTTTTCTCACCACGTTCTTTTGTTTTAGGGTCAGGCACACCCAACAGTGCAGAGGGGCTACTTTTGCTCAGTGTCCAGGGGTCACTCCCAGTGGTGTTTGGGGGTGGGGAATATGCAGTGCTGGACACCAGATTGGGTCTCCTGCATGTAGAATGTTGCTCCAGGGTGGGCCTCCATCTATAAGCAGGACCCCTGTCCTCAGCAAGTCCCCAGTTTTCCTTTATCAGGGGGTGCGTTGGAGAGGAACACATGCAAGAAGAGACCCTTCCTGGATGGGCAGAGAGGAGACCAGACCCGAGAGGAACAGATCCGGGGCCTGTCAGAGGCTGTAGCAGCTGTTACTGCTCCTTAGTGAGAAGAGGCCTGGAGGCGCTGGGGAGCAGCAGGGAAAGAGGCACTGCAGGGCACACCCTGCAGTGTTCTAAGCTTGACTGGCTCTACAGGTCACATCCTGGCTCTGCACTCAGAAATTACTCCTGGCAGTGCTCAGGGACCAGACGGGACGCCAGGAATCGAACCCCGGTCAGCCCCCTGTAAGCCCTACCCGCTGCACAATAGCTCAGGCCAGTCTTTTTAAAATCACAGTGAATTACAGAGCTACATAGTTTCAGGCGTACAGTGTTCGAACACCAAACCCCTCACCAGGGGTTGTCTTAAAGCTTGCGACATAATCTAGGATGGGAGCTACAGAACTGTCACTGGACAGTAGTGACCCGTGCCCAGAAAACCTCTCCCATCCCGCGATCCCCTGTCCCGCTGTTCTCCCGGTAGAGCAGAGCGACACCTCGTGGCTGAGAACTTGCTCTACCCCAAGGTCTCCGGCGGACCTGAGTCAGGGGAGAGCCTCCAGGCTTCAGGGCCGGCCTAATGAGCACATCCTGCCGGTGGGGGTAACCAGACCGGGCGATGGAAAGACTCCACTCGGGCGCCCCAGCCACGAGTGAATTTTCCGGACTTCCCTGAAGAGGGGTGGAGCTGCTGAGCCCGCCCCTCAGGCCCCGCCCCTCGGCGATCCCGCCCACTGAGCGGAGTGGAGCTGCTGAGCCCGCCCCTCAGGCCCCGCCCTTCGCGCTCCCGCCCACTGAGCGTACGCAGTGCCTAGCACGTACCCAGGCCTCCGCGAACGTCTCCCTTATAAGAGTGTCCCGCGCGCCTCGCCGTCGGTTTCCAAGGAAACCCCGGAGCCGCCTAGTAAGACGGCGCGCGCCGTGTGGGTGTCCCGCGCGCCCTCTCCCCGCCATGGCCGCCGCGAGTCCCAGCGTCTTCCTGCTCATGGTCACCGGGCAGGTCGAGAGCGCCCAGGTGAGCCGGGGTCGCGCTCGGCCCGTCCACACTCTCCCGCCGCCCGGGGCCGGGCCGCGTGCCCTTCTCGGAGCCCTCCGGGTGTGGGGGCGCCGGCGCCGCGTGGTGCCTCTGTAGCCTGGGTGCTGTGTGCAGACCTGGGGCGGGGAGGCCTGTGTGGGGCACACCCAGCACTGCGCACACGCTTCCCCCCCAAGGGGCGCTGTCCCTGTGCCGCGGCGGAACCGCGAGACCCGTGACTGGTTTGGAACGGAGATGATTTGGCTCATCTGATTGGCCTCATCCCACTGGGTGGCCCTCCCGGAATGAGCGGAGGAGGCTGTGTGCCGTTGCACCTCTGCGGAGCGTTGGTTCCCTGCGCTTTCAGAGCAAGCCCCACTCAGCCCCCTCGTCGGGCCTTTCCTCAGGAGTTGGTGCTGCAGCTCGGCCCACTCCTGTTTTATAGACGGGAAGACTTACCCAGGGGAGAAGGCAGAGCTGACATTTGAACCACAGGCTGTTGATGGCAAAGCTTTGCCCTGTTCCACCCTCGCAAGGCATTGGAGCTGGTGTATATTGTTTTGTCACTGTGAGGATTCAAATGATTTGGATAAAGCTCTGCCAGGGCCTGAGTTGCAGTGGACATCTTGCCTTTTTATTGAGGGGGAGGGGGCACACCCGCAGTGCTCAAGACTTGCGCCTGCCTCTGCCTCTGTGTTTAGGGATCACGCTTGGTGGGCTCAGGGCTCATATATGGTACCCAGGATTGAACCCAGATTAGCTGCAAGCAAGGCAAGTGCCCTACCCATAATGTGATTGCTCCAGGCCCCTCCTTGCCTTGTTTCACCTGGAATGTGGCCCCAGGCATCATCCAGTCCACCTTTCCCCTCTTCCGTCCTCTCCCTCATCCTGCTCCTCCACCCACTTCGCTCTGACACTCAGCTGTCGGCCTGCATATGATGCCGTCCGGAGAGCTCCTGTCAGCCTCAGATCCTCATTTCAGCCCCAGAACCCTGGGTATCCTCTGAGCCTGCCCCCCCCTGCTAGCTGCCAGGGACACAGAAGCATTAGACCTGCTAAGGTTGGCAAGAAATCCCACTGCCAGTCTCAGTCTTGACCCCAGAATGTGCTGGAGGGCCTGGGAGGTGGTTCTGGAAGGTGGAGCAGGTCCTTCTCTAGAGGGAAAGTTTGGTTGGAAGAGAAGGTGCTTGACTGGGAGGGGAAGGAATGGGAAGGGGTTGTCCAACAGGGGCAGAAGAAAGGGGTTAGGTAGCCCGAGCTGTCCTTTGGGCACATGTCTATAGGTCCTGAGTTCTAGCCCCTCTGCTGGTATGTGCCCTGCACTGTCCCCCAGATCCCACACCAGACGCCTCGCTTGGATTCCCAGCTGCAGCACGTTGGTCTCAGCCTGAGTCTGCAAACACCTCATGTCTTGTCTCCACAGTTTCCTGAGTACGATGATCTCTACTGCAAGTACTGCTTTGTGTATGGCCAGGACTGGGCTCCCACGGCGGTAAGCTGACCCTGCCCACAGATCCATGACAGTGGCCCGCTACCTCCACTGGCTCCTGGATCACTCCCCAAGGCTGCGCTCTCTCACCCCTCTCCAAGAAGCCCCCAGGACACTCGGGGCCTGTCTCCTCAGCCTCTCGTCTGCCCTCTTGGGCACTCTCCTTCCAAAGCTCCCTGGGGAGCACCTGTGTCCCCAGGAGAGGGGTTGGGAGGGCAGCTTGGGCCTGCTCCACCCAAGAGCCCTCAGTTCTCCCTCACAGCAATGGAGGAGGTGGAGACCCAAGTTTGTTAAATTCTCTGAGCCTTTTTTCTCCTCCGTATGGCTGAGGTGAAAATACTTCATATCCAGAACCCACTGGTTGATGCCCACATAGGCTGAGTCTTCTGGGTGCTTCCGGGCTGGGGAGATGGACAAAGACCCCTCCCCACCTGGAGTTCACGCTCTTAGGGGGGCAGACAGCGAGTGGCAGTATTCCAGGCTGGTGGCTGGGAGAGGCAGTGGGCTGGGGGTGGAGGATAGGAAGGTGCTGCAGACCCGAGCAGGTGGCAGCAGAGCAGCGGCCTCTCTGAGGAGTAACTGCGTCGAGACCTAGAGGAAGTGGGGAACAGCCAGTGTGGACATGTGTGGGCAGAACTGTTCAGACTGATAGTAGCAGAGTGTGAAGGCCCCGGGGCAAGAGCAGCATGAAGGCCACATGGCCAGGGAGCAGGAATGAGAGAGAGGAGAGATTCGGAGGAGTAGGAAGGGGCCACATCATGGGTGCCATTGGGAGAGGTCAGAGTGGGCCTGTTCCCTTACTTGGTGGAATTGGCCTCCGTCAGACTTTTGGAAAGAGAAAAAGTGATGAAACTCTGCATTCCAAATAACCCTGTACTGGCTAGAGAGATAGTATACCAGGTAAGGCACCTGCCTTTCAGGCAGCATCCCAGCACCCCATATCCTGCCAGAACCCCACCAGGAATGATCCCTGAGTGCAGAGCCAGGAATTAGTCCTGGGCACAATCACTGTCATCTCATCACTCGTTGATTTGCTCAAGCGGGCACCAGTAACGTCTCCATTGTGAGACTTGTTGTTACTGTTTTTGGCATATTGAATACGCCACGGGTAGCTTGCAAGGCTCTGCCGCGAAATAACAATAGTAATCATAATAATTAAAATAAGATAAAATAGACATCTAGGTTTGGACATGTGGCTCAGTAGTAGAACACTTGCCTTGCATGTATTCTGCCAGTGCTGCAGAAAGGAAGGAAAAAAGACAACAAGTAAATAAATATAATAGATTTAGGCAGTTGCAGGGAACAAGAGCAGGCAGTGGCCTGGTTGACACCTCACAGTTCATGGACCCGCAGGAGTAGAAGAAAGCCAGTGTACTTTTTGTTTTGTCGTTTGGGGGACACACCCAGCTGTGCTCGGGGATCAGTCCTGGCAGGGCTCGGGGGACCATATGTGGCACTGGGGATCCAACCTGCTGAACTATTGTTCCATCTCCCAAACTATGCTTCCAGTTTTATTATTTTCCAGTTATGTGTTTTTGGGGTCACACCCAGCAGTACCAAGGGCTCAGTTCTGACTCAGTTGTTCAGGAGATCATACAGGATGCTGAAAACAGGTATGCTGCACGCAAGGCAAACACGTTACTTCCTGCACTGTCTCTGGCCCCATGCAGAGTATGCTTTTTAAAAGGTAAATAGGACCTGGGGCGATCATGGCTGAAGCACTTTCCTTGCACAAGGCTGACCCTGGTTCAATCCCAGCACCCCAAGAGCAATCTGTGAGCACAGAGCCAAGAGTAAGCCCTAAGCACTGCAGGTGTGGCTCAAAAAAACAAAACAGAAACTTACATGAATGAGTGAGGTGAATGTTCCCTCTGGCTCCTCTGCACTGGGCAGACTGGAGCAAGGCCTAGAGGGCGGCAGCCACTGCAGGTGAACAGGTGTGGCCGTTAGGAAGGCTAGAAGTCATTGAGCTTCAAGTTTATTTGGAAAACAGAGCCAAGGTTTTCCTGCTGGACAGAGGAGGACCATAAGGGAAGGCAGAGTTAGGAACGTCCAGGCAGGGGGCTGGAGCGATAGCACAGCGGGTAGGGCTTTTGCCTTGCACGTGGACGTGGACGACCCAGGTTCGATTCCCAGCATCCCATATGGTCCCCCAAGCACCGCCAGGAGTAATTCCTGAGTGCATGAGCCAGGAGTAACCCCTGAGCATCGGTGGTGTGACCCAGAAAGAAAAAAACAAAAGAACATCCCAGATAGCTGAGTTCTGTTGGGTGGGGGGTGTGAGCCCAGCAGATCCGGGGGTCTCCAGAGCCCAGCCTGGCCTGGGTGTGGTCCAGTTTCCCACCAGATTTGCAGGTGGAGCTGGGGGGCTGGCAGTGGAGACGGGAGGGTCCAGGCTGGGCACGGAGAGCACCCCAGCCCTGTCGTGCACTGAGATCATGTGTAGGAAGAAGTCATTGCAGGGGCAGCAACAAGAAAGACCCACAGACCGAAGGATCCCCGAACCCAGTAGGGGAAATGTCTGAAAACGAGGGTCTGTGTGAGATGCCTCTGGTGAGCCTCACACGAGGAGAGCAGAGGAACGGCGGCCAGAGAATCAAGGGCCAAAGCACTTGTGCTATGTGCAGAGGCAGAGGATGAGGGGATGGGGGGCAGCTGCTGGCAGGAGGGACCTGGGTGGGAGAGGATGGCAGTGGGTGAGATGAGGTGTGCCAGGAGAAGGGGCTCCTGCTGGTCAGGCCTGAGTGCACGAGGACGGAGAAGAGCTGTGAGCTCTCCCTTAGCTCTTCAGCCCTCAGCAGAAGGCAGTTGAGTGAATGCCCTCCCTGCCGCCCTCACCTCGGGAGCGCTTGGCCGCTGACTGTCGCTGGCCTGGTCCCACAGGGTTTGGAGGAAGGCATCTCCCAGATCACCTCCAAGAGCCAAGATGTGCAGCAGGCCCTGGTGTGGAACTTCCCCATCGACATCACTTTCAAGAGCACCAACCCTTATGGCTGTGAGTCTGCGGGGGCAGGGGCCTGGAGCCTCCAGGACCCGCCTGCTGTGTTCTTTGGTCTCTTGCCACCCAGCCCTCCGTAACAAGCCCATCCTTGGGAGCTGGAGCCATAGTACAGTGGATAGGGCGCTTGCCTTGCATGCTGCCAACCCAGGTTAAAACCTTGTCATCGCATATAGTTCCCAGGAGTCATTCCTGAGTGCACAAACAGGAGTAACTCCTGAGCATGGCTGGGTGTGGCCCCCCAAAATCAAAAACAAACAAGTCCATGCACGCTTGCTGTGCAGTTTGGCTCTTCGGGGCCACCTGAAAGCTTTGTGTAGCTCGTGTCTGAGACTGGCTCTGGCCTGGCGAGCTGCCTTGGTGCCCCTCCCTGCATGTGCTGCGCTCCGGCCCAGTGCCCAGCGCCTGCCTTCTGTGCTTCCCATGCAGCTTGGAGTTGTGGTGGTCCCCTCTGCTGCCCTGCCCACTCCCTTCCCTCCAGGCAGGCGGCGCTTTCTGCTTCACCTGTAGTCCGGAACCATTCCAATTGCTCACTCCCACTTAACAAAGTCTGGAAAGCCCGCACTCGTGCCCTAGGGGTAAGAAGACTGCAGGCTCAGCACTTCCCTGAGCCTGTCTGGTAAGTGGGTCTGTCTCCATTTGTTTCTTGTATTAGGAAACAGAGAGCCCTCCTCCCAGGAAAGTGACAGTACTCAACCTTCTGGTGCTGAGCCTGGATTTGATTTCAAGTTCTTTTGACTCCCTCTTTCCCTTCCTCCTTCCTTCTCTCCCCCTCCCTCCCTCCTTCCCTCCCTCCCTCCTTCCCTCCCTCCCTCCCTCCCTCCCTCCCTCCCTCCTTCCATCCCTCCCTCCCTTCCTCCCTCCTTCCATCCCTCTCTCCCTTCCTCCCTCCTTCCATCCCTCCCTCCCTTCTCTCCCCCTCCCTCCCTCCCTCCCTCCCTCCCTCCCTCCCTTCCTTCTCTCCCCCTCCCTTCCTCCCTTTCTCCCTTCCTTTCCTCCCTCCCTCCCTCCCTCCCTCCCTCCCTCCCTCCCTTCCTTCCTTCCTTCCTTCCTTCCTTCCTTCCTTCCTTCCTTCCTTCCTTCCTTCCTTCCTTTCCTCCCTCTCTCCCTCCTTCCTTCCTTCCTCCTTCCTTCCTTCCTTCCTTCCTTCCTTCCTTCCTTCCTTCCTTCCTTCCTTCCTTCCTTCCTTCCTTCCTTCCTTCCTTCCTTCCTTCTCCTCCTCCCTCCCTCCCTCCCCCTCTCCCTTCCTCTTATTTGGCTCCCCAAGCAGGCGGCATAGGGTGTCCAGGTGCCAATCCCAGCCCAGCCTGTATTGAGTGCGAAGCCCAGCATCTGGTGCTGTTCGAACCCAGCAGGGCTGAGGCCTGCCAGGACTACAGCTGGCAGGGCACAGTAAGGGAGGAGGTATAAGGTCCTGCAGCCCCGGGGTTTACCTTCAAAGTGCTGAGCTGTCTGCCTCAACCCTTCCTGGTTTCTTAGTGCAGGTCTCCTTGGTGCTCTTGGCGTGGCTCAGGCTCGCTGGGAGCAGAGGGTTAGGACCAAAGTCTGCCTAGCTCCCTCCTGGGCTGGGACTGCGAGAAAGCAGGAGCAACTAGTTGAGGCATCAAGGAGTCCTGGGACAAGCTGAGACCAAGAAAAACACAGCCTCCAGAGATACAGCCCCCGTCTTGTCACCTTGGGAGCATGTGCTGAGTCCCACCAAGGTGGCTACAAATTGCGCCAGGATGTCGGAGAGCTGTGCCCAGAGCCCCGCGTGTCTGTGTACACCATCCCAAACAAACACAACTGAGTGCAGCAGCTGTGCCGGGCACCGCGGCAGGTGCCAGGAGGGCTTCAGAATCAGAGCCTGTAACATCTGAAGTCACCATGTTACAGAGTCATGCTCAACCTATCAATGGGCGGAAAAGGTGATGAAATGCAGTACCCACTGATGGAAAATACTTAGCAAACCAGGACTAGGAGGAATTCCCTAAAATCTGATCGAAGCTGCCTGCAAAAAAACTGAGAGCCAGCATCACTATTTTCAGTGAAAGGCTTACAGATTTCATTCTTCAGATCAGATTGCTTTGGACAGGAGAGATGGTGCAGTGAGAAGGCGCTTCCCTAGCAGGTGCCCAATCTGGATTTGAATCCTGGGCCCTACATTGGTCTGAGCACTGCCAGGAGTGTACACCTGAGCACCACCAGTTGTGACCCAAAAACATAACAAAACAAAAAAAATTGTGTTGTCGGAATTGTATTGATAGCACAGCGGGTAGGGCATTTGCCTTGCATACAGCAGACCAGGGTTCGACCCCTGGCTTCACATATGGTTCCCCAAGCACTGCCAGGAGTAATTCCTATGTGCAGAGGAGTAACCCCTGAGCATCACCAGATGTGACCCAAAGCTTTTTTTTTTCATTCACAAACATGACATAAGTATTAGGATGAACAAAACTGATATCATTCACAGGTGATAGTTATATTTGTAGAAGTTTCCCAGAAATTTACAGATAAATTAGTAGAATTAATAAATTGGCTAAAATGCCAGGAATAAGATTGGTAAACAGAATCAGGTGTTTTTTTGTTTTGTTTTTTAAACAAAGGGGCCAGAGGAGTAATACAGCAGCTAGGGTGCGTGCTTTGCAATTCAGCTGACCTAGGTTTGATTCTGTCACCCAAATGGTCCCCTAAGACCCCCAGGAGTGATGCCTAGTGCAGAGCCAGAAACCCAGAGCACCTCTCAGTGTAGCCCCCTCAAAAATAAAAGTAGAATATTTTTGTATAAAATATAAAAGTGGATTTGAATCCCGGGCACCTACTTATATCTTAAATGTTTTTATTATTATTGACATTATCAAATAATACCAACATATCAGACCATTTTAAGGCCCAGCGATGAAGACAGGTGATCCTGGCATAGGAGAGACATCCAGACCCACAGAAGCCCCACAACAGACCTGTGCCCTTGGACTGGGACAGAGGTCGCGCCTCAGGGCAGGATGAGACAGGGACATGATAGGTGGTATGGGAGCGACTAAATGTGCACAGGCGAGAGTGAGACCTGATCCCTGAAGCCAGGAAACTTCACCGGGGGCGGGGGGAGGGGCTGAAGACTGGCACAAGGCCGACTCGGATTTGATCCCAGCATCATCTGTGGTTCCCCACACACCAATAGCAGTGACATCTGAGCATGGACAGGCGTGACCCAGTTGCCCCCCAACCCATCACCACCCCCAAAAGAAAAAAAAGCGTGCGAGGCTAGAGCCATACTTGGAGCGAGAGTTTTCCAGAAGCATTGCAGTGGCCAGGACATCGCTCAGGTGGCCCCGCGTACGTTTTGCTGGGCTGGAGGCCTGGGCCCCCTCCTGACCCTGCAGGCACGACTGGGCTGCCCCACAGCAGTAAAGTAAATGAAAGCCCAGCCCTGTTCACAGCTTTTATTGACCAAAACGCATGAGTAAGCAAGACTCCATGGCAGCGGGTGCCTTGCAGGTGTGACGCACTGACCCCCCCGGTGCTACCCACAGGTGTCTGTGCGGTGCCCACTGCTCGGCTGTCTGGGGCCAGCACACAGTGATCCTGGTGCACTGCCAGAGCAGGCGAGCACATCCCCACGAGCACTTCAGCCTGACAGTGCTCGAGCACCACAAGGAGTGAGCACCACGAGGGCAAGCATGTGTGTGAGCAGCACCACAGCCAGTGTGTCACCCCAGTCACAACAGAACTCTGAATCCAAGCACCTACAGGAGGGAAAAGGCAAGCCACAGCGCCATGAGTGGCCACTGCGCAGCTGCAGACTTCCCCTCTGCAGAAGCCTGTGTTCTCTCCCTCCCTCTCCCTTCCTCTCTCTCTCTCTCTCTCTCTCTCTCTCTCTCTCTCTCTCTCTCTCTCTCTCTCTCTCTCTCTGTGCCTCTTGCTCTCACTCGCTCTCCTCTCACTCTTTCTCTCCACTCATATTTCTCTAAGTGAGTTTTACTTCAACACACACAATAAGGAACAGCTTGTGCATTCCATGTGTGTGTTCCTGAAACAGCCCAACAGAAACTGCAGGCGGTGACAAGAGCTGGTGCAAGGGAATGGAGGATGTGCTGCCTCAACATCCATCAGTGCCCAGGGGGCAGAGCCTACCAGCAAGCACTGAGCCAGTGCCTGTGTCCCGCCAGAGATCAGGTTTTAGCCAGCACTGAAGACCAGCGAACCTGCAGCATGAAGCAAACGGAGTCACACAGGTGCAGGCCGAGCCGAGGAAGCTGGCTCCAGAGCTCCAGGGCCGGGGAGGTGTCTCGGCAGTGGAGCGCTTGCGTTGGATGCGGGAAGGCCTGAGTTTGATGCCTGGCACCACATACAGGCATTGTGAGAACAGTGTTTTAAAATGAGCAGAGCACAGGGCCCAGAAAGTACAGGGACTAACGCACTAGGCATGCATCTTGCTGACCCTGCTTTGAATCCCAGCACCTCATAGAGTCCCCTCCGCACCGTGAAGGGTAACTTCTGAGCACAGAGCCAGGAATACTCCTGAATACTGCAGGGTATGGCCCAAACACCCTCCCCTAAAATGGGCAAAGCTGAAGTACCGAGTTTGGGGTCCAACTTTTGGACTGCACTGTGAAGAGAGGTGACTAAAGAAAATCGCAGGGCCAGAGTATTGGACACAGATTAGCCTTGGGTCCTATTCCTGGCTCCCCATTTGACTCCCCGAGCCCACCAGGAGTGACCCCTGAGCATGGCCGCGTGTAGCCCCCTCACAAGCAGAAGTCCAAGTGGCCACTCCCTGTGGGAGTAGCACTGGAAGGGACAGGCCTCAAGGGCGTTTCCGGCCTGTGATGGTGTCGGAGCTGGGCAAGCAGCAGGTGGGAACAGAAGTGGCCGGGCCCCTGCTCCTGCCGTTACTGTCTCCCACTCGTCCAGAGGATCCTGAGCTCCTCCCAGGGCAGAGAGCAGGTTTCCTTGCTTATCTCCAGGGAGATCACACGGGTCTGCTGCACACTGCCCTCTCCCGGGGCCCCTGAGCTAGCCTGTCCGGCCTGTGCGCTCCTGCTCCCAGAAGCGGCCTTACGCTCAGTTCTCGGCAGGTCCCTGGACCCCAGAGGCACTGGCTGTGCTGAAGCAGGTGTTCAAGCAGTATCAACTGTCTGGCTTGTGTCTCCCTGGGTACAGCCCCCGGGCCTGCCCTTGAGCTTGGGTCTCTCATCTCCCTGGATTGTTTGGTTTGCTGTGGTTTGGTTTTGGGGCCACACCTGGCTCAGGAGTTTCTCCTGGCTCTGCTTAGGAATTACTCCTGGCAGTGCTTTGGGGGACCATGTTGGGATGCTGGGATCAAACCTGGGTCAGCCGCGAGCAGGGCAAACCCCCGCTGTACTGCCAGCTCTGCATCCCTGGATTCCAGGCCGGTGGAACCTTGCAGTGCAGACACAGCCTCGTGCCCACCCCTGACCATGGAACCCCCTGAGCACTATCCCTCGCGGACCTGCCCCACCCCCAAGTTTGCCTGTGGGCCAAGCCCTCGTCTTATCCTTCCAAGGGCCCCAGATCGTGCTCAGCGTGTATGGACCAGACATGTTCGGGAACGACGTGGTCCGAGGCTACGGGGCGGTGCACGTGCCTTTCTCGCCCGGGCGGTAGGTTCCCCCTCTACTGCTCCTCTCTGGGGCTCGGTGGCCCAGCATCCAGGACCCTCAGCCCGCCTTTTCCTGGAATGGTTCCTTGCTTCCTCCTGCCAACTCAGGCTGGGAATAAGTCAGGCCTGAGAGCTGTCTGCTGGAGGGGTGGAATCTCCACAGGCACCTGTAAAAACCTTTGTTTCAGGCACAAAAGGACCATCCCCATGTTTGTCCCAGAATCTACATCTAAACTGCAGAAGTTCACCAGGTGAGTCTCGCCCTGCCTGTGGAGGGTGGGGATAAGGGGGTATTGGAGCAGAGGCCTTGCAGGGCACCTCGCCAGCCCCTCAAACTGCCAGGTGGCGGGGCTGGAGCGATAGCACAGCGGGTAGGGCGTTTGCCTTGCACGCGGCCAACCCGGGTTCGATTCCCAGCATCTCATATGCCATATGGTCCCCTGAGCACCACCAGGAGTAATTCCCGAGTGCAGAGTGCATTGCCAGGTGTGACCCAAAAAAGAAAAAAAAAACTGCCAGGGGGGAAACAAGTCGTCCTGTGATGGTCAAAGCTGGGCCCCTGCCGGGAGGCAGCATCACATAACTGGATGGAGACTCCCCTGAACCTGTGAGAGGAGCAGGAGGGTGTGTGACACGTGTGGTGAGCAGAAGTGTCGACAGAGACATCGGGAGGGAGGCAGCACGTGCTTGTTCGCGTGACCAGAGACCAGCCAGCTTTCCCAAGGGTGCAGGTGTGAGGCAGCTGCTTCCTGTGCCACATGCCAGAAACAGGCCAGATACCTGTATGCACCAGTTTCCTAGCCACCCTCTCCGCCCTGCCCGCCTCCTCAGAACCAACTGCTCCCTGGCTGTGATGGCTCAGGTGCGGGCAACACAGCAGGGGCGCGCGTGGGACTAGGCATAGGAACAGGCTGGCATTGTTTTCAGCAGTGGGCAGCTGGCAGGGCACGCCCTGGGGGCCTGCAGCAGACTCAGCCACTAGGACTGCGGGAAGCCAGTGGCCCAGGACCAAACACGCATGCCAGCAGCTAGTGTGTCAGGGGGCACAGAGCCCACGTTAGAGAAGCAGGGTTGCCAGCCGCGTGGCGTGGGATGGGAGACACGGCTCCCACTGGCCTCACCTGCCACCCACTGTCTGGGGCTCTCACCTCTGCCCCCTGCGCCCCCACCTGCCTGCACATCATGCTCCCCACAAATGGAGCCGTGGAGATGAGCGAAAGCCGACACTGGCTGTGGGCTGAGACCTGGGCCCACTGCGAGGGGTCAGGAGCGCCAGGCAACCAGAAGAGGCCTGTGCCCTGAGCCCTGGCGCACCCGGTGCCCCCTGTCTCCCCAGCTGGTTCATGGGACGGCGGCCTGAGTACACAGACCCCAAGGTGGTGGCCCAGGGTGAAGGCCGGGAAGGTAAAGCACGGCTCCCCAGTCCTGTCCACACGGAGGGCGGTGCCAGCCCAAGGGACCCCACAGCCCGGGAGGATATGCTGCCCCCCAGCCTGCTGACCCTGCCCTTCTGTCTCCAGTGACCCGCGTCCGCTCCCAGGGCTTCGTCACCCTCCTCTTCAATGTAGTGACAAAGGATATGAGGAAGCTGGGCTATGACTGCGGGGTGCTGGACACGCACGGTGTCTTGGGGGCCAGCCCCCCTGAGGACCTTCCCCGGTGAAGCCTGCACATGCGCAGCCTCTGCCAGGCGGGAGTTGGGAGGAGCGCGGGCGGGACACCCACTTTATCCAATAAAGTGTCACCTTTTCACAAAGTCCAGCCCCTCGGTCTCCCTGGGCTATGTCCCGCAGCTCCCTTGGCATCCCCCAGGGGAAGGGGAAGGTGCCCACAGCACAAGGCCTTGGCGCTCAGTCCTAGCTCTGGATTTCCAGCCCTAAAACCCAGAACTGGGCTCAGTAGCCACAAGAGAGAGTTGGGGGTTCTGAAGGCTGGCGCATGGTGCCTGGCAGTTGTGCAGCAGAAGCCGGCTCACCCCCGCATTTGGCTCCTGGAGGCGCTGAGCTGCTTCCTGGAACTTGATGCAGGAGCCGAGCCCCCTCCACCAGGCCTCCCGTCTCCCTACAGAGCCCAGCAGGGACAGTGCAGGTGGGAGGTCTCAGCGCAGCCCACCAGCAGTGGAGCAAACTGAACAGGAGCCAGGAAGCAGGTCCACCCTAAGGCCACACAGCCTGTACCCACTGGGCCCGGCCCCGCTCCCAAGCACTCTGCCCCAACTCCCCGGTCATGCTGGCATCTCAGAACGCCCCCGTGACCGAGCAGGAGCCCCTCACCTTAGGCCAACCTGCAGCCACACAGCCAATGTCTTCTCCCACACCCCATGCGGATGTGCATGCCCTTCCCCCAGACTCCCCAGGTCATCTTCCTGTGCAGCCTTTCTTGGCAGCATCACCGCCCAATTCCTCCAAACAGCCTTTTTCTCAGCCTCCCCACTGCAATGGACAACAGCCGCCATTCCCATGGCCAGAGACAGTCCCAGTGACAACCTCCGGGCCCTCGAGTCACAGACCAGCCTGCCTGTGCCCGTGTCGGTCCCTCCTGTCCTGGCGCTAGTCTGACCCCGCTAAGTTTGCCGTCCTGGACACACACTTGCTCTTCACACACCCTCACCTGTCACCCCGTGCTTATTCTCACCTGTCCGCACTCCCGAGCTCACTGACCTGGGCCTGCTTCTGCTCGCACCGAGCACAGCTGGTCAAAGCCACCAGCCCACGAACACTTGATTTCTGTTGGTTCACTCTTGGCATTCTTGGGAAACGCTTTCACAGAGTTTCCCCGAAGGCCTCCAGTGCCCTGTCCCTCTGCCGAACCACGATCATGCCCTGCCAGGGGCCCCACCGGAGCAACCCCTTGTGTGGAGATACTGGCTCTCAGGCTTCCCACATGGGCAGCCCACAGCCGGCCTTCCTTTCTCAGGGTGTGTCCTATCGCACCACCCCCAAAACCCCGGCCCCGAACACCTGCCTCTTGCTCGAAGGCTGCCCTGGAGAGCCCAAGCCGTCAGCCCCTCCCTCCCTCCCTCCACTCACATCCGGCCTCCTGGCCCAGCCCTGAACACCAGAACCTCCGAGCAGCTCTGCTTGTTGTGTTTGCTTTCCTATTTCCTTTTCTTCGGTGGAGTAACTTGTCTAATTTAGGGAATAAGAGGGGAATCCCAGAGTGAAGGGCTGGGTGCAGGCAGCTCTAGGAGAGAGCACCCATTTTACTCATTGAAACAATCACATGGAAGTTGAAACGGTTTTATGGCTAACAACTTTACACTGCGGTAGCTGCAGGGACCCCCGCCCCTGCCCTGCCTGTGTGCTGTGCGCAGTGGCCTCGCGCCAACCGGAGCAACCGTGCAGGGACAACCACTAACAGCCAAGTCCTGGAGGCTGCTGTTGAGACCAGCGTGTGCCCAGCCTGTGTTCCCATCACCACCACACAGTGCTCCCCCCAGCCGCACCCCAAAGTCCAGATGGTACAGCGGCATGTCTGGGAGCTGGGGGGTGGGCAGCGATGTTGAGTGTCCCATGACAGGACAGACGGGCCCCCCGGCTACGCATCCCCATCCCACAGTCAAGCTGTGGCTCCCCATGTGTCCTTTCCTAGAGAGCTATGAAGACATTCCCAGCCCAGGAGTGGGTGGTTCCTGTGCTAGCTCTGGCTACATTAGGCGGGGATGAAAGCCCGCGCTCCAGAGGCTCAGCTCACGCTTTGCCTGCAGCAGACTGGGGGCCAACCCCAGTACCACTTGGTCCCCTAGGCACTGCTGGGGACCTGAGTACTGCCAGATGTGACACTCCCTTTCCAGGGTAGAAGTGTGTGTCAAACAGTTGCTCGGTACTGAGCTACAACCCATTTAAAACTTCCCACAGCAGGGCTGTAACTGGAAGCTGCAAGGTTGGTCCCGACACCGATGCACGCAGGAGGGTGGCTGGCGGCTCTGTCTGAGGCCCCCGGCACTGCATGTGGCTTCCAGCCACACCACAGCGAGAAAGGCGTGCAAGCATCTGAATGACAACTGCAGCAGACACCAGTGACCAGAATGCACAGGGACACATTGAGGCCAAGTATGCCACCCACAGTCACGAGTAGGGGAGGGAAGGGCAGGGGAGCACAAGAAAGCAGACCCCTCCCAGGCTGATCTTGCTCTTCCTTCTCTGGCACCCTGAGGCCCTGTCCTAGGAGGACGAGCCCGAGCCACTAAGCTGTCAGGACAGCACCATCACTGTGTTCCTGCAAAGCTGACTGCAGTTGGGACCCAAGGCCATATGCAGGTGACACTGGCTGAGCAGCTGGGTGGTGGGCAGGAACACAGACTGGTAGCAGGAGAACCCAATTGTGAGTGGAGCCAAGGACAAAGGAAAGGACGTGTGGGTTTGCTGGCGGTTGACGTTCAGCTGTCACTTTAGAGATGAGCTTGGTACGCTAACAGCGTACCAACAAACGGCAAGACACAAACCAAGCAAGGAGAGCAAAAGAAATGGTGAGAGATGAAATGAAAAATGTTCTGAATAAAAAAGGCCCAGTAGCCTTTCCGGCCCTGCGCGAGATCGACCCCGGAGGCAACTGAACCACTTTGGACACGAGCGGCGCCCCCCAAAATGCCTCCAAACTGTGTGCCCGGAGCTTCTGGCCCAGGCGCTGCCAGCGAGTGATGCAATTACCAAAAGAATTTTCCCTGGACTTCATATAGAAATCCAAAACCGCCTGGCTGCTATCGCAGCCTCGCGACCTAATATCTTTTGATTGTCAGCAATGTGTAAATGTTCCTTTTTGGCAGGGCTTACCGTGGGGGGAAACTCCAAACAATAGTACTGAGTTTTTTGTTGAAGGGTAAAAAATTGTAGCGATAGAATTTTAGGCAGAATTTTCCCTGGACTTTATATAGAAACCCAAAACCGCGCGGCCTCGGCAGCCTAATGTCATCTAATCATCAGCAATATGAAATGGTTCCTTTGTAATGGGTTGGACTTTGGGGGGACCATAATAGGGTTAAAGTTTGTAGCGACGTGTAATTTCTGGCTGTACTTTCCCTGGACTTTATACAGAAATTCAAAGCCGCGAGGCCGCTGCCATGGCCGCGCAACCTATTGTCATTTAATCATCACCAATATGAAATGGTTCCTTCTTAGCTGGTCGGACTTTGGTGGGAAATCCTAACAAGAATAGTAAGTCTTTTGCTGAAATATTGAAGGCTACCAAAGTGGTAGCCATCTCTATAGACTGAACTAAGCCATATCCCCACGCCGGCTGAGAAGAAATATCCTTCTTTCTCGGGAAGAAACGCGGCGTGGCGTTAACCATAGTATGATGTCCATTAAGCTGACATGGACCTGGTGGCGTGGGAATGGGATACAAGGGAATAAATTATTATGTACTTGGAACAGCGGGATGCTGGTGGAATCTCGAGCCGGGGCCGATACCAGCATATTACCTTTGATTCCAGAAACTGCTTGCAGACATTCTACCAGGCTATCAACTAAGCCAGAGCCCCACGCCGGCTGATGACGGGAAATAACCATCTTTTTTGGTTTGTTTTCCCTTTGTCAGGCAGCGTGGTGATTACTAAACAGGCGTGATCTCGGTGGCGCGGGAAGAGGGGGGAAAAAAATAGAAAAGTTATGTAACAAACAGCGGGACTTAATATCTCTACATTCTCAGCAATGGAGAGCCATCAAATGCTTCCTTGACAGTGGGACTGTCTTTTCTTTTTTGGGGGAAACCCTAGCAACAATAGTGAGTTATGTGTTGAAACATGGACTGTAACCAAGATAAAGCATAAACGAAGTGAAACTTATCATTTACAAGGGCGGGGACTGGGGGGGCGGGAGGTTTAATGGGGTGGTTGGTGATGGAATATGGGCACGGGTGAAGGGAAGGGTGTTTGAGTATTGTATAACTGACATAATCCTGAGAACTATGTAACCCTCCACATGGTGATTCAATAAAATTTAAATTTAAAAAAATAAATAAATAAAAACAAAAGCCAAAATTTTTTTATAAAAAAAAAAAAAGGCCCAGTAAACTCAGGTCAACAGATTTTTGTGTTTTGTTTTTGGTGGTGTCTGTGTGTCTCTGTGTGTCTGTTCACTAGAGATGGAAGCAGTGGCTGCCACTGAGCGAAAGAAAAACTGGGGATGAAACAGCAAACAAGGCAGGCTTGTCTACGAAAGAACTGTAAGGACCTCCTGCCTCAGTGACAAGTGAAAACTTAATAGTGCTGAGGGAAAAAAACCCCAAAATCCACCCTGAGCACTGCCAAGTGTAGCCTGAAACCAGAAAACCACCATCATTTGTTACCAGGATTCTTTTTTTGTTTGGGGGCCACACCTGGTGACACTTCGGTGGCATTCCTAGCTCAGCACTTAGGAATCATTCCTGGCAGTGCTCAGGGGACCACATGGGATGCCGGGAATCCGTGTTGACTGTGTGCAAGGCAAACGCCCTCCCTGCAGCACTTTCGGGCTCAGCTAGCAGGGGTGCTGAGGTAAAGGGAGAGCTGCTTCAGGGAGGGGCCGGTCTTCCTGTGGGAGGAAACAAAAGCCAGGAGGCCAGAGGACCAGCCGTGAGAGTCAGTCTTGTGTCCTCTCTCCCTCCTTCCTCCACCTCTTGGCCTTGCAAGACCCTGGGAACCTGAGCAGATCACTGCTATACACCTTCTGAGCCAGCTTCAGGCCGTACTGCGTGGGCAGCAGCGGGGATCCCCGACACACGAGGGGGTGTCCGTGTGGGGTCGACCAGGTTGGCTAATGCAGCATGACCTGACGCACCCTTAAAGCACTCATCTGTTCAGAGCACCTCGGCTACCTCAGGTCTCAGGCCCAGCCCCACACCGTGTGTGTGCACCTCAAGGCCACAGAACAATGAGCAGGGTCAGAGTAGCCCCAGAGCAGAGGCTGACACCCAGAGCCTGGCAGGAGACTCGCATGGCCTCCCATCTGCACGCCCTCCCAGCCCCGCCCCATGCACTGGCCACGCTACCTGGGGGGCTGGTTTAGGTCCTTGCAGCCACTGTCCGCTCAAATCACAGGTGCCAGGGACCTTACATGCTGGGGAAGACACTGGGGCCTCTGCACCAGCCAGCTCTGACACATGGAGCTACCCAGCAGCCACTGGCACAGAGCTCACTGGAGCAGCTGTTCTGTGTTGTGGCCCTGCCAGAGGAGCTCTGCAGGTGCAAGGACACGGCTTAGCACGGCCTGCCATCTGTGGCACTGTGCCACGCACAGGGAGTGCAATACCCCCCGATACACGGCCACAGCAAGGGGAGGCCAATGGCCATCACTCGCACCAAGGCCCACCAGACCTCCCAGCACAATGCCCCTCCATGCTGAGCACCAGGTACGGGGTACAGGGTACGAGGTACCGGGTATGGGGTCCACTCGGGCTTTCAGGACCAGGTGGGCATCCCCATCTCCAGAACCAGGCTGGGTTCTGGGTGGGAACCAGTTGCCTCTCCTATACGATGAGCTGGATAAAAGACGGGGTTGCAGAAGCAGGAGCTAGTACAACAGGAGGGTGGTTGCCTGCACGAATCTGACCCAGGTTCTATCTCCAGCACTCCATATAGTGCTGAGTCCCGCCAGGAGAGACCCTTGAGCACAGAGCCAGGAGTAGCTCTTTAGTATCACCAGGTGTGGCCCCAAAACAAAAACCCTGGGAAAGACGCAGGCAGAAACCGCATCATGATACAAATGATAAATTATATTTATATCGTAAATAAGTATCAATAGTCAACACAAGTTCAAAACTAGCCACCAGGCCCTGGAACTGAGCAGAGGACTTGGGGACCCCCCACCACAATGCCAGGATCCACGAGGGCGTATGTGCAACACGTGGCTGTGGCCGGTGGCTTCATGATCAGTGCATGGGCAACAGGAGGGGCAGGGGCCAGGCTACTGCTGGGGAAAGGGCCGGAGTCTTCCTAGGTCCGTCCCAGTGGTGGTGATCCTGGGCCTGCCCTCGGGAAGGACTCGTTCTGTCCCCCAAAGAATCACCAAGCCAAGTAGCAGTTTGGTCTGTGACAATGAGCTAGGGCCCACAGACCCATGTGAGTGACAACACCTGTCTGGGGGAAGCCCCTATCTCTGCCTTAGCCTCTCCCAAGCTGGAAGAGACCAGAGACTCGGTAAGTAAGTGGGGAGCCCTGTGGGCATGCCCCAGGGCAGAGGCATGGCCGGCCAGGAACTCTGGGCAGCTGGCTCCAGGACCCTCACGGGTGGCTATGGTGGGCAGGCACAGGAAGGAGGAGAATGGCTGAGTGGACACCACCTGGCCTGGGCCATCTCCCCAGGGCCTCCTGCTAAGGCTCAGCTCTCTTGAGCCAGAGGGAACAGCAGAGGGCCTGCCAGTGGCCAACTGGGAAGTCTACAGAAGAAAGCCCAGTCTAGACCCTCGCCAGGCCGAGCAGGCCTGCGGGTGTGTGGCTGCCAGGGTAACGGCCCTTCCCTGGGAGCAGTCAGTCTGCCCTGACTCTCCCATTCATGACAATTTCCTTGTTTTGATGGTGGAGGGTTGGGGAGGAAAAGCAGGAGGGTGGAAGAGGGTATTATTAGTGCATGTTTGTTAAAAATCTACTCTGTGAAAATGATTTTCTTTCTCTCCAAAATACGAGATCATTTTTAATGTCACAATTAAATGTGTCAGGTGTAAGCATGTGGGTGGGTCGGGCCCAGCCCTGTTCTTTCACTCCCAGGCCAGTCAAGGGCCACAGCCCAGGAGCCATGGGCACCAGAGCCACCGCCCTCCCACCCTCCACGCGCCCCCCACCCCCTGCCAGCCCCGGAGGGGAGAGTAAAGACCAAGGAGGCCCCAGACACCCCAGCTTCCAGGTGACTTGTCCATGTCTGCAGTCCTCTGGGGGGCGGGGGGGAGTTCTAGTCAACCCTACACCCAGCCACAGAGAGCATGAGCCACGGAGATGAGGCCACATTCTCACAGGACTATTTACCCTTACCCTCCTTGAAACTGGTATCATCAGTCAGAAAAATAGCGTCTCTCTCAGAATCCAGGCAAAAAGCCCGAAAACTAGTCAATTTGGTAATTCACTAAAAAAATGGAGTTAAAGAAAGGAAAAGGCAACTGGAGGCTGGAAATTATTTTGTGGCTGTTGTAGTTTTGTTTCTGTATAATCAATTCCCATATTTTTCCCTATAAAGAATTTGCTTTAGTTTTTTCATAAGGCATTTTTTTGTCACTTCCTTTTAAAATTTTCTTACAGAGTTAAAACCATAAATAAGAGGCTTTATATCAAGGACATGACACATGCCAAAATCTTAAATTCAGCCAGACCTGGTCAATTCTATCAAAACTAGACAGTTAAATAAGAACCACGTTATAAAAATATTAGCCAAAAAAAGACTATTAGATAATTTTGCAAACTCAAATATGAAACTGTACTAAACAAAATATGTGCAAACGTATACAAGCATAGAGCCGCATGGCAGAGTTATGCTCAGATTAGTTAAAGCTTGCTCTAGTGGGTTTCATCCCAGAGTTCCGAGGGCTGGCGCTGACTCTGGACTCACACAGGAGTCAGAGAGAAGAGAATATGCACAAGCACATGCCCCAAAGGCCAGGGTCTAGTCTGCAGTCTCGGTGGGGCAGAAGTGGGGTCTGGACCCTCTCTGTGGGAGGGCCAGGGCCAGGGCGACACTGACCACTTCCTTGTCCCATGCCACCAAGAGCCAAGCCCGTCTCCACGGGAGGCGGCAGGAGAGTGGCGCTGGGTGGGGTGGCTGGATTCGCCTGTGACCGGAAGCCTGAGCGCCCCTGCCCCTGACTCGTCACACAAGCACCCCTGCTTGGCGTCCTTCTGTGCACCGCCACTCCGGCCATGTGTCTGCTCAGGTCCCAGGCCCAGGCACTAGAGGAGGAACGGGTTGGTGGTGCCGGTAGCCGGGGCTGCCGCTGAGGGCATTCCCACGCCACCCACCATGTTCATCGCCAGGGAGGAACCACTGGAGCCCAGAGCTGTGCGTGAGGCTGCAGAGGGCCCGGCCAAGGGCTCCACGGCTGGGCCAGGCCCGAAGGCCATGCTGGTCCCAAGAACTGGACTCCCCCGCAGCTGGTTCAGGGTCAGTGGCTGGGGCTGGTTGACCTGGAAGGGGTTGACAGGGGCGGGAGCTGCGGCTGCACCTGGGGAGAGAACAGGACAGTGGCAGGTCAGGACGATCAGCGCCACGGAGCCATGCTCTCCCTCTGGCAGGGTCGGAGGCGGGGTCCCACACACTCCCCTTTGGTGCGAGGACCCCCACCGCAGCCCCTCTAGTGCCATCAGACCCTCCGTCCCAAGGCCATTCTGAGCAGGACCTGTTTCTTGCCCCCAGCACCCTAATCCCTGCAAGAAAAAACTGGGGGCAAGAAGAGAGCATCCCTGGAGGTCTCCTGAGAGGGACACAGAGGGCAGCGGACACGGGGCCATGAGGGGGGCAGGACTCTGGGCCTGGAGTGCGGACACTAAAGCCAGGGCTGGGGAGCCCGAGGGGTAGTGCAGGTCTCCTGGGGGCAGTGGGGTGGGCTTCCAGCGTGGAAAGGCAGAAGCCCACAGAGGACTGCGGACCTTCATGTCCCCGGAGGGTGTTCCCATGCCCAGAGGAGCTGGTAGGCAGCAGACTCTGGCTCTTCCCGCCCAGCACTCCTGTCCTCCAGTGGACAGGGCTGGCCAGGGGCGCCACCCTGCTCTGCCACACCCCCAGATGGGCCCCAGGAAGGAGCCCTGAGAGAAGAGGAACAGTGAGGCTCAAGGCCAGCCCCACTGAGATCAGCAGAGTGCCAGGGAGGCCAGCTGTGAGCGTACCTGGTGCCAGGAAAGGATTGAGGGACTGGGCTGGCGGGGCCGGCTTTGTCAACAGGGAGTCCAGGTTCACCAAGGTGGCGTTGGGGCCCAGGAAGGACTCAGGTGTTTTCCGGGCGCTGCTGGGCTTGCTCGAGGAGCTGCTCAGGGGCTGAGCGTCAAAGGACTCAGGGCTGGCAGCGCCATTGTTTTGAGGTGGTGGGGAGGTGACCTTCTCGGCTACAAGACAAGGAAACAAAGGCACAGTTGACAGTAGGCCCGGCTCCAAGATGGGGACCCCGGTGAAGAACAGAGACGTCCCCCTGCGCAGAGAGGCCCTGATGTTCATTGCAGGTTGCAACAGTCCCAACTGCAGAAGGCAGTCACTGTCGCCACGGCCTGTGTCAGCCCCTGACATGCAGGGAGGAGGTGAGAAGCAGCCAGAGCAGCCCCAAACACGATGCTGCTCTGGACTGGTGGCAAGGCAGGAATGACTTTTTCATGTTTTTTATTTTCAAAATTTTCTGCAATGAACATAAGTTTTTGACAGTAAGAAAGCTTTTTTTCTTTTAAAAAAATTCAGCCAACAGAGGGTATGCTGAGACAGGCCAGCGGGAATGCAGTTTGCTGTGCCAAGACGCAATGTGACAACAGGAAGACGGGTTCTTAAAAATGGCCCTGTCTGCCCCGCTGTAGTGACATTTCTAAGAACCCAGCTTCAGGAAATAATGCAAACTTGTGAACAGGGACTTAAGCACAAAGATGTTCACCACAGCATTATTTACTTCAGAAAAACTTGAAAGCAACCTAAAATGTCCTCCTGCAAAGCAGCAATTAAATGACTGCCAGGACATCCAGAGAGATATGCATTCTGAAATATCCGCTGAAGAGCTGTTAACACAGTGATACAATGGAGTAGTCTGCTACTCCAAAAGTAGGGGGAGGGGCCTGACTATTTAACTGTGACTCTGACACAATAAGCCAAACCAGAGTCCCAGAGCTCAGAAATACTAGATGGGAACACGAAAGCTAAGGCTAGATGGAAGAATCACAGATTCTTTCCTTTTCTTTCATACACACTTGCAAATTTTCTCCAATGGAACACTTCCAGGATTGGGGGTGAATATTCTGCTAGAATTGGGGGCAAATGTTCTGCAAGTGCGGAGACGCTCACAGCAGCTGGGGCACAGGGCAGGGTGCAGGCAAGGACAGTTAGGTTGGCTCTGGCCTGGAGAGAAAACAGGATCCTTGTTCTTAATGCAGCAAAGAAAGACCCCAAGAAGCAGCACGTTCCAAGATGCCTCTAGTTCTCTGAGCTGAGAAGAGGCCCAGGGGACCATCACGGGTGCCCAGCTGACCATACCTTACACCAGGGAAGTCAGGCCTGTGGCTGCAGCTGGGCGAAGAGGCAGAGAAGAGGGAGGGAGGTGGGAAAGGCACGGGGAGAAGCCGAGAGGTGAGAGAAAGGAGACAAGTTGCTGGGGGACGCGGCCCGAGAGGCGCAGACAGTCTGGCTTTGCCCCCACCTCCATCTAGGGGGTGCACGAGAACCCCTGCTGTCCTCCTCTGCCTGCCGGGTGCAGCCTCCACACCGCACCCTGCGCCCCCAGACCAGGGCCCACACGGCAGCGGGCTGGTGATCTGATGGTGAAGCGGGGGAGCAGGAATCCCAACACAGTAATGAAGTGGGGCTGAGACGCCCAGCTGGGGTGGCCCTCCCTCTGGAGATACGAACAGAAATGATGGATCAGATCGGGGATGGGAGGTGGGGCGTGGGGTGAGGGACCCTAGGAGGGAGGCAAAGTCAAAGGAAGAGTGAGAGAGATGCAATCACTAGAGTGTTCACTGCAACTCAACTCATCTGGCTCCCAAGATCAAAACATAAAGCAAATGCACAAATACTGTAGATTTTTACTTTGTTCTGTTTGGGGGCCTCACCCAGCAATTCTCAGGGATTACTCCTGGCTTTGGACTCAGGAATCACTCCTGGCAGTTCTCGGATACCAGGGATCGAACCCAAGTTGGTCACACACAAGCCAAGTGCCTTATCCACTCCCCCAAAACTGATAGGTTTTGAGAACGGATTATTACTTCTGCAGAAACTGGGCTAATCAAATATACAGACTATTACAGAAACTGCTACCACCTTTACATACCTGTTTTCTTTGAAGTTCGAAGGTTGTCAAATTCAGAAAAGTCATCTTTAACTGTACCATTCAAATTACTGAAGAGATCCAAGGCCCCTGGGTGAACACAAAAGGCCAATGAATATGGCTTCACCGTGCTTCCCGGCCAGCAGCGAGGGCAGCTAGCCAGGAACCTCTTCCTCCCTTGCCCCCTGGGTGCGCAAGGGACACATGTCTAATGCCGCTCCCACAATCCCATCCCAGACGAGGGTCAGCAGTGACCAGACCCCATCTGAGCTGCGCCTGAAACCTGAGGAAGGGGCTATAGGCACAAGCAGGGGTGCCCGGTGAGCGGCATGCCGGGGGCCTGAGCTCCCCCTCACACCAACACAGCAGAGGAAGAGCCATCAAGTGCAGGCAGACGCGCAGGTTCCTCTCCCCAAGGCCGGGCAGAGGGAGGCTCACCAGAGGCAGAGGCAGCCACCCAGGCGTCAGAATCTTTCCCAGCACTGGGCGCAGGGGGCTGTGGGGACGCCCAGGGGTCTGAGCCCTTGGCGGTGGAGTGTGTGCGCGCTCCGATGCCCACTCCCCACAGGTCCACAGAGGTGGCTGGCTTGGCACCTGCGGGTAAAGCAGATGGAGTTCAAGCCCACAGAAAGCTCTGGGCATCCAAGGCTGAGACTGGAGCCATGGAAGTCACAGCCAGCGTAGGAGAAACAGCTGCAAGTGCATCCACGCCGGCAGGAGGCGTCAGGCACCTTCCTCCTGGGCGCAGGGCAGGCTCCCACCATGCAGGCGGCTTCCCGAGCTCTGCTCAGGCCCGCTCCTGCTCTGCTGTGGCAGTTTCTCAAGGGTGACAAACAAAACACTAGCATGACAGGGGAAATAAAGCCAACGCATACAGCCATCACTGAGCTCTGAGGAACTCAATTCAATGGCCTTTTTCTATCGTTCAGAGGCTGAAGACTCAGAGAAAACCTTGTGTCTGTGTTTTGGTGTTGGGGTGGTCGACGGTGCTCAGTGGTCGTGCCCAGGGCTTACCCTGGTGGAGCTCAGGAGACCATATAGGGTGCCAGGGATCGAAGCCAGGTTGGCTGCGTGCAAGGCAAATGCTCCTTCCGGTTCCTTTCCGTGTCGGTCTGTGGCCGGTGTGGGGATTCCTTTCTCCCAGAGGGGCACGCCAATGAAGTCACCAAAGGCAGCACATCCCCAGACCCAGCCCGTCATGGTTTGTGTGAAGCTGGGGCTGAGCCCAGAAGTGATTTTCTTTTTGGTTTGGTCACAGAGAAGCACCTTCAAGTCACAGACCAAGTACTCAGCTAGGCCTTTTTCTAAACTCAGCACAGGTGTGCATCAATGACCAGACTCGCTCGTGCCGAACGGGGAACTCCCCTGTACCGAGGCTAACTAAAGGGACTCATTCTACTGCCATGGTACATTCCATTCCAGGTGGGCAGAAGGCTCCTGGGCTCCGCACTCAAGGGGCTGCCACGGGTGGTGGCAAATCCTGGCACCGCAGGAGCTGTGGCACGGCCCAGTCGTGGCACCGTCCACCGCCAAGTCCCTTGAGAGGAGCCACTGTCGTCCATGGGCAGGGGTCCACCGCTCCTCGATGCAGATAGAGCACTGTCCCCCACCCCCCTCCCTGGCTCCTCTCCTCTCCTCCTCGGCCCCCAACCACCTCGGGGGCCTGTTTATCTCTGATCCAAGGATTCTTTCCATGTTCTGAATAGTGATTCTTTTCACTTGTGCTACAAATAACTTCTCCCAATTTGGGGCTTTCCTTTCACTCTCCTTAAAAGTATCTTTTGCTGAAGAGAGAATTTGTGAACTTTAATGGAGCTGAATGTGGTAGTAGTTTTTTCTTTCTAGGGTGAGGGGAGAATTGGGTCACACCCTGTGTACTCAGGGGGGAGTCTGGTGCTGAGGATCACTCTGGGGTCACACATGCAGGGCAAGCACCTTGACCCCTGACCACCTTCCTGGCTCCGCTGCTAGCTATTAATCCGAGTAACGAACCCGTGGGAGATGTTCTCCTTTCCCTCCGCTGCTGCTCTCCCTGCGGCCAAGAGCCGGGGGCCCAGGGCTGCCTGGTTCTTCCTCAGCCTTCGACCATTTCTTCCCACCAGAAGGGACCACCAGGTCCAAGGAAAGCCTGGGTGCAGACACCCTTGCTCTGTCATGATCTTAACATTCCCTAACCAAATGTTACCAACAAACTTGCCCTCAGCAGATGGGAGTGCCCATGTTTGAAGTTTGCTGAGACTTTGGCAGGAGCTGGTGGATGACTTGTACTAGAGGGTTTCTGCCTCTGCGACACACGACTTTCCGCTCAGTCTGTACAGACAGTACCTTGGCTAACACCTTGGTGGCAAGCAGGTTTTCAGATTGCACTAGATAATGCTGATGCTCTTTCCCACTTTGGTTTTGTGACTGCTTCTCTGCTGAGGGTTTTTGTTTCTAATCGGAATTAACCTGATGTTGGTCTCCTCACCCAAGGTGTCCTACCGGGCTCTATGCCACGGTTATGCTAACTTACAAGGAGATAGACACCATTTTCCCAGCCTTTGAAGCTTGTGTAAAAGTAAAACAGGGGTTAAGGCGTTTCCTCTGCATCCCACTGACCCAACAGTTCAAATTCCCAGCACCATATATGGTCCCTGAGCACTAAGGGGGTCACTCCTGAGCACAGAGCCAGGAACATCCCTGAGCGAAATCTGGTGTGACCCAAAAGCCAAGAAATAAAGGTTCAACTGTTTCATGAAATACCATCAAAATTTGCCAGTTAAGCCCTTTAAGCAAATCAGGGCTTAAATACTGACACAACTTCTTTTATGGTTTATAGAACTGCATTTTCTTCAATTTTACTACTTTTGTTTTGTTTTGAGGCCACTCCCAGTAGTACTCAGGGATTACTCCTGACTGTGCTGAGGAATCATTCCTGGTCTCAGGGAATGAAATGGAATGCCAGAGACTGAACCTGGGTTGGCCACGTGCAAGGCAAGAAAGAGCCCTACCCACTATGCTACCTTATACTATCTTTTAAGGTTTTTAAAATTTATTCTTTTTTTCTAAGTCTTCAGATTTGTAGACAGAAAGTTGTTCAAACAGCCTCCCACTATTAAGTCTTAATAGTGTCTGTACTTATACTGTTCATTTCTCTCCTAATACTACTGGTGTCTTTTTTGTTTTTTCACTTCAACTTTTTTTTCCACAAACATCATTAATTTACAACTTTATAGAATTTCATGGGATAATTACCTTTAGATAATTACCTTGCCAGAGATGGTTTAATAATCTTTTCAATGACCGATTTCTGTCTTGTGAATATTATGTGTTTGTGTTCTAAGTTGCTGATTTCTATAGTTAAGAGTTTCATTCCTTCTATTTTGTATTAGAGTGCTACTCTAGCCTCTAATTTTACCTCAATACTTTGGCACTTCTTTTTCTCTTTGAAAATATAAACATTTAGGGGCTGGAGCGATAGCACAGCGGGTAAGGCGTTTGCCTTGTACGCGGCCAACCTGGGTTCGATTCCCAGCATCCCATATGGTCCCCTGAGCACTGCCAGGGGTAATTCCTGAGTGCAGAGTCAGGAGTAACCCCTGTGCATCGCTGGGTGTGACCCAAAAAGCAAAAAAAATAATAATAATAATAAAAAAATAAACATTTAAAGCCAGAAACTCCACTTATCTATTGCTTCAATTCCCCAACAAATTCTGACATGATTATTTGGTTGTTCTAAATATTTCTGATTTTTATTAAAACAACTTCCTTGTCTTAGGGTTTGTAATACTTTTCAGATGTGAGGTAGTGAAGTTTTCATTATTTGGAGGCCACACTTGGTGCTCAGGGAACATCCCAGTACTGGGGTCAGACTGGGCCTCGAGCACTGGTACTGCAGGCGGGCCCTTGCCTTCCACATGGCCAACCAGGTTTGAGTCTCAACACCCTGAGCACAGACCCAGGCGTAAATCCTCAATCCTCAACTCCCCCTCACACGACAGACGAAAGACGCAGGGCTCAGTCCTGCTCCCAATCCCCTCCTCCTCTAGCCTTCCCCACGCCTGGGGCGCCCTCCACTCAGCCCTCCCAGTGTCCTGGGACTCCCATGGAGGGAGTTCCCAGGGGTGAGGCCTGCGCCATGCCTGCAAGAGCCTGTTCACGGATGGACATGAGGGTTGGAAGCGCTGTGGCTTCCAGAAACAAGAAACAAGCTGCCCGCCTTGCAGCCCTGCGGGTCCGTGAACATCTGGACAGGTGAGCAGGCAGACCACGGGACAGAACAGGGGAGGGAGGGAGCCACTCTGAGGCTGCGCCAGCGGGCAGAAGGCATTTGAAGCAGCCCAGAGCGCAGAGCGGCACCTGGCTGCCAGCCCGGAAGCCCCAGGAGCCCTCAGAGCAGCACCCGCAGACAGGAGGGACAGCCCTCACCCCAGCCTGCAGCCTCCCATGTGGCCCCAGGATTTCTCCTGAAGCTGGCGCCAGCCTGCTCTCTGCTTCCACCCACGACTCGTGGGGCTGTGTGGGGAGGGGGAAGGGCGGGGGCACGTATTCTGAGCTGCTCGTGGGGCAACGCAGAAGACATGGGTTTGACTCACAAAGGCCCTAGGGTCTGGTGCCAGGCTACCTCCAACGCCCCCAGAGCTCAGAACGGAGCCAGACACATTGAAGGTACAGTGCTGAGCAACTTGGGACTCAAGGAACCACGCAGAACTAGGAGTACCACTCCGGGGCTGAAGGCTGCTGGCCAAAGGCAGTTTCCTGGTGCTAGGTGCGGTCTCTGGAATCGGAGAGAGCAGACAGCTTTCTCTTTTTTTTTTTTTCAGGGGGTGGGAGGTTGGGGTCACACCGAGCAGTGCTGAGGGCCCACTCCTGCCTGCGCTCACGGGACCTATGTGGTGCTGACCTCTGTGCTATGACTCCAGCCCCAACATAGCTCCTCCTTAAAACTGAAGGTGTTTAGGTACAGCAGGTAGGGCAGTTGCTCTGCCTGCACACAGCCCGTCGCAGCCCAAACGGTCCCCCAAGCACTGTCAGGAGTGATCCCTGTGGAGAGAGCAGTATGTATGGCCCACCTCCCAGCCCACCCCCAATTAAGGCATGTATGCTCGAGATGTAGTGAATTCTGAGCAAGGGACATGCTGTACACATTGTGTACACAGCAACGAACTGTACAATGAGTCCTGACAGCAAAACAAACAAAAGCCCCAGAACCTTGGGGTAGAGGAGCCTGAGGTTCATTTGCCCTAATCCCCCTGAGCAAGACCAGGGACGTTGAGTGACTGACCGGTCAACAGCCACTTGAGAGAAGGGGTGGGGACCTCTTTTCTGCCCAGGGTACCTGGGTACATATAGCATCACTCATGGCGATGCCACACAGGCAGACAGGACGTGTTGGCAACAAGAGGCATCTTGTCTGTCTCGCACAGCCCAGGGCCAGCCACAGGATGTGCTGGGCTTTTACAGTCTGCGGGATGAAAAGTTGCCACACCTGCTCATGAAGGCTCTTGGGAAACTCAGGAGTCGGAAGCACGCCCAGCTGAGAGCTGCCCCTCTGTCCACGACACCTGTGGAGGCCCCAGCTTCGGCAGGATTTCATTCCCTCAGAACTGCTGCTTCTCAGCTGAGGGCTCCAGAGGCATTTTAATAAAACACCGATGACGTCCCCATCCACATTCCCACACACAGATCCTGGCGAGGCCAGGGCAGTTTGTAGGAGCTCCCACATGATTTGGACACGCGGCCAGAGTGTGTGAGGGCCATGGCGTGCCTTAAGCTCTCGTGTGCAGGTCAAGCCTCCTCGGGCCTATAGCACTCGCTGTCCAAAGGCCCTGCCCAGACAGAGCCCCAAACGGACAGACCCTGCGGGAAGGCACTCAAGCCCTGCCCCACAATCGTGGCTCTCGGCAGTCCCCTCACTTCTCAGCCGTACCTGTGCCCCTGGAGCAGGCTGAGGTCCTGTCCCCCAGAGTCAAGCACAGACATAGCACCTGCACCGGTCAGGGACCACGGTGGCCGAGGACGCACCAGCACCCAAGGCAGCCAGGAGCATCTCACCAGCGTGTGCATTTCTGAGCTGTGTTCTCAAAGGCAGTTTTCTAGGCAGACAGAGGTTCAGCAACTACAGCACTTGTGTCGAGCAGAGACAAGTCTGGAACTCTCCCTGGCTGCCCCGCCAGTCCCAGACCTTGGGCTGTTCCCCCAACTTCACACGAGAAAACACCTCAGTGACCACCACATGTGCAAAAACAGCCCTGCATCACCTGAATCTAATCAATTTAATCTCAGGTAAGGAAGGGCCAAGCATACCGGTTTTAGCCAAAACAGATAAACCAACTGCTCAGAGCAAAAAAAAAAACCTTTTCAATGTTCCCGAAATTCTCCCTTTTTTTCTACTATGGCACTGTGACCTAAGAGTGACAGGAGCAAGACGCTGGCCTCACATTGACTGACCTGGTCAGATCCCTGGCACCGCCAGGAAGGAGTGACCCCTGAGCACAGAGCAAGCCCTAGCAATACCAGGTGTGGCCCAAATCCCCACACTCCACACCCAAAGAACAGCTGCACACACTACACGGGTTCCAGTGCTTTCTCCACGAGTCTGCACGGGCCAAGCAACCCCATCCCAGCTTCGACGTGGAGCCCCCACCGCTATCGCTCACTGAGAGCTGCTGCAGGGCCTCTGCCGATACCTCCAGTCACTAGCTTCCCCTCCAGAACGGCCAAGAACCTTAAAAACCAGCAACATCCGAAAGGCGCAATGTTGAAGCAATAAGCTCCGGCCCGGAGGCAGGCCCTGCGCAGTCAGTCAGTGAGAAGAGCACCGGAGGGGACAGAGGGGTGAGCGAGTCAGGCCCAAGAGTCAGAGGACCAGGGAAGGCTGCCCAAGCTTGGGGAGCGTGGCCAAGCTTCTGACCTGGGTGCGTGCAAGACAGCTCTGGCCAGGCTCTGGAGGAGTCACCAGCCACATGCTGCCGGGCCTCACGTTCCCCAGACCTCCCTGGGGACCAATGATGTGCCCTCGAGTTCCCATGGCCGGAGAGCCCAGAAGCCAACCTGTGGGAAAGCAGCTTGGGGGCCGCCTCAGGAGCCCCCACTCACCACCTGCTGCCAGCAAGACCAGGGCCAGCCTCCCCCGTGAATGAACAGTCACTCACTGCAAGGTTCCTGTGTGCTCTGCCTGCCACCTCCCCGGCAGGGGCCAAGCCATGGCATGCAACCAGATAAATAAATGCTTGTTGAAAGCACGAGTGAATAAGACGGAAGGAGGATGGAAGTGGGGGCAGAAAGATCAAGTAGCTTCCGTCTCCTTCTCTGTGGGCCCGTTCAGAAGAAGCATGAAGCCTCCCCAGCACCCACACATAAATATTCATGTGCACAGAGGCAGTCAATCTCAGGGTCACAGAATGAACTGGGGGGCCAAGGAGGCGGAGTCACCAGAGACCAGAAGCACCACCTGCTGCCACCGCCGGAAGCCGCCAGCTCTGCCCCAAGCCAGGCAGTGGGCGGGTGGGGAGTGAGAGTGCCAAGCTGGCCAAGCCTTCTGAATCAGCAGCCTGTGCGCCTTCCCGTACCAGGTGGCTGTTTTGTGTGTCGGGAGGCGAGGAGGAAGTGCCCCGCTGACCTGGCAGGCTCCAATGTCCCCCCTCTCGGCCCTGAGCATTTTCTCCCCAGGCCACACGGCCACGCTGCCCAGCACTGGGAAAGCATGGGTGATGGATGGCAGGGTCTGACACCACGGCTTTCCAAACTGCCGCTTCCCTCCCCATGTAGGTGCCACCAAAGGCACAGGGCAAAGTCTCTCCCATCTTTCTCATTTCAAAGCCTGTCTGGGGACTGGGGGGTGATGCCACAGCCACCAGGAGGTTTTCTTTTATCTGGTAAACTGACATGTCTGGAAAGATGGGAGTAAACTGTTACCACCCCGTGGTGGCCTCAGGAGTTGTGTGTCAATCGAGTTGTAGTGACCCGGTGCCTCAGTTGTATGACGTTTTCACGGATGCCTGGAGATGCTCAAATATTGCAAATTTAAGGATCTATATGGAATTATAAAGAAGTATACATACAGTGGTATAACTGCTTGGACAATGTGAAGACATTAAGTGCCAGGAAAATAAGAGAAAAAAAGGAAACAGATAAGCTAATTTCAATTTTATTTGAAAATTTTCGTTTATTTTTGCCACACCCGGCTGTGCTCAGGGCTCACTCCTGGTGGTGCTCAAGAGATCATAGGTGGTACCTGGGACTGAATCTGTCGGCCAAGTGTAAGACAAGTGCCTTGCCCACTGTGCTACCGTTCTGGCCTGTTTGTTCAATTTTAACCCTGTATTTCTTGATGCGAAAATTTAGGTGCCTTTTCCAGGACTTGCCTGGCCACAGTTCAGGAGAACAGAGCAAGGCATCCTAAGCACGAGCTTAAAGTGTGACCAAAGAAACCAGCAAAGTCTCTGGAACTTGTACGCTCTGCACACTTCCAAGTCACTGGTGAAATGCCAGTGCATCTGGCTCATGACAAGGGTCCTGAGCTGGGCCAATGGCAAGAGACAAGAAACTTGCAGTTTAGGAATGATGTGTCTGCAGATACGAGCCCAAAAACTAAAGGATGGAGCCAGGTTGATAGTACAGTGGGTAGAGCACTTGCCTTGCACACAGCTGACCCGGGTTCAATCCCCAACATCCTATATGGTCCCCCAAGCACCAACCAGGAGTGATTCTTAAACACAGAGCCAGAAGTAACCAGTAACCCCTGAGCAGTGACAGGTTGGCCTGAAAACAAAAGCCAAAGAGAGAAGAGGTCTCTGTGGGCAGCTCCCTGTGCAGCACTCAGGGCCTCTCAAGCTGCCCTGGCAAGCTCGGGGTCTTGTTCCCTAGGAACTGTGAGAAGCTCAAATACCGGGGGTGCAGATCCCAGTCAGTCCCTGTGGGCTTGCCCTGTACTTCCCAGCTTGCCCATGACCTTAAACACAGGCTGTCTGCCAGCCAAAAGAAGTGCAGGGCAAAGCTCTCCATTGAAAATTTACACCTTTGGGGCCAGAGTGATAGTAGAGCAGGCGGGGTGCTTGCTTTGCATGCAACCCACTAGGGTTTGAGCCCCAGCATCTCATATGGTCCCCAATCCCCACCAAGTGTAGCAGCCCCCATCAAAAAGGGAAAACAATGTTTTGGGGGATAGTGGTGTGGCTTGGTAATCAGGTATCTGCCTACAGACAAGGCCGTGGCTGAGTGGATCCCCGAAGCCCAGCACACGAGATGTGCGCCACCTCTGGCACAGCAGAGTACATGTGTCCCACACGCAGAAACAACCAAGGGAAACCACTCAAAAGGTGAAAGTGAGATACAGTGCTACAATGAACCACCTGCTGAGCAGCACTTAAACTTACGAACTCAACTGGCTCCAGTGTGACCACATTCTTTTTTGAGCAATGAGAAGCTACCAGTCTCTGGGGCCAGCGAGATGAGACAGGGGTTAAGGTGAGTGCCTTGCACACAGCAACCCTGGCTCAATCCCCAGCACCACACAGTGAGGCCCAAACTCCCTGCCCACCTTCCCACAAACTCCTAGTCTCTTCAGTGATCATTATCCAGCTCTCACAGGACAGGCAATCTTTCCTTAAAGCGTCTCAGTTACAAAGGGAGGCGGCCTGGGTTGGAACACGGAGGCTTTCACCTGTGCCTCCTGCACAGGGGAACCATTGCAGATGCCTCCTGCCTGGAAGCCCCTGCCAGGGTTACTGCTGAGGTGTTCCTGTCCTGCCAGGCCTGTGCAGGATACATGGGAGTCGAGCCTGGCCCCAACACGGCAGGGGAGAACCTGACACCTGCGACACCTGGGCAAGCATCAGGAGACTGAGATGAAGGCGAAGACAGTTCCAGGTCAAGGAAACACACGCCACAGCAAGTGGCCACAAAATATACAATTTAAATTTCAAAGCCTGAAAGCCTCCCTCTCGGGCGCGGTATGTGACTACCCCAAACTCACAGGCTAAGGCCTGTGTCCAGGGGCTGGGAAACCCAAGATGCATCCAAGATGCCCAAGATGTCCACCCAGATTAAACTAATTTTATCACTCCTGTTTCAAATATTCTATCACAAACTCTCTTACGTTTGGCATTAAAAGGAACCATCAGGGGTCAAGGGGACAGTACAGTGGGTAAGGTGCTTGCCTTGCACGCAGCTGACCTGGGTTCAATTCCTGGCACCCCAGATGATCTACCAAGCCCGCCAGGGGTGATCCCTGAGTACAGAGCCAGCTGGGTGTGGCCAAAAACAAAAATAATAATAGGAATAAAACAGAAATAAGAAGAACCATAAAGTATTCATTTAGCCTATTAAGCTGATTCACTATTGCTTTAAACGAGTACAAAATATCATTTCTATTCATTATAACAACTTGACTTAGATATTTCACATCATACATTATAGTTTCTTAATCTGGGGTTCTGGGTACAAATGTAGTCCAAGTGAGTTGACACGTGTCCCAGATAAAGGCCAAGTTTCAGATGCATGTGGCAAACAGTAGAAAACTGTTCCCGGGAAGGGGAGTGCAGGGCCGCAGCCCGAAGGAGCGGGGTGTCAGCTGAGAATATGCTACACACTGGCTCCCCCGCCCCCAGTCAGAGCAAGCAGCTCGGCCCAAGCATGAGGCCCCTGGCAGGCAGGAGGGCACAGAGAGCAGGGGTGTCTTTACCAAATGATGACCAGGATTCCGAAGTGCTGGCTGGGGCCACTGGCCCGCCCCAGGGGTTGTTCTGGTTGGCGGAGACTGATGGGCCCCAGGGCTCTGCTTTTGGGGCAGCAGGGCCTGAGCTGGGAAGGGCGTCCATTAAGTCCAACAGAGTAGTCTGCTGCGGGTGCGAGCAGTGCTTTTGAGATAAACAGAAGGAGACAGGGTTTAGTTTTGCTACAGCAAACATCCACAGGGTGGCTGTAAATGCTGCCTGCGCCTCTTAGTGGAGCAGGAGAGGAGCCCAGAAGACACTAAGCCCCTATCTCCTGCCCCTGCCCACCATCCCACCAACCCTCCATCGCCATTTCCCACTGCAGCTAAGTGGGTGCAACAAGGGGCCACCCAGCAGGCGGCTGCCCTTCCCCTGGGCCTGCCCTCCCCGCTGCTGGCCTGCAGTCAGGCCCCACGGCTGTGCCCTCCCACTCTCAGGGCACTGGATGGAGCCCTGGGTCCTTGTGTGAGGGGCTCTGTCCCTGCCTGGTGGGTGAGATCCCTGGGCACAGAGCTGGGCCCTGCCACCTTCAGGCCCCAAGTGGGAGTCTGGCCCGGAGTGACAGTGGAGAGAGGGACTGAGACCAGAGTCAGGAAGGGTCTTCTCTATCAGGAACAGTCCCAGATCACTTGCCGTGCCCCAACTGAGCGGGGGCCCAGTCAATGGGGTTCCTGGGACAAAGAGCAGCAGGAACCGAGGGTCCACTCAGCATCCAGGGAATGCAGGGTGTGCACACTGGCCCACGGCAGCCAGATGTGTTTTCAACTAGAGCCTCTTAGCGCTAATCTGAGGGCCTAGGAGCAGCTTGGGGGGGCCACGGCCAGCAATTCTCACGGGGCTCACCCCCAGCTCTGTGGCCTCACCATGCATTGTGAGGGACAGAAGCAGGATAGGCACTGAGCAAGGCCAGCCCCTCACCCCTGCACCACCTCTCAGGTCCCTGTGGTGGTTCACCCCTGCCAAAGGTGTCCCAGAAGTGCCCTTCCCAGGATGTGCTCACCTCTCTCTTTTTTGGAACTTTCACTGTGTCTCTTCTGCTTTCTTCAAGGGCCATCTGTAACCTGAGGTCATCCCCCCGCCTGAGCCGTTCTTCCTGCAGGGGACAATGGGCCTTGAGGCTGATGATCACTGTAACAACATCACTAAGAAGAACAATGCACCGCAGACAAGAAGCAGGAAAAACAAGACTACACGACGGATTCTTCCAGAGGAGGCTCGTGGTAACATGTGTGGGACGGTTACACTTCTACACCCAATACGACTCTCCCTCTCTATACCTCAGCAGCCTCCCCAGTTTGGGGGTCCCGACAGGGAGAAGGGGGCGTCAGCATCACCAGACTGGGGAGAGTACTAATGTGATCGTGTGAAAATGGCTTTATAGTTCTTTCCAATGACAGAAGCAATATTCTCCTCATAAGACACAGAAATACGACAATCCAGAAAGGAAACAGAAGTGTTAAGAATCACTTAACACTCCCCCTTGGGGCTGGAGCGATAGCACAGCGGGTGGGGCGTTTGCCTTGCACGCGGCCAACCCGGGTTCTAGTCCCAGCGTCCCATATGGTCCCCTGAGCACTGCCAGGGGTGATTCCTGAGTGAAGAGCCAGGAGTAACCCCTGTGCATCACCGGGTGTGACCCAAAAAAAACAAAAAACAAAAACAAAAAAAAGAATCACTTAACACTCCCCCTCCCACGGGGTGTGTTGCAGAGATGACTGTAGGTATTTGTTTCTAAGATTTCTAACAGAAATGATTCATTATACTTAATTCCTATTTACTCAAGGCAAAGTTAAGATAGGATCATCTGGCTTTTATCCTCTATAATAGCTAAGCATAAATATATTCATTATATTTTGCTTCTCATAAATATGAAGAAACGGAGATGAGTGATGAGCGAATACGGGCTGGAGCTGGCTGTGGGGACCATGCAGGGCACAGGGGCAGACTGAGTGGCCGTGTCTCCCCTACAGCTGCCCGGGACAGCAGCGTTAGGAATTCCAGATATTTCGACACAAATCCTGTGGTAATGAACTGCCACCTAATCACCCCCAAGTGAACCCCACTTCTAAGTGAGCAGCAAGCACTGGCTCTGCCCAGGTCTAGTTACCCGTTTTTTTTCTGCTTTATTTTTTTAATTGAATCACTGTGAGACACAGTTACAAAGCTGTTCATATTTGGGTTTCAGTCATGCAATGTTCCAACACCCACCCTCTCACCAGTTCACATTTCCTGTCACTGATGTCCCCAGTTCTCCTCCTGCCTAGGCACTATTCTTCTTGCAATACAGGTACTGACAGCCTCTCACACAAGTCCCCTTCCCTCCTTTCAGCACGCAGTTCTTGCGCAGGGAATCATTTTCAGCTACCACTGCCCTACCGTCGCTTCTCTGTTGTTCTAACTGCCCTCACACTCGCCCTTTTATTTGTTTGTTTATTTATTTTGCTCTTTGGGTCACACTTGGTGATGCACAGGGGTTACTCCAGGCTCTGCACCCAGGAATCACTCCTGGTGGTGTTCAGGGGACCATATGAGATGCTGGGAATCGAACCCGGGTCGGCCGCGTGCAAGGCAAAACACCCTACCCGCTGTGCTATCGCTCCAGCCCCACACTCACCCTTTTTAAAGGCAACTCTGACGAAACAGGCCTGAGAACTATGACCCTGGGAAGGCTGTGGCAGCAGCTCCACCCCCTCCCAGCCCCCCCAAATTCTGCATGCTTACTAACACAGACCAGGAACTGGAAACATTAAGCCTACACACACTTCTGTCACTCTTGTTTCCTGAGACCTTTCATTCCAGCCAATCTCCCCGACACACAGTGTTTCGAGGTTTTTGATTCGCCTGCCTTATGATCTTCCCAGGGTGCTAAGCCACATGCCCTCCCCCACCCCCCATGGCCAGGCCTCCAGACACTCAGGCCACGTTCCTGCCCGCGTTGCTGTCCCTCCAGTCCTTGGAAGCACTGCTGGCTGGCTCCTTCCTCGGCACCTACTTTGAAACCTTTTCCTGGAAAAGGTTTCAAAAATAACCTGGAAACTCGGTACCTCACTCTGCAGAGGACTCCCTCCTGAGAGAGAAGCATGCAGTGACCCTTGGGAAGCTCATCAGAAATGCCCAGGACAAGTTCCGGGTCACTGTCCTCCCTCCTGCAGAACAGCCCCCAAGCGGACCCCTGCCTAGGCACTGACCTGCTCGGCGACTTCTCTGCTCATGGCCAGCGCCAGCTGCAGCTGCAGCTCCTCTTCTCCGCTCGTCTGGGGCCGGGCCTGCTCCAGCTCGGAGGACACCCGCGGGGAGGTGGCTGCGGGACAAGGCAGAGTCACCAGAGGCAGGGGAAATGCTCGGCAGTTACCTGACCACAGTGCGTCCCACTCCCCCTCTATCCCCACCCGGCCTGGCCACAGCCCAACACCGGGACCTGCATAGGGAAGGTTTGCCAACAGTTCAGTGTGCAAACAGAGCCACAATCAGATACTGTTTTACAGCTCTATCAGCCATGTGGTACCAACCAAGAAAAGAGACCTTTGTAGTGGAGCCACTGCAGAGAAGACAGAAAATATATATAGTTCTTAGGGAAAAGAACCAAAGAATATCTTTCAAGCAAGCATGGGACACCCCCAACATTTAAGACTCATCCTAGAAATCCAGGATATGGCCCAAGGGGTAGAGTACAGACAAGGCCCTGAATGTGATCCAAATGCCCCCCTACTCCAAAAAGCAACATGGGGCATAGGCATGTCAGCCCCCAGCATCACTGAATATATAGCCCCACAACAAAATAAATACATAAATAACCCAACAAATAAAAAGTGTTAGGCTAGAGCAATAGTACAGCGAGTAAGGCGGTTGCCTTGCAAGCGGCTGACCCGGGTTCGATTCCCAGCATCCCATATGGTCCCCTGAGCACCACCAGGAGCAATTCCTGAGCGCAGAGCCAGGAGCAACCCCCTGAACATCGCTAGGTGTGACCCAAAAAGAAAAAAAAAAGTGTTAAAAAACTGTTTAAAAAAAAAAACTCACTCTCAGTATGATAAAGATCAGTGAAAATGAAGCCCAAACATTTCTAGAGCAACCCTAAAAATTTGGGCTTTAAAGTAAAACTTGAGGGGTGCTGGAGTGTAGGATAACATAGCTCTGTAGTTTAGGTTTATTGGGTTACTCCCGGTACAGTGCTCCATACTCCTCTTTGTTTATTTGTAGCTTCTTTCTTAGTGTTCTGTTGACTTGTAAATAATGTTTTTCTCTTCTCCTTGAGTCCTTTGCATAGTTTATTCAGAGCAATTCCTTTTTGTATGGACACAGGAAGACTTAACTAACAAATGTTATGCTTTTGTAACCTGGGAGTCATTTGAATCTACATGATATTTTCCTCCAGGGCATCTGTTCTCTTGACCTAAGCCTCAGCTGCCCTTACTTCCTAGCATCCCCAAAGCAGGGTCCCGACGACGTGGGACGAGAAGGACCCAGGGCAAGCGGTGAGTTGTGTGCTACCCTGGCACCAAGATGGGCCTGGCCAAAGTGCCTAATGCTTAACTGTAAGTTAAGACCTTGATCATGGACACTATGTTGTCATGATCCAAACAGTGATAACTAGATTCGGACCCTGCTAGGGTGAGGAATGATTAATCTGGCCTGAGTGCTGTGGTCTGAGCCTGTGGCAAGATGTTGCCAGGAGAGCTGCCTTGCAAACCTCAATGTATCTCTTGCTATGTCCATGCAAAAATAACTAGTATTAAGATGTTAATGAGTGTTTGGAATGGGGAGAGGAGGTATTTTGCCTACTGGCAGTCAGGAAGGGCTTTGGAATGCCCTGCCCTCAGGAAGGGCTTTCTTATGTTGATTTTGCTACCAGGCTGGGTGTAGCCTAGAAGGCAAGGTGGGAGAGAGAAGGGGGAGGAGACAGAGAAGCCAGGGAGAGGCGGCAGTTGATCCATAGAGAGGCTGGAGCTGGGAGTGCGGGAGATGAGAAAGATGGAAGATTGAATAAATGGTAACTAATCAGCAACCAGCTTGGTCCTCTTTCTTCCTTCGCCTGTCCTTGACCACCGGCCATCCCGATCCATCCAGTCCACACACTGCGGTTCCAGGGCACTGAATGCGGGCGGTGAGACAGAGCCGCCCAGAGAGCCCGCGAGTGCACTCGCCCCTCGGCGAGCTTTAGTTTTTTACACTGGAGCAATAGCACAGCAGGTAGGGCGCTTGCCTTGCACACGGCCAATCTGGGTTCAATTCCCAGCATCCCAGATGGTCCCCTGAGCACTGTCAGGAGTGATTCCTGAGTGCATGAGCCAGGAGTAACCCCTATGCATCGCCGGGTATGACCCAAAAACAAAACAAAATTTAAAGTAAAACTTGACCCTGACTTGGAATAATGGACATATACTGACAATTTTTGCTCTATGCACTTAGACAAAGCCTTAAGCAGCTCCTGTGCAGCTGCAGCTCGGAGGAATGAGACAAGACTCCCTCACTGATGGGCAGTGCCGGGAGAGGAGCGTCCACAGCACATGGGCACCTGGGGAGGGCCAGCAAGATGTACAGTAGGGAGCTCCCACATCCCCAGAGGGAAGCTTTGTGCCCAGGCCTGTGTGTGCCTCCCTCTGCCCCGGCTCAGGGGCTTCTGTGGGCCACTCAGCTACAAGTTCCCATACCCCATCTGCCCAGCCACCCTCCGCCCCGGCTGGGGTAGCACTCACCCTCTGCAACTGGGTGGGTCACGCTAGAGGACTGCTTGGCAGGGAGGACCCAGAACTACCCTCACAGCATCACATCTATCCCCAGAGTTTGGCAGTGTTGGGTGGGCAGATGGACGCACACACAGATGGCAGGACAGACAGACAAGGGCTCAGCTTCACAGCTGATGAGTTTGGAAATGCTCCTCACTGTGAGCTCTCTCACTGCATTACTCCCTTCTCCCAGTACTTCCAGCTGGACAAATTAACCAGCAGATCTGTCTCCCCCAAGTGCTGCATCTGTCCAATTTTCCATCTAAACTGGCTCCTTATCATTTTTAGCGGATAATTTATAAGCAATACAAAATAAATTATTTAGGTCCTGCTTGGGGCAGGCTTTATAGTGGTGGAAGGTGTCTTGGTGGTGGGATTGATGCTGGAATATTAAATATAATAAACATAATAAATTATTGTGAACTTTATAGAAATAAAATAAAATTTAAAATTCAAAAAATATAAAAATAAACGGGCTCCTTAGGGTCTGCCTATAGGAGAAAGTCAAAGGTTGGGGATGAATCCTGACGTGTGAGGGATTCTGCCAGGTGGCTCAGGCTACAGCATGTGAGACAGGAAGGGATGGCACGGGCCGGTCTGCACTTGGAGGGTCAGCCACTGAGGGGCGAGGAGAGGTGGAAGGGGCAGCACGGGCAGAGCCAGCAATACTCTGTAACCCAACTTTCAAACAACACACAAAATCCAAGGCAGTCAGGGGCCATCTGAAACAGTCTGCAGTGGGGCCTCAGGGCTGGCTGTGATTACTCTCAAGCAACAGAATTTTTTTTTTTAAGTCAGCAATTACATGTCTATTCTAAGTAATACAAACAATTCAAAGAATAAATCAAAAACAAAAATGCTGCCATTATCAAATACACAAATTTTTTCCTTAGGAAGATTAAATCAAATCCCATCTTACTGCACCACCCTGGTTCTTTTCCAAAGTATTTCTTTAGGAATAGAGACATTTGGTAACAAAATGTCCTTAAAGTCATTTTGCTTATTTGATTCCCCCAAGTATACTGGAACAGGAAGTACACGTTCTGCGGTGCTTGCTGCCAAATACCTGTGCCCATCGCAGAGACCACCTATTAGGGCCTCTTGTGTCCAAAAAGCAGAGATGACACCATTCAGACTGGTGGAAACAAGGCCAGGTGGTCCTGGAGGACGGTGCTGGGGGACTCTCCTCAACCCAATGGGACTTTGCCAACCGGATCATCAACCATTCACCCCTGTGCCTAGCCTCGTTGGAAGTTCGCTTAGCAAAGCCTCCGGTGATAACAGCACACCCTTCATTTATCTCCCAGTGGTAATTATGAGGCAACAAGCAGAAGATCTCCTGAGTTGCTCACTCCAAAACGAGTGATCTGAAGCATACCCTGTCTTTGCAGCAAGCAGCAGTGCAGTCGGGAGAGGAAGAGGGGCTCTGAGCAAGGCCTTAGGCAGAAACGTGGCCTCCCTCTCCCCTGAGGAGTCCCGCCGGCCTCAAGCGCATGTGCACGTTTCTGTCTACCCTAACAGTGGCTGTTGGAATAGGAACAATGTCTAGCCAGCACGTATGGAAACAGCTTACCACATCAATGAGAGATTAAACACGGGGCTTCCCCGCGACACTGTGGTCTGGTAGCTGATGCACAGCTCTTGGCAGCAGAGACGGCAGTGTCCCGCCAGCGGCGCGAGTGGCGGCTGGGCTGCACGGGTGGGCTCCACAGACACACTCCCACCCTCCTGACCACATCCTGGCCCCACAAATGGCCTCTGTGTCCATGCAGGTGACAGAAAACACAGAGACACCTGTGAGCTGACCTGAATAAGCCCACTGACCACCTGGGCCAAGCCCTGGTCCTGCTGAGAATCTGAAGGGTCTCAGCTGTCAGGAACCAAAGCGGGAAACAAGGGTCCGAGAGATTGCCCACTCTCAGTGAGCTGATGCTTTCTGTTCAGACGCACTGCAGCGATGCGAGTGGAACCACAAATGCATCGTGCACCACCTCTGCCTCCTGCGCTGACGCCTTGGGAATGCGGAAGCAGGGAGTCCACTGAGCCGCACCGCTCTCCCAAGACAGGCTGAGAGAAAGATGAAAGATCATGCAGCTCAGGAGGACAAGCCTGTTGGACTGGTGGCCTGGACTGTGCAAACTACCGGGTTAGTGACCCCGGAACCCCAGCCTGTGAGAAGATGCCCGAACCCCAACACCCTCCTCCAACAAAGGACAACATTTTCTAAGGTCGGCTGGCCAATTTCAAGTCATTTTGAAAGAAGAGCAGTCAAGGTAATAGAAAAACAGGAAACTGCTTCTCATCAGTCGTTTTGCAATTTTCCTAGAAAGTACTTCAACAGCAAGCACGTGCATACATGCTGAGTCAAGGGGACAGAGCTGTGGCAGGCCTTACCGGCAGCCAGGACCAGCACTGTGACTTCTAGGAAAGCTCGTACGTGCCTAGTACTTGCAGAATGTGTCTCTGGCTGGCGCTGTGAAGCCCCACTAGCTGTACCCTGGCCCATCTGCTGCTGACGACGCCAAGGCTACACCAGGCTGCCCTCGCTGGGTTTCCGCTTCAGCTTAAGCAGCAGGGCCAGAGGATGCATGTAGCCCCACGGCCCGCCCTGCTGCAGCCCAGCATCCCGCAGCTGGAGTTCAGGGGCGCTCCTGCCCACTGTCCCCCAGAGCAGCAGCCATGGGGGGCATCTGACACGGCCATCCTCCTCTCTTGGCACATCCGAGGGTGGGACACTGAGCCCAGAGCCGCCTCCTCTCTCAGGCGCCCAGTTCTCCAGTCCAGCCAAGTTCCTTCCTTGTTACTCAACTACACTCAAGTGTTAACTGGGTTTTCAAGTGGCGACATCTTCCTGAAGTTCCACGGACCACTTCCTGAGTCAGTGATAAGCCTCGGTCACTGAGGACAGGCCGGCCCAGCAGCACTGCAGAAGGCCCTACCCAGCACTCACATTTCAGCCTCATGGGAGGAGAGAGAGAAAGGGGGCAGGAGAGAGGGAGAGAGGGGGAGGAAGAGACAGGGGGGAGGGAGGGAGGGGAAGGGAGAGGGAAGGAGGGAGGGAGGGAAGGAGAGAAAGAAAGGGAGAGAAAGGGAGGGAGAGAGCAAGAGAGGGGGAGGAAGGGAGAGGGAGAGAGAGGGGGGGGGAGGAAGGGAGGGAGAGAAAGGGAGGGAGGGAGGGAGGGAGGGAGGGAGGGAGGGAGGGAGAGAGAGAGCTTTGAGTAAAAAAGGCAAATGAAGAGAGGATAAGTTCAGGTTACCCGAGTTAAAAGAGTGAGTGTAGAGAGAGTGGGAGAGCCCGAGCGGCAGAAGACAGGAAGTGCACCCTTCAGACGGAGACGGGGTGAGAGGGCATGGGAACAAACCAGGCCCACCCTGCACTCACAAGACCTTCACCCTCAGACAGTGCTGGCCGAGTGACTGACTACGACCAGACTCTGGAGATCATCTCTGGGTTACACCAGGGCAGGGTGAGACAGGAGCCCACGCCATACCAGGCACAGGCCGGCAGCTGCAGACAAAGAGCCGCTGTGTGCGGGCCGTCCTCTGCGCCTCAGCCCAGGCAGCTGGGCTGGGCCACCACCAGACACTGCACAGGCAGCCTGGGGCCGGGATGGCCTCACTTTGGACAAAGCCATCGTGGGCATTCTGAGGACGGCAGCGTGAGTGGGGCGGCTCCCGCCGTGAGGACAGCCTCCCTCTCTCCAGGGAAAGACGCGTACTGAAGAACACGGCGATGCCCATGGCTGATTTTCAGACACTGGCAGAAGAGGAAGTAGAATCCCTCCTCTTGCCCAGAGGACGGCTGCAGCTGTCTGCCCTGACTGCCCGGGAAACGCTCTGAGTGCCTGCTCACACACGCTCCACGCACAGGCGCCACACACAGAACCACATCCCTCACTCGCTTGTCTTGGCCCGACCTCAGCGAGTGTTCGGGGCATGAGCGGGGGCTATCTGGCTGCCCGCCCAGACCTGGGAACTGCCACTCTCCCTCCACACAGAACCTCAGCACAGAGGCCACTCTCTGCACTCAGTTCCCCGTCTGCAGCACAGACACAGGCGCTCCTAGGACTGTCAGGAAGAGCCATGAGAAGTGACACTTACCCAGTACTCACAGGGTATCTGGACCCTCGGTTCGGGAGGGCTCCACCCTCCCTCCTAACCCTCGACTCTCAGATCACGCCCAAAGCTCTGAGACAACAGGACTTGCTCAAGGTCGCCCAGCCAGGAGAGACGGGCCTGACCATGAAGGCCTTGCTTTTTATCAGTCTTTTCACAGAGAAATAACTTGGGCACAAAGAGGTGAAAGGGCTCCCTCCCACAGAGCAGGGAAGAACCCAAAGTCAAGTCTCAGAAGTCAGTCCCAGGCTTGCTTCCTGAAGCTGCTCAAAGGCCCGACCTCCCCCACTCTCTGTCAGACACCATGTTCGGAATCCCTGTAAATGGGTGACTGTGGAGAGCCACCATGGGACCATGCTTTGTAGCGCTCTTTGTAATCAACACCTGTGTGCTTCGAAAACAACTCCTAATAAGGAAACAGGATGTCTTGCCACGCCCATAAGCTGTGACTAACCTATCAGATGCGGACACGTGGGCATAAGCAGGCAGGGAGAGGTATATAAGGGGGGAGGTCACCTAGCTAGTGGGTTCTCCCTCATGAGTCCCTTTTTCCGCCTTACTCCACGTCCCCTTTCCTGATTTCTTCTCTAACGCATGAGAAAGTTCCTAAATAAATCGCAGCCAAAAGGATCTCCGAGTTGCGTGTTTCTTCACTGGACGAAGCGGCGCACGACAGGTGACTGTGTCCCAGTAAGGAAAGACAATGCACACAAATACTGCCATGAAGGGTCACACAGCGTGTCAGAGGGTAGGAAGGAGCAGAAGCCTGGGGCAGAGGGCGAAGAGGCTAAGCAGAATGGACCCTCACTCACAGGGCGAAGGTCCAAGGTGGTATAAACAAGAGAGTTGCAAAGGGTGGCCTGAGCCTGGAGGATGCGAGGAGACAGAGAGATGAGCAGCCTGGGAATGGCAAGCTTGGGCAGATACAGGCACAGCCAAGAGACTCCTTACACCCAGGATGTTCCTGCCCACCCAGCCCTGGCCCTCACTGACCCGACACCCTTCATCCACATGGCGCGAACAGAGGCTCAGCACTCCAGACTGGTCCTTTTCTGTTTGTTTTTTGTCGGTATGTTCTTGGGGCCACACACGGTGGTGCTTGGAGCTTACTACTGACTCTGCACTAGGGCTCACTCCCGGCAGGGCAGAGATCGAATCCACACTGGCCATCTGCGAGGCAAGCACTCTCTCTCCTGCAGGCCCTGACACCCCACCCCCCAGAAAGTGTGGCCTGATCTGGAAGGGGGTGAGATGGAGCCCCCAGGCCCATACGACTGCTGTCTGAGGGGCAGACATGGGAGGGGAGGATGTGGGTGGCACAGGAGTGGGGGAGCGTATAGCCTAGAAGCACCCCAGGCCTGTCGATACCATCATGACCAGCCCGGGGAAGAGCCAGGAAAGAGCAATGAGAATTCCCAGGGGCAGGCTGGGCTTGTCCACCATTGGAATTTCTACGACAGCCTGTGCCTGTCATCTGGAGCTGCAGGAAGCCACCGAGTCAGCACCATTCCGCAGGCAAGCCAAAGCCGGCCTCTGAGTCACACCAGAACTGGCGGCACGGCACCTGTACTCCCCAAGAGAGTGAGCCTAGACTTCTCTGCTTCAAGACGCCACTGCTCCCTGGGAGACAGATCTCACCTGCTGCATTCAGTTCTAGAATATTCCACAGGCTGTGTTCTACTTCTACTCCCTAAGTGGGTAGGAAAACTCATTCCCATCCACCTTCTCAACTACCTCTTCTCCCAACTGTGCCACAGGATGAACCATGGGGCTCAACCTGATTCACAAATGACTCCCCAACCCAACTCATCCATCATCTCTCCCTACCCTTGCCAGCCAACAGAGCAGGGCAGGCACATGGCAAGAGCCCAGCTGGCACCAGCCCAACAGGCCCACTTAGCCCATCGGTACCTCTGCTGACCTGCTGCAGTCAGGCCACCCCTCAGGCCCCGGCGGAGACTCCGACCTTCCTCTGCACAAGCTTCCGTGCTGGCAGGCAATGGGAGCACAACATGTATCAACACACTCTTACATGCAGTTTCCGGTGGAAGCTAGACAAAGACCATGACTTCCAGAGCTCTAACTCACCAGAGATCTGGGGGTCTGAGGCTTTACGTCACAGATACAAAAGCTGAAACCCAAGGAGGGAAGGAGGTAGAGCCCATCAATGGGCACATTCCGCCCCACTCTGCCTGATGGAGAGAGCAAGAAGCTGAGCAGGAAGCTGAGCCAGAGGCAGAGACAAAAGGCAGAGAATCCAGTCTCTGGAACAACAGATGGCAGCTGCTGATGGACCTGCTGAAGTAGGCAAGGCGCCTGGCAATGAGCTTCAGAAAATAGGCTCACTGTAAGCCTATTGTAAAATAGTAAGAAGAAACCACCCAGCATTGAAGAAGACAGGAGGAACACAACCCTCTGAGATGCAAATCCCCCGAGCTCTTTGGAGAGGAAGAAACTGAGGCACCACCCAGAGAAGGGTGGACCCTCTCAGAAAAGGAGCAGTTCTGAGAGACCTCAAAGGTCACAAGAGTAAGAGGCCAGCGCAGGAGACAGCACAGCTAGTAGGGCACTCATGTTGCACCAGGCCAACTTGGGTTTTGTCCCCAGCATCTGCCAGGAGTGATTTCTGAAAGCAGAGCCAGGAGGAAGCCTGGAGCATCACTGGGTGTGGTCCCCCATCAAGAGGAAAAAAAAAAAAATATATATATATATATATATATATATATATATATATATGGAGTCCAAGACAATGCTGGGTGAAGACAGTACAGTGGAGAAGGTGTCTGCCTTTCACACAGCCTACTGGAGCTCAATCCCAGACTCCCATATGAACCCCTGCCTGAGCAGAGAGCCTGGCGTAAACCCTGAGCACCGTGAGGTGCGCGCCCACCCCCCACCCAAACAATAAGTTCAATGTCAACAGTAGCTTCTCAGAAAAGCAACTGTCGCTGTTACTTTTAACTGGAAGCCCAGTTTAAGATGACAGCAGTTTCCTTCTATTCAATTACTACCAGATCTTAGACACACACATAAACACAAAACCAATCCCTGTACCCAATCTGGGTCCTGGCTAATTGGCATGATTGCAAAGATTCTGCAATGTTCCAATAATCTCCTATAAAGCGCGACAATGCATGAGAGTGAACCTGCAGAAAGCTTAGAAAAGCTTTTGGTCCAGAGTCTGTCATGACGCCACTGATGCCAGAGAGAACCTAGAGATGACTCTGATCCTGAAAGGCAATGCGCCCCTACTGGGGGTGGCTTCCTCACACAGGCAGTGAGAAAGTACTAGCACGGTCCCACCTCATCACCCAAGATGGGTCATGGGTTGAAAATGCAAGGCTGTAGCACTAAGGCAAATACATGAAGAAAGCAAGACAAAAAAATTATTATCATCATCATCATCATCATCATCATCATCATCAGATTGTACAACAGTATTATCATAAGAATGGCCGCTAAGGAGTTAGCTGAAGGGGAGCATCTGTGGTCACTGCACAGGGGTCGGCAGTAGCTAGCAGGGCAGCCCCAGTCTCTCCATTCACCGACCCAGCCCCACAGTGACAGGAGCGAGAACAACTCCCAGGTCATAGAAGTTCCAAACTGCCTGTCCAGTTCCCTCCCAAAGCTACCCCTGGGCATTTGTTCAACCATTCGCCTCTCCGGAACCAGAAGACAACTCAGAACAAGGCCTTACGGGCTCCCAGACTGGGAGCCCCTCACTGCCAACAGCATGGTCAAAGGCACATGGAAGCTTACGAATGGACACATAACTAATGTTCTGAAAACAGGCACTTTTTGCATGGACCTATGCACCGCCCTTGAATAAGCCTTTATTATCTGCACACCACAGGACAGGAGGTTTGTTCTATTTCCATGGGGCACAGGCCAGACCCTGAGCCGTGTCTGGGAGGACAGCAGTCTGGGGGAATATGGGTCCCTGAGTTGACTTTCAACTTCTCTCACTTAAGAACCTTGTCAAAACCACAAAATGGGGCCCCCAACCCCTCCCCAGTGCAGGCAGCTAATACAAGTCGCTGGGGTTGCAGAGTGCTGAGTGCAGCTGTGCGAAGCTTAGAGTTCTGGGTTAATCAGAACATGCTCTGTGACTAGATGATGAAATAAAACAGGAGCACAGCACAGCATCTACAACCTTCCTACAGTTGCAGGAAAGAAATACTGGGAGGGGCCAGGGTGTTAGTTTGGTAGGTAAGGAGTTGGCCTTGCCTGCCGCTGACCTAGGTCCAATCCTTAGCGTGCCATCTGCTCCCCTAAGCACTACCATGAGCGATTCCCAAGAGCAGAGCCAGGAGTGACTCCTAAGCACCACTGAGTGGGTGACTCAGAAACAGAAACAGACAAACAGAACGCTTGGAGAAGAGCTCCAGAAGCCAGTAACTCCAACAGCTGTCCGTATAACAGATGACAGGATTGCTTTTTCATCTTCTTGCACTTTGTATGCTATAATGAGGACACACACCACACAATCATGGAAACAGCAGTAGTTTCTTCTCTCACATTCACACACTTGCCAGCCGGAAGCAGAGAAACGGAGTCGGGGGGACAGTGAGTGAACTGGTCAGGAGGTTGGTCACGGCAGAGCTGGACGAAGCACCTCCTGAGGAGACAGATTCCATCGGCACCCCCCGTTTCTGGCTGCTGAAGGTAGGTGTGAGGTCTGTGACTGTGACTCAAAGCCCCAGCCTCCCGCTGAAGAGAACCGGACACCATGTCCAGCAAGCAAGCATGGCCAGGCTCAGCCCACCATCTAGGTCAGACATGTGTCCCAGATTCTGTGATACTTCACCGCATTTGCCTTACATGCAGCTGGCCCGGTTGAATCCCCAGCACTTTCCAGGAATGATCCATGAGCACAGAACCAGGAGTAAGCCCTGAGCACCATCAGGTATGGGACAACACGCCATTGAACAAAATATAGGGGGGTGTGTGTGTGTGTGTGTGTGTGTGTGTGTGTGTGTGTGTGTGTGTGTGTGTGTGTGTGTAAAAATCTGGCTTCCCAGCAGGTATGGGGCAACACCCCATTGAACAAAATATAGGGGTGTGTGTGTGTGTGTGTGTGTGTGTGTGTGTGTGTGTGTGTGTAAAAAACTGGCTGAGCACAGCCAGGAGTAACTCCTGAGTGCAAAGCCAGAAGGTAACCCCTGTGCATCACCGGGTGTGACCCAAAAAAAAAAAAAAATTCTATTACTAAAATACGAGCAACTGAATCATGTGGCTAAAATCAATATTAAGCATCAAGAAACTATACAAATATACAAATACACAAACTATACAAATATGCAAAACATTTCTATTTCTGTAAAATCCTACAAGAAGTACTTCCAAAAGACGAACACTTGGGGCTGGAGAGATAGAACAGGAGGTGGGCACCTGCCCTGCACATAGCCGACCCCATTTCAACCCCTGGCATTCCATATGGCCCCAAGCCCCTCAGCAGTGGGCCTCTGCAGCCCAGCCCAGCCCAGCCCGGAGTGCAGGCCAGTGCACCAGCACCCACCCTGAACACTGTCCACTGCTCGAGAGACTGTTTCCTAATGGTTGGTACTGGATTCCAGTGTGCATGCAAGCACTGACCTTCTGCTCAACACGTTAGGCAGAAAGAAACAGAAGTGAGAGGGACAGGACCCTGTTCCTGCTTCCCAACAGCACCCGGTGACAGGAAGGTAAGGTGCAGGGCAGGGAGTGAGAATGTGGCACAATGGACAAAATGTGACAGCATGTGACATGCCCAACCCTTACCTGGGGCATGAGAAAGAGTCAAAATAAATCATTCTTATCCCTGGCTCCTTCCAGAGTTGAAGGGCATCAGAAACCCGAGTGCCTATGATACCCCGAGCTACTTGTCACGGCAGGTGTGTGGGGAGGAACCCATGGCAGGCAACTATCTGTGCTGTGGAGGGGCCTGACTAACAGGAAAGACACCTTCTCCCAGAAGAGCCACGGGGCAGGGAACAACCCTAAGAAAAAGAACTACTGATAATTAAAACAGACCTTCCACCTCTGCACACAATGCAACCTAGGACACCGAAGGGGGGATTCTTGGGGGTCTGGAGAAGAGTCCGGGGGTTATGGTACTTGCTTTACATGCAGCTGACCGAGGTTAGGGCCCCAGCACCACATATGCTCCCCCTGCCCCACCAGTAGTGACCCCTGAGTCACAAACAGTTCCCGAATATTCCTGGGTATGGTCCCCAAATAAAAGCAAATAAAGGGACTAGAGGCACAGCGGATAGGGCATGTGCCTTGCACATGGCTGACCCAGGTTCGAGTCCCAGAATCCCATATGGTTCCCAAACACCACCAGGAGTAAATTCCTAAGTGCAGAGCCAAGAGTAATCCCTGTACATCACCAGGTGTGACCCAAAAAGCAAATAATAATAATAATAATAATAATAATGATGATGAAAAATAAATAAAAGCAAACGAAAAACCAAGACAGGTTCTGAGGAACATGGGACCCTCCCAGAAACAACCTGAGTATGAAGGGAGAAACAGGCGTCTAACACAAGCATCTTTGATTGAGCCTTTAAAACACTCAGACTTGGGGCTGGAGCGATAGCACAGCGGGTAGGGCATTTGCCTTGCACGTGGCTGACCCGGGTTCGAATCCCAGCATCCCATATGGTCCCCTGAGCACCGCCACGAGTAATTCCTGAGTGTAGAACCAGGAGTAACCCCTGTGCATCGCCGGGTGTGACCCAAAAAAAGCAAAAAAAAAAAAACAAACACTCAGACTTTTCTGTTCTCTAGGGTACTCTAGGGTACAGAGCTAGTTCGCTCACAAAATCTTATCAACAGTGTCAAGAGAACCTGGTGGCCCAAGAGAAAGCACCCCAGAGCCAAATCCCGTGGTCACACGATTCCCCACGTCGGACAGGAGTGGCCTTACATGCTCGTTCATGTGACAAGGCATGAACGAGCAGTAGCCATGCCAGGGCCCGGAGTCCCTGCAGCTCCATAGAGCAGGGGCCCTGCCTGGGAAAACAAGTGGGGGCACAAAAGGCAGTGCTAGTGACGTAAGGAATCTGCTTCCCATTTAGCCTTTAATCACTGCAGGCCCTGAACAAGATACATTATGAATCAGTCGAAAGAAAAGCCCCATTTTCAGTTACCCAGTGAATTCGGTATCGTCAAATGCTGACCTAGAATCGACAGTACAGCTAACTCTCTGTTTTACCACGGTAATGGGGCTTTCAGAAAGGGTGGTGTTGGCTGAGAAGCAAAAACAATCCCAGTTTGTCTTCAGCTGGGCAGTATCATCACATCAAGGGCAGTGGCTTCCAGCAGCTGTCGGTGGAGGCTTGGGGTTCACCTGGCTCTGTCAGAGTCAAGCTCCCCCGCCACACCGGTTTCTGACTCAACAAGCCAGGACGCCGGGAGCGCCACAGGAGGAAAGAAGCACCCACGCTGTGCCCAGACAGCAAGGGGCAAGTTACGATGTGAGCAGGTAGACAGGGCCCTTGGTCCGAGGGCAGCTGGACCAAGAGGCATCGAAGGAGGCAGGGAGAGAGTTGGCTGTACTGACTCAAGTTCACCCGCGGCAAGCACCCGGCATTTCTAGGAAGGAGAAAAGCAAACCGCCGTCCCACCTCGGGCTGCGCGGTCACAAGTGAGGCAAGGCTGGGACCAGTCACCATTTGGGCGGGAGGCCAGCCCCAGGTGCGGCAGGAAAGGGTGGCGTTGGTTCAGTGGCTGAAGCTCCTCGCTCGGACCCAGCGGGGCCCCCGTGCGGTGCTGAGGGCACAGCGAGGCCTCGGGCGCTGTGGGGCAGGGACACACACACACAGAGAGAGACAGGCCATTAGAGGGAGGGAGCAGCAGAGGTGCAGGCAAGGCTGGTGGCTGGTGCCTGGAGTGCAGCCTGTGGGCCAGGAGTCACGAAGCAGGGAGCCTGGCTCGGCAGCCGACCCGCTGGGGGCACAACGCGCCTGTGATGAGAGGCCAGTCCAGGCCGGCCCAGGCACACCCCTGCACGCCCCACAAAGTTCGAATGAAGCGGGCCACACCGCCACTACTTGCGAGGACTCCCCAGCCCCGAGAATACTGGCCGCAGGGCTGTGCTGGGCAGAGCGTCTCTCACACACGGCCACTCGCCGAAGGGGAAGCCATGGCAGCCGAGGCCCACAGTAAGGGTGTCTGGGCGCCCTGAGACACACACAACTTTACTTCTGAAAGGGCAGCTTCGCTTTTTGGTGTAACTGAGCCCAAGGGGAAATTTCTGGAAAATCCCACATCACCCCACCCCACAATACCCCCCACCCTCTTTTTGTGTTTTGGGGGCCACACCAGCAGTTCTGGGGACTTCAGCTCTGCACTCAGGACCACTCCTAAGGAGCTGGGGGGAGGGAGCACATGGGATACTTGGGATTGACCCAGGGAGCTGCACGCCAGGCAAGCACCTGCCACTGTACTATGGCGCCAGCCCCTCCCACTCTTCTCTGGCCCTGAAGTGGTCTCACAAAGTCACAACAGAGCAACTCAAACTAAGGGGATTGGAATGGCAACAGCCAGTAAGGGGACAAGAAAATGCTAACCTACTTCAAACTGGATAGCAATAATTCCTAATAATTCCTCAAGGTGGGGAGTGTGATTTTATACGAAATCTCCTATTTGATACATTTGACATTATTTCTCACAATGCTGCTTAGAACCAGCTAAAACCTGCAAAAGCAGGAAATATTAGGAGGTGGTCTGGTAGTAGAACTAACTAAGAAATAATAAATAAACGATAAATAATACCACTGACTAAGCAAATAACAATTTTCTTTAAAAAAAAAAAATCTGGTGCCAGAGAAATAGCTCAATGGGCTAATTATGTCCTTGCAGGTATGAGGTCCAGGCTTTGCCCCCAGAACCACAAGATGACCTGAGCACTGCCTGAAGAGAGCCCCAAGCCCCAAACCTGAGTAGGCCCTGACCGCCTCTGGGTGTGGCCCAAAACAAAAAACAACAACAAAAATACAAGGTGGGGGAAAGAAAAAGTTCAGCTATGCTGACAAAGTGTCACTAATTTTAAAAAAAGAATAAAGAAAGCACGGGTGCAGGGACCAGTGTCGTGTCTTCAGAGCCCGAAGACCCAAGTGTTGCATGCCCACCCCACACCACAGACTGCCAGGGCCACCACACTGGCTGTGTGGCATGGCAGAAGGGAGCACATGCTGGGCCACTGCCATCGAGTGGGCAGGATGCCAATGCAATGTGGTTTATGAGGACCAACATCCAGGGGTTCTGAACCCCACTTCTGTCAGCTGATATCTCCTCTGAACACTGGGCAAAAGCCCAGAGTAATGTGACATGCAAAACAAGAGCCCAGAGAAGCCCCACCCAGCAGATCTAGCCATGCAGCCACATCACCGAAAATGCTTCCCCACGTTCGATGGAGGGAGCCTCGTCCTGTGGACGCCTGCAGGGGTTTGTGCTTGCTCCCTCGTTTGGAGACACCAACACCCCATGTCTCACCTTTGGTGCCGCAGAAGCAGAAGCAAACACTGAGCCAGTCAGGAGACCTGCAGCCCAGTCACAGACATTTCGTACGAGAAGAAGGAACAGGATTATAAGGAAACAGCATCTGTTCCTCCAAATATTGCACCCCGCACTCTTTCCCCAGACTTAGCAGCAGGCTGACCCCTGAGGCAGCGACAGGCACGCCCCGCCTGCCTGCTGTGCCCAACTTCCTTCCATGCACCCCTGCACACACGGGCAGGCCCAGGACACAGAGCAGGTCTCCAGACCGTGAGTCGGGTACCCGAGGACCCCAAGTCCACTGTGGAGTCATAACAGTGCAGACCAGAGCGTGTATGGCCTGGGCCATGCACAGAAGCAAGTCCTCCTCCAGCCCCTAGGCACTACCTGGCCTGCCACAGCCAGCACCCTCGAAGGGCACAGGGAGCATTTCCACTACTTACAGCCATGGTAGGAAGCGGGCGACCCCCCGGCCTTGCCATACTCCTGCTCCGAGTAGCTAGTGGAAAGGTTGGGCTGGCTGGAGCCTCGCCCGAAGGTGATCTGGTTGCTGCCCATGCCTGTGGCCACCTGGGCCATGCGCTCCTTGGTCTTGAGGGCCTGGGCCCGCTCCGCCTTCAGCCGCTCCTCGTCCCTGAGGAGGGCCACCAGCTGCTTTGACTTCTCACGCACGTTGATACCCTGGTCCTTGCCGTCACGGTCGACGTACTGGAAGTCCTTCAGGGTCTGGATGGCGAAGATGTTCTCGCGGCACTGCTGGGCCACCCGCTCAGAGCCGGTCTTGATGAGGTAGTCCAGCAGCGTCAGCGCCTTGTACACGTGGCGCCAGTTCTTGCCATGGTCGTTGAGCCGCTTCCACACCATGCTCATGATCTCGGAGAAGGCCACCACATTGTAGGTCAGGTCCGCAATCTCCGTCATCAGGCTGCTGGAGGGGCCCCAGGGGTCATTGGAGGTGGCTTCCCGGACTTTGATTTCCGCTTCCGAATAATTGTTCACAATGTTTTTCATCTGCCGTCTAATGGATGAAGTCGTCATTTTTCTTCTCCTAGTTACAGAACAATGTAAAGCCCTTCAGAAAAAGCCAATTTTCTGTCCTGGGCAAGTCTGAGCCCCGCAAAGTTTAGTCTTTAAAACAGATCCGGAGCAAGTGCCCTGACGGTCATTTCCTCCTCTTGAGGTTCAAGTCTGAAGGGCTGGAAGCCATGACCTAGAGAAAGAAAGAAAATACTGACTGTGCCACCACTCCCAGGGCCAAAAGCAAGCAACAGTGAGACATTTCTGTCACCAGCAGGTACAGAGGTGTCAGGAGGAGATGACAGACTACCCCTTCCTCCCTAGGAAGATGAGATTCCATCTTTCTTGCAAAACTACAAGAACTGAACTGGAGAGAGCATATAGCAGGTAGGGCGTTGGCTTTGTACATGGCTGACCTGGGTTCGATCCTCATTAACTCTTACTGCCCCCGAGCCAGCAAGAGTGATTCCTGAGCACAGAGCCAGGAGCAAACCCTGAGGAGCACCATTCGGGTGTGAACCAGACACAAAAACACTTCTTTTAATTAAAAAAATTTTTTCTAAAGAAGAAAAGAAAACCACCAAACACCTGAGCACAGATCCCAGGAAGAGACCGTGAGCACTACAGCTCTATCTCAACACTGTTCCCTACAGACTATAGTAACAGTCTGGCTCTGGACTGGGGGAAAGAGCTCAAATGGAAGAGTCCACACATGGCCTCGCGTGTACTAAGTTAGGTCTCAAGTTCTGTGGAGCCCGAGCACCGCTAGCCAAGTACCAGTAGGCTCAGCAGTGCCAGAAGCAGCCCCAGGCTGCTTCCCCAGAACCACTGGAGGTAGCTCCTATTGGAGAAATAAAAATAATCTGGTTCTATGGGTTTATCTCCTGTACCTCCACCCCCACATCGTTCTTACCCAATCCCGTCATTTCTGAAAGGGTTACACCTTAAAGGATTCACCCAGCACAAATACATGTGTCCACACTTCTCTCCCCAGAAGAAACATTCCCCAAGTCAGTGAGGTCTGCGTCCCCAACAGCAGGCTTGAGTCTGTGACTCTGGGGACCCCATCACTTCTGTTCACAAAGTACCAAGAGAACTAGCACTCTGCCTGACACAGAGAAGAGCTGAGAGCCGGCTACAGAGCTGAGCGTGGATAAAGGCCTTATACACCGGTGGGGGGAAGAGGACACTGAGGTGCAATAATGGATGCCGGACACTCTCGTTACTAGTACTGCAGGGGCTGGAGCAATAGCACAGCGGGTAGGGTGTTAGCCTTGCACGCAGCTGACCCAGGTTCGATTCCCAGCATCCCATATGATCCCCCAAGCACCGCCAGGTGTAATTCCTGAGCACAGAGCCAGGAGTAAGCCCTGAGCAATGCCGGTGTGACCCAAAAAGAAAAAAAAAATAGTACTGCAGATCCAGACCAGGGCACCTCAATAGGCGCAAGGATGGATGTTGGAGTTAACCAATGAAACAGATGAGAAGTCTCTGCCCTCTATCTGGCAGGAGACAAAGGTGAGCACTGAGCAGCTCTGGACGCCAACGACAGAACCACCAACCCAGCGCGCGGTGCTGGGGGCCATCTAGACACTCCCAGAAAGAAGCCGCAGCGTGGTCGTTAGAACTGAGGGAAGTGGGGAACTGAGTGGGAAAGGGGACGCGGTGATCTCAGTCACCAGTCCACTATGAATCAGGAGGGCTCCAAGGACTGCCGGGGGGGGGGGGGGGCGCGGAGGGGGGAGAGGGAGGAGATCACAGCCTGGCTAGGGTCTGGGGCACACAGACAATGCCCTCCACTCCACCCTACCACAGTCTGCTGGGCTCCTCCAGGTTGGGTAAGGGGCCCAGGCAACCACTCGTCAGGTTGTCTCCCTTAAAAATCATAAACCCCCGCCAGGCCAGGACTGTGTTTCCTGTGAGAGAGGAGGATGTAGGGCCAATTTCAAAATGGACATTCCTAGGTCGGGGCCCTTCTCCCACGCAGTCCCTGCAGCCCAGGGCGTATGTGCGGCGCATGCTGGGGAACCACCTCCCCAGGGCCAGGTCTCCCACACACACAGCATGTGGAAAGCCAGCGGACAGAGGTGAGTGGCGGGAGGGCACACGGGACACACAATGCCCACTGACCACATGCAGCAATACAGAAATGGAGGAGTTTCATCCGGTGACAATCGCCACATCTGCTCCAGCCACTACAGCCTCCACCTCGCACCCTCAAATATGCCAAGAACCCTGCCTCCACACTAAGCCCGGACCTGGGCTTCTGCTGAAGGAGACATATCCTACCTCTTCACTGATCTGACCAGCGCTAAGAAATCTTCTAAAGCCTCTCAGGGCAGCAAGGGATTAAAATCTTCCACAGTGACCTGCACATCTGAGTTAATTGGGCCTTTCATTCACAGCAACATTCAGAGATTTCTGGCGGATTCAGAGACTTGCTGGCAGAGATGGGACAGACCTGGAAAAGGAAAAGAGAGGACTTTGGTTTTTAATGAGCACCTCCCAGCTGCAAGTCCTGCAAATGCTCATCACAGTCAGCAACGGCATCAGATGCACTGAGTGCCCGTTGCCCCAGCCTGTACAGGGACCACCAGCACTTCCGTTTGTCATTCCAGCTGACACACAGCAAGCACCACTGCCCCGATTCTCAGAGAAGCCGGCAAAAGGCCCTCTGCCACCCTTCTCCCCAGAACATGCATGAAGCTGTTTTGATTAAGCACAAGCACAAATCGTCCAATCAGAAACAGGAAAAATGGCCCCAGGTGAATACAATGATGAATTAAAACAACTTTTTCCTGAGGGAGATATGATGCCAAGGGCACAGCTGCACCCACTTTGTCCTGGCATCTTCGGGTGAGCCCTGAGAGCTCTAATTGGACCCCACGTCCCTGCAGGAGAGCCACCAGGTCACCAGGGCACCGCTGAGCCCCTGGGCCTCTGGAGGAAGAGGCCAGCCGCCTCTGACATGGACTACAGCCAGTCAGAACAGCACCTCTGGGCAGGACCCGCCCCATAAGATCTGCTGGAGTCTCTAAAACACAGAGTCCTCGGAAGGATGACTCAATACAGCATGAGTGTAAGACAGAAGAAACCCAGAGTAGGGACAGTGACAGAACAGTGGGGAGGGCATCTGCTTTGAATGCAGCTGGCCTGGGTTCCCCACATCCCACCTGGTCCCCCAAGCCCCACCAGGAGTAACTCCTAAGTGAGAGCCAAAAGGAGGAAGGGGGAGGAGGGTGGAAGGAGGAGGAAGGAGGGGGAGGGAGGAGGGAAAGGGGGAAGGAAGAGGAGGAAGAAGGAAGCAGCAGCAGCAGCAGCGCAGCAAATAAATATTCTTTAAATGGTTGCCTGCCACTTTCACAGAACTTTCATAGAGGAGGTGGCCTTCAAGAGACAAGGGAAAAGTAAGGGTAACCCTTCAGGGACAGAGCAATCGCAGGGTAGGAAGGGTGCTCACCTTGCACACGGCAGACCCAGGTTTGATCCCTGGCACCCCATAAGGCCCCCGAGTCCACCACGAGTGATCCCTGAGCCAGAGCAAGGAGTAAGCAGCGAGCACCCCCAAGTGTGACCCCAAAACCAAGCCAAGCCCAAAACCTCCTGTGGAAAGGGACATCCAAGTGCCTCCAGGGCCACACAAGCCTCAGCCTAGACCCTGCAGCGACACCTACAATTCTGCCCCGGAGAGCCCAGGACACACAGACCTCCTGGGCAGAGGCGCTGCCCATGGGGAGGCGGTGACAGGCACGGCTCTGTGGCACACATCCACCTCGAAGCCCACTTACTACTGTCCAGTGCCACCCCCTCGTTCCTGAGTCGACCCCCAGCATTACGTGTGCACACCAAGTACAGCCCTGCGAGCCCCTAGAACAGCATCAGGGGACACAAAGTGCTGAACCATGGGCCCAAAGAGCCAGACTGACCATAGATGGGCACAGCCCTCGGCCCCTGAGCATTGCTTGGGCGTCAAAGGCAGAACGAACCACCAAACAACACCAGCAACAAAAACCACCTCATGCTGGGCCTGGAGGAAAGGTACGGGGCTTGGAGCACCTGCCTTGCAAAAAGTGTGTGCTCATAAAGTCCAACCCCAGAGTCCCATGTGCGCCACACAGGATACTGGCAGCCACTGTGTGCAAGCACCACAAACAGAGCTGTGACCCCTGGGGAGCACTCCAGCTAAAAGAGGTGCCTGTACTGTGGCAGGGAGGTGCCACCTGGAGTGATCACGTGCTGAGTGCCACCGTGTCTTTTGAATGCTCACCTAGGCAAACCCGTGGGACACAACCCCATTGAGCACAGCAGTATGTGAGCCCCGTGGGCATAGCCAGGCAGACCTATGTCCCATCACACAACAAGCACAGTGAGATGAAGAAGGGGAGGAGGGGCACTGAATAAACAAACGTTTTTCTCACTCAAGCTAGAAGAAAAAAAATTTAAAGGCCAGGGTACAGAGATAGTACTAGGCAGAGAGACAGTATATGAAGCTGGCCTTACCCGGTACCCTATGTGGTCCGCGAATTTGGTCAGCAGTGTGGCCCAACAACTTGTTAAAAAATTATTTTGTGGTAAGTAAAAGAACTGAGTTTGTACAATTCTGTTACAACCCTTTCTTAAAATTTTCTTTTTAAATTTTAACTTTGTATTGGGGCTCAAGACAAGTCTTTTTTTGCACCTACTATACCGAAAGAGCTACAAGCAAGACCCAGGCAAGCCCTGAGGATACCCATCCATTCCCCCAAATGAGACAGCCATGAGTTCCCAATCCCCACGACACCTCAATCCAGCCACAGCCTGACAGGCTGTTATGAAATGGTAGTAACTGCAAGCCATGGAGGTGGCTCAAAGGGCACAAAGCCCGGGCTGAATTCCTCATGCACGACTAGAGAACAGCCTCCGAGACGCGCTAGGCCTAACCCCAGAGCACCCCAGGGGAGGGCGAGAGAGAAGGATGCACTGTGAATGCATTTTATTAAGGCTCAGTTTCTGGGGCTGGGGAGATAGTACAGTGGGTAGCAAGTCTCTTGCCTTGACACAGGCAACTTGGGGCTAATGCCCGGCACCCCACATGGTACCCCAAGCCCAGAAAGAGATAACTAAGCACAGAGCCATAAAAAAGCCCTGGAAACCATCTGCTGGGACCCAAAATTTTTTTTAAAAAATCAGTTTTTGATACACATGAGAAAGCTGGAACTGGAAAGACTGCACGGATGACAAAGCATTCAGCCAGTGAGCTCAAGGTCCAGATTCAATCCCTGGAATCACATGCTCTCACTCCTGCAAGTTTGGTCCTGATGGACCCTGAGCACCACACACACTGGGCCAGAATCACAGCACCGACCACAGTGGGCATGCCCACAGTACAGGTGAGCAGGTGAGCCTGGCCTATGTGGACCCTCACAGGAAGGACCTGGCAGGTGCATGGTCCCTGAAACAAACTACCTAGAGTGGATCCCTGGCACTTCACACGAGCCCCTGAGCACCATCAGGGCTCCCTTCACAGCATAGAGCCAGGAATAACTGGCTTGTTTTTGTTTGGAGGAAGAGCAGGGAGCTGTCAATCCCAGCATTGCTCAGGGGACAAAGCAGTGCCAGAGCTGAAATGGAAGTTGGTCACATGCAAGGCAAATGCCTTAACCCCTAGCTCATTCACTCTCTCTCTGGCCCTAGTAAAGATTCTTAACAGTATTTCCATCTGAAAAATGGAATCTGGGGGCTGGAGCAATAGCACAGCGGGTAGGGCGTTTGCCTTGCACGCGGCCGACCCGGGTTCGATTCCCAGCATCCCATATGATCCCCTGAGCACCGCCAGGGGTGATTCCTGAGTGCAGAGCCAGGAGTAACCTCTGTGTGTTGCCAGGTATGACCCCCCCCCCCCAAAAAAAAGGGAATCTGCTGCAATATTCAAAATACCCCTGTAAAGGAGAGGGCCCAGTGGCAAAATATGCTTGCCTTCAGACCCAGGGGAGATAGCTCAAGGGTCAGGGAAGCATGTGCAAGGCTCTAGGACTTGATCCCCACCCCCGAATGACTTTGATGCCAGGCCTGAGCGACACAGCGCCACCAGGTTCACACACTGGATCATCCAGCCAAGTGCTCCAGGTGCATTCTCCCCAGAACTCCCAAGCACATGCCCCCAAACCCGCCACCAACATTGCAGAGACAACAGAGTAGGGAGGGTGAGAAAGGCATCTATCTAAACAAAACACTCTCCCTGTCTTGGGAAGCTCCTCTGTGTTCTGTGGGAGAGGAGGCCAGGGGCAGTCTCAGACAGTCGGGGCACTGTGGGCACACACTCAGAGCGGCAAGCACCGTCCTCCTGATCGTGCTGACTGCACGCCAGGGGTGCGGCTCAAAGGGCATAAAGCATGGGCTGAATTCCTTGTACCTCATGGTCACTACTGGAGAACAACTGTAACCCCAGAGACCCAAGGGAGGTCAAGAGAGACAGTACCTGGATGAGACCTTGAAACTACTAGGAAACCAGCACGGGTCTGGGCTGCTAGGAGTCAGGCATTAATCCAGGTCTGAGACACACAGAGCTCAGGGAAGGGAAAGAAGCAGAGCAAGAAAGAAGTCCTCTGAACTTCTGGTTTACCAGTCATTATCTTTTTGTTTGTTCTGGGCCATACCCAGAAGTGCTCGGGGGCTATTCCTAGTTCAGGAGTGACTGGGAGTGCAGGGGGTACATATGCCGTACCAAGCGCAAAGCAAGAGCCTTTGCCCTTGTACTAGCTCCTCAGACCCTCTATCTGCTGGCTCAGGCCATTGGTCCCTGGACTGCTTGGTGGTGTGAGTCAGTTCGGGCAGATGTAGAGCAGACTGCTTCCGCCATCAGGCCAGTGCAACGCGCACCCAAGAGGAGTTGGGCAGGGCCTAGTAGAGTCACAGGCACCGGGCAAACTCCATGTTCCGCACGTCACACACCCGACGCTGCCTCAGGGCCTCCAGCAGAAATGTCCCTTTTCCTTCAGGTCCCATGAGCCTTCCAGCAGAGACTGGAAACAGACTAAAACAGCAAACAGAACAAAATTAAACAAACAAACATCAAATACCAAGGCAAGGGAAAATGATGCCCCTAGAGGGAAGAGGAATTCCATAAAAATGTGCTCCAAGGACTGTGAAGCTGGGTGGGGAAATTCCTTCCAAATCTAGAACTGATCATGGACGAAGATCTGGGAGAGAGGATGGAGGGGGGAAGTTTGGCGGCAGGGGGGCACCAACAAGATTCCCAGCCAGGCAGGCCCCTGATGACAGCCCCCAGCTGTACAGTCCAGCTGGCAACGTGTGAAGCGATGTACCCCATCCTATGTCTGTGGGGGTCCAGGGCTAGTATAGAGAACCAAATCCAACTATGAAAACATAGTCATGAGGGGCCAGAGCGATAGCACAGTGCGTAGGGCGTTTGCCTTGCACTCGGCCGACCCGGGTTTGATCCCCGGCATCCCATATGGTCCCCCAAGCACCGCCAGGAGTAATTCCTGAGTGCAAAGCCAGGAGTAACCCCTGAGCATCGCTGTGTGTGACCCAAAAAGAAAAAAAAAAAAAAAGAAAACATAGTCATGACTGTCTCCGCCTGCCCTGACACCCAACAGATCCAGGTCTGTGACAACATGGTCATGACCCAAACTGCTGGACGCAAGGGAAACCAAAGACCCTGCCCCGATGTCAGCTCAAGCTTTCTATCCAGCAGCCTTCAGTGACTTTCCATGGATGTAACACACTGGTGCTGGCACTTCTGCTCACTCAGCCCCTTCCTGAGCTGCCACAGGGGGAACGCAAAGGGGCCAACCTCTGTCCAGGCAGGTCACAGCCCCCTCTCCTACCAAGTGACCTCAATGCAGCCCCTGCTCCTGCATCCCAGAATCTCCTGGAGACTGTCCCCAAGTGCAGTCACAGCAGAAGTGGACTCAATGCTCAGATGCCGGGCACTGCTGTGAGGTGCCTAAACACAACACTGAAGAAACGCTTAGCAAACGTTCATTAGTCACCCAGCCTGAATGCTTCCTGTATGTGGTCTGTGAGTAAGGGAACATCTCCACCTCCCTGCTGGGGTTCTAGAGTACCACACCATAACCAGGAGGCTCGGTCAGAGGGTGGCTGAGACTGCAGTTCCTGGGACCACACCACGCTGGCACTCCGGGAGACAACAGCCCAGTTAGAACAATCTGGACAGTGACACATTCTTTTCCACAGCGATCACTTCAGCCAAAAGAGAAAGGACTATTATGACTCTGCACAGATCAAGCGAGCAACAGCTCAGAGCCCAGTGACCACGGCTCAGGCATATGAGGACAGAAAGGGGAAAAGTCGTCCTTTCTCTCACACGCACCAGAAAAACAATGATGGTCCCTCAAAGAAACCTCTTTACTAGATGGACATGGGCCTCTACATTCCAAGAACTTCTCTCTGGGTAAAAAAAACAAATCCTAGGGGCCAAAGAGATAGTACAGCAGGGCGGGCGCTCACCTTGCATGTAGCAGACCCAGGTTCGACCCCCAGCACCCCCCATGGTCTCTTGAGCACTGCCAGGAGTAATCCTTGGGTGCAGAGCCAGGAGTAACCTCACTATCAACACCTGTGGCCCAAAAAAGGAAAAGGAAACAATTTCTATATTGTTACACAGACATGGCCTTAAAAAACAAACTGCATTTCTAGGTAATAAAGCAGGTCCAGATAAACTGCCCTTGCACATTCTTCTACTCCAGGAGAGGAAGAGTCCCCAAGCGGTCATGGACCAGGAATGATCCATGAGCACAGAGCCAGGAGTAAGCCCTGAGCACTGCCAGGATGGACCCCCAAACAAAAAATAATTTTTTAATTAAAAAATAAAAATCATGCAAAAAGGAAACTGTAAGTTGTGGTCAAGCTCACAGAATAAGGGATCCAGTACTGAACACATGAGCAAGCTGTGGCCAGGTGGTCAAGATGACAGGCCTTTCTCAAAGCCTTCCACAGACCCCCTCTCTGACCAACAGCCCAGGGCCCGGCCCTCTCCCAGAGCCCTGGGATCACAGACAGCCCACGCTCTGACCAACAGCACAAATCTAGACACAGATGCTTTGCTGGACTCCACGGGGTCCCAAAGGCAGGGCTCCCACTGCCAGTCTGAAGACCCCCTCCCGCCCGGGAAACAGGAAAGCCAGCAGAGACCAGGAGCCAGACGGCACCCCGCCACTCCAAGGGACAGGCCTGCTATGGATTCTGGTTTAACCAGTATCATTTCCAGTTTGTGACATTTGGGAAGGGGCGAGAGGGTGCATGGGAAATTGTAGAATTCCCATGATTTCATGCTTAATTTAGACCTGGCTGGTGGCAGTGGTGGCGCTAAGAACTGGGCTGTCGCCATCTCCTGAGGAGCCAGCGGGAGAGTGGAAGCCAAGAGAGAGTGCGGGGCGGTGTAGAGTCTCAGGCTCGCTTCCAGGCGAGCAGGGAAGGTAGGGCCGCCACGGGCATCCCTGGTCACCGCTGACTCCCCTGCATCGCCAGGAGATGGTCTCTGTCCCACCATCAGGTCAGGTCCATACCACAGAAGGCCAAATGAGAAGCTGGGTCACCCTAACTGTGGGCCTGAGGTAACCAGTGTGGCCCTTCCACATGCACCCGGTACAGTTTATTTTCTCTCTTTTTTTTAAATTGAATCACCATGAGTATCTCGGTGTTACAAAGTTTTCATGAGTGAGCTTCAATCATACACTGATCGAACACCCACCCCTCACCAACATCCCCAGTATCCCTCCCCCTCCCCACACCCTTCTCTCTTCACTTACTCTCCACATTACTGAACCAATCTGCTCAGACTCCTGAGAGAACAAGGAGTGTGCTGCGAGCCTGGCCTGCTCAATTCTCCCCATCACCATCACTGCACTATTCTCTTTCTTGTCCCTTAGTCCCCACTTACACCTGCGCAGAACCAGCCCGCTTCCCCTCCTCCGCAGACTCTTCCTGGGATCTTTCCATGCTGACACCCTTGCTCACCTGTTTATTCCCAGGCATCCCTACAGTCACCATGAAAAAGGGCTCGGTAGGCCTTCAGCACATCTCTTAGATCCAAGAACAGAGGCTGACACACAGAGACCACTCAAAAAAATGTGAGCTGAGTGAAGAGGCTAAAAATATATAAAACAAAAGATGACTCCAGCCTTGCTGACTTAGAAACCAGAATTATACCACGGAGAGCTACTCTCCCAGTTTTCTGTTGTTTTTGGTTTTTGGGGGTCACATCGTGTAATCTCAGGGGAGTGACTTTTGGCTCAGGGACAACTCCTGGCAGGCCTGAGGGACCATATGGAGTCCCAGGGTCGAGCCGGGGCCAGCCGTGGGCAGGGCAAGCGCCCTCCCTACTGTGCTATTGCTCTGGTCCCCTGTTCTTCTAGTTCCTGGTTCGCTTTCGGGCTCTACGTCCAGGGGTAAAGTGAGCTGGAGAACTGCTTGTACTGTCCACCTGACAGCAAGCATCGGTGCCTGGTGAACACGCGCCACAGCACAGGACAGTGGCTGCAGGGCGGCACACGGCCACGGACCCTGCGGGCCGTCTGGAGCAAGCTGGGGCACCTGCTGGGCCTGGAAAGCAATGACAGCCACTGTCCAGGGCTTCACGAGAAAGTGAAGCCCCCGCAAAGGACAGAGCTAAAGCACTGCTCCCCCCCCACCCCGGCCCTGCCAACTCTGTCTGCGCAGGCGCATCTCAGCAGGCCCCCAGAGCAGCGGAAAGGACGGCCACAGGGACGTGCCCATGGGAAGGCGGGCCAGCTTCCCAGCGGCACCAGCCCCAGCCTCTGTCTGACCATACAGCCCCAGCCCAGGTCTCCTCCAGGCAGAGACATGCCCATGCCGGGACGTCAGCACAGGGAGGCACCAGGGAGAAGGGAACCGGAAATGGAAGAGGCTCTCCACACAGAAGCCAGCAGACACAAGCATGCCCTAAGCAGGAACCAGACATGCTCTAAAAGCATCGCCCACGCCTACCGCTGACTCTCCCAGCAACCCTAGGAGATGTTTGTTATCATCAGTTCACAGAGGAAGAAGCCAAGGAGCCAAAGCACAGTGCCCGCAAGCACTAGAATCAAACCTGTCCCCCATGTCTGGTCCCACCTCTTAATCCCTAGTTTTTTAAATCTGGCTCTAGAAAGCCCCAGAGCTCAAAGTCCTCAGAACAATGGAGTTTTCCTTGCCAAGTCTGCAGGACCAGAAACCCTCTTGTCCAGGCACAGGAAAGGCCTAGAGAGAAGACGCATGGTTTCCTACCACGCCCAAGTGCTCCCAGGATGCCTTTCCCAGACAGCAGGCAGTGTCAAGGTGGAGGCTTCCAGACTCCACACAGACACGTGCCCCAGGTGCCACTGCTCCTCCACGCGCAGACGAGGCACTCCCAGGCCTGCAGGTGAGGGACGAGAGGCCTCCACAAGCCTCGCAGGAAGCCTGCTTCAGGATCCAACACCATGGAATCAGACAGGATGGAAGTAGGAAACCAACTACAGAGACACCTGTCTTTCCAAATGTGCTCTGCAGAACTCACATCTTTAAGAAATGTCTCTCCGGTATGCGGGACTGGGACATCTCCAAACCGAGGCGGGAAGGGGGCACACTGGAACCAGCCCAGTTTCCAATTTGCCTCGGCCACCGGAAGTCACGCCCTCGACCCGCCCTCGGCACCATCTTGCCACAGCCAACAGAAGAATCCGGGCATTCCAGCAGGCACTACAAGCCGGAGAGTGTTCCGGACCCCCAGACTGGGCAAACAACACTGGGGTGCCAGACGGAGAAGGTACAGCCAGCACGCCTTTTCCAGATGGAGCCCCAGCAACACTGAGCTTCTACTAACACAGCTCCGGAATGCGGGACTGGGACATCTCCAAACCAAGCGGCCGCTAACTCGGCCATGCGACTTTTCCTGAAATAGAAAACATACAATCTAATGATGCCATTCCGACAGGTCTGACTGTTAGAGGAGAAATTCCAAATAACAATAGTGCATTTCCTGTCGAAAACTGAATGTAATCAAAGTAAGGAAAGAGTAAAGTGAAAATCATCTGTCACACAGGCAGAGGGGGAGTGGGAGGGGGGTATGCTGGGGTTTTTGGTGGTGGAACATGTGCACTGGTGACGGGATGGGTGTTTGAGCATAGTATCACTAAGACTCCATCCTAAAAGCCCTGTAACTGTTCCCACGGTGACTCAATTAAAAAATAAATTAAGAAGGGGCTGGAGAGATAGCACAGCGGGTAGGGCGTTTGCCTTGCACACGGCCCACCTGGGTTCGGTTCCCAGCATCCCATATGGTCCCCTGAGCACGGCCAGGGGTAATTCCTGAGTGCAGAGCCAGGAGTAACCCCTGTGCATCGCCAGGTGTGACCCAAAAAGAAAAAAAAAAAAAATTTAAGAAAAAAAAAAAGAAAAAAGAAATGTCTCATTTCAACATTCAAAGGAATAAGTGATTTATTTTCACTTGAAAGAAAGAAAGAACTATGTCTCTGTCGATGAATAGTGACTTCCGCTAAGTCAATTCGACCGATTTCAGCAATGCACGGGCTCAAACCCAGGCGCCACAGGGTGCCTCCCCAACCCCAGCCCCAGCCCCAGCCCCAGCCCCAGCCCGCCCGCCCTTCAAAAGTAATCCCCACACTGCACCTCGAGTAGCCCCAGCATGGGCATGCCCTCCCGCCACACCCTAAGCGAGTGATATTAAATAAAATAGCTACCGTCATCTGAAGCACCACTCAGAAAAAAAGCTGGTCCCAGAGCTAAAAGGTAAATTTCCTTTTTTGGTACGGAATAAAAATATAAATTCCCTCCTTCCTCCTCTTGCTGGAAACAGTCCCAGGGTTTTATTTACTCTGCAATACTGACTGGATACGTTAGGAGGCAATGTTCCCTCTAACTCTTAAATGTCAGGGTCTACCCCCAAAAAGCAGGAGTCCTGGGCCGGACTGATAACACAGAGGGTAGGGCATTGGCTCGATTCCTAGCATCCCATATGGTTCCCCAAGTACCACCACTCCTGGACTAATTCCTGAGTGCAGAGCCAGGAATAACCCCTTAGCATTGCTGGGTGTGACCCAAAAAGAAAAAAAAGGAGGAGCCAACCCTAATGCACTATCAAGCACCTAATAAAGAACATATGTAGAACACACAAAGTAAACCCTCTGAACCAGAGTATGACCACAGGTGCCCATCCAGGACTCCCTCCTTTCCCCACCTGTATTACTCAGGCCAACACCTTAGGTTCTGGGTTCTTCTGTCCCTTGCTTTAAAAATGAAACCCAGGGGCTGGAGCAATAGCACAGTGGGTAGAGCATTTGCCTTGCATGCAGCAGACTCGGGTTCGATTCCCAGTACCCCATATGGACCCTAGAGCACCGCCAGGAGTAATTCCTGAGTGCAGACCCAAGAGTAACCCCTGAGCATCGCCGGGTGTGAACCAAAAAGCAAACAAAACAAAACACACATGGGGCTGGAGAGATATTACAATAGGTAAGACACCTTCCTGGCACACACCCAACCAGGGTTTAATCCCCAGCACCAGAGTGTCCTCCAAGAACCTAAGGGGAGCTCCAAGACTCCTGAGCCAGGAGTAAGCCCTGAGCACCTCTGCGTCTGGTCCACATCATAATATACACTTATCTGCTGTCCTGCTTCATAATACCACTCAATCACTACAGAGCAATCTAGACATGACAGCTGATTGGGTCCTTCAGACACTGTGTGTAAACAATGTGAACATGTGCAGGGATTTAGGAAAGCACAAGACATGGCTTTCAGCCCTGACTCAAGTTAAAATAACCACAGACCCAGCATCCAAGAGTCATGCGGGTGCTCCAGGCAGCTCTGGGATGTGGAGTGACGGGGAAGGGCGGGGGCGCTGTTAGTGGGGCAGGTGCTAAAAAATGAAGCGTGAAAGGGGTGGGCAGAGGACAGTGAGCACCCACAGTACAGGCAGCACGGACCGTGAGGTCTAGAGGGCACAGGAGGAGGAACGAACAGGGGACTGCATGGTCCTCCGCATGATATGAGGACTTGAGGGCCACAAGGATGATACAGCAGGTGGGGTGTTTGTCTCGCACGCGACCACCCCAAATGATCCCCTGAGCTCACCAGGAGTACTTCCTGAGTGCAGAGCAGGAATAAACCCTGAGTGTCATTGAGAGTGAGGCCCAAAACAAAACAAAAACCCCTTATGCCGAGCACTTGCTGTGTGTCAGCAATCTTAACCATTTACTCAATGAACTCTTCCTACAAACAGGGATACTATTTGGCTACAAATTAATTTGCCTTTAAATAGAAAGACAAGGGCCAGAGTTAGTACAGTGGATAGGGCATTTCCCTTGCATATGGCCAAACTGGGAAATCAACTGGGCATCCCATATGGTCCCCTGAGCCCCACCAGGAGTGATTCCTGAGTGCAGGGTCAGGAGTAACCGCTGAGCACTGGTGGGTGTGACCCAAAAATTAAATTTGAAAAAAAAAAAAAATACCCCCATTTGACCCAGCAATATCACTTCTGGGAATATATCTCTTAGAGGCAAAAAAGTATAGTCGAAATGACATCTGCACTTGTATGTTCATCGCAGCACTGTTTACAATAGCCAGAATCTGGAAAAAACCTGAGTGCCCAAGAACAAATGACTGGTTAAGGAAACTTGAGTACATCTACACAAGGGAATACTATGCAGCTATTAAAAAACATGAAGTCATGAACTTTGCATATAAGTGGATCAACATGGAAAGTATCATGCTAATGAAATGAGCCAGAAAGAGAGAGACAGACATAGAAAGATTGCACTCATCTATGGAATATAAAATAATAGAATGGGAGACTAACACCTAAGAATAGTAGAAATAAGTACCAGGAGGTTGGCTCCACAGCTTGGAAGTCGGCCTCACAAGCTGAGGGAAAAAAAGGCAGCTCAGACAGAGAAGGGAACACCAAGTAAAGTGTGGTTGGAGGACCCGCTCGGGATGGGAGATGTGTGCTGAAAGTTGACTATGGACTGAACACGATGGCCACTCAATACCTCTATTGCAAACCACAACACCCAAAAGGAGAGAGAGAACAAAGGGAATGCCCTGCCAGGGGCGGGGGCACGGGGGGTGATGGAGTTGGGGGATGGGAGGGATACTGGGAGGGATGGGTACTCGAGCATTGTATGACTGAAACACAAGCATGAAAATATGTAAATCCTGTAACTGTACCCTCACGGTGACTCACTATTTTAAAAAAATAATTAATAAAAAAATACCCATTTTAAGCAATATAATATGTATGAAAGGAGGTGTAATTGCTGGTATGTTGGAGAGGTCATCTTGTTTCTAATGAGGGAAAATTCACATAGCCTAAAGCACACAATTCAGTGGTGTTTTTTTAAGTATATTCAAAATGTTGTACAATTATTACAACTAATTCCACAGTATTTCCATTTCTCCCCCCACCATCCAAAGTCTTGTATTTTAGTAGTGACTACTAGTGGCCTCTGGCACCCACTAGATTCACAGATATGCCTGTTATCTACAGTCACATCCATGTAAATACAAGCACATGGCCTTTTGTGACTGGCTTCTTCAATCAGCATAGTTTGATTCATCCACATTGTATTACTCACCAGTATTTCATTCCTTTATGTGGCAGAGTGATTTCCCATCACACAGATACATCACCCTTTGTTTATCCACTTATCAGGTGGAGGACATCGAATATGAACTGGTGTCATTTTCCTTCTTTGGGGCTATAATTTGGTGGGAAATGCTGCTGTGAACACCCATGTACAAGCTCTCGCAGAGACTCATTTTCAAATGCCAAAGGCTGGAATTGCGTGGTCAACTCTTTAACACTGGAAGAAACCTCACAGTATACTACAGAATTTTTTAAGATTAAGGAAGTATTCAAATGAGGGCTGGGAAGATGGTTCAAAGGGTTTGTGTATATGCTTTGCATGAGGAAGCGGGGAATTTTCCAAGAACACCTAGAAGTGACCCCCAATTCCTGATCTGAGACTAGCCCCCTGAGCACGGCTGGATGCAGCCCCAAAAGCAAAACAAACAAGCTCAAGAACTATTAAAACTAATATCCATTAGGGGCTGGAACGATAGCACAGCGGGTAGGGCGTTTGCCCTGCACGCGGCTGACCCGGGTTCGATTCCCAGCATCCCATATGGTCCCCTGAGCACTACAAGGGGTAATTCCCGAGTGCAGAGCTAGGAGTAACCCCTGTGCATTGCGGGGTGTGACCCAAAAAGCAGAAAAAAAAAAAAAAACAACAACTAATACCATTAAAGTTAATTTAGGGATGGGGCTGGAGCCATAGTACAGCAGGGAGGGTGTTTGCCTTACATGCACCTGACCCGGGTTCAATCCCTGATATCCCATACGGTCACCTCAGCACTGCAGGAGCAATTCCTGAGTGCAGAGCCAGGAGTGACCCCTGAGCATCATCAGGTGTGACCCAAAAAGCCCAAAAAAAAAAATTACTTTAGGTAATAATGCTGAGAAGGAGCTAGACTGAAGTCAGTTTTGAATCTGAGAGCAGAGGAGTCTGCGATCTTGACTAAGGGCACCACAGGAAAATGACTCGGCAGGGGAGAGGCCGATGGTGAGAACCAGAAGATCACCAACACACCACAAGGTGATGAGGAGATGAAGACCTGACTCTGGACAGAAAAGGGCAGCAGAGAACAAACAAGGCCGGAGACTCAACCCGTGCCAGCTAAAGGTCAGTGTGAGATGAGGCAGAGGAGGGGAGCGGCAGGGGACTGGGGCGCCCTTCACGGGACGCCGAGCTGGGAAGAGCACGGAGGGCCCAAAGTTAAGAAGCAGAAGAGCGCTGGCGGGGGCGAGAGAGATGGGGATTAAGGCACTTGACCTATGCACTGCCAAACCTCGCGCCGGCATCCACATAGGATCCCTAAGCACAAAAGCCAGGAGTAAGACCTGAGCACTACTAGGTGTGGCAACCCCCATCCCACCTCAGCCAAAAAGGGGAAAATCGAAGCTCCAGAAGAGTGACAGGAGGGGGAGGATGGCACTCTCTGGGCAGAGGAGTGCACGAAGGACTCAGGAGGAACATGCTTGCTTCCCCACCCGCCAGCCCCCAGAGCAGCGGAGAGCGGGCAGAGCTCCCTCTTAGTGATGCCAGTCCAAGGCCATATACTCAAGTGGTGGGGGCCACATCCCTCACCCCAGGCTCAGGACAAGGCCGACAGCACCCCCAGCTCTACAGAGCTCTTGGTGAGGGAGGGTGCCCACCACCTGCAGCCCGCGGACAGAGCCAGGCTGCTCCCTCCATCTGGCCTCCTTCCTCCCACGCCCTCTGGACGGCAGTATCTCAGGCAGACAGAGGCCCCAACTGTCTGCAAGGCTGCTAGCACAGGGCCTGGCACACATCTGCTGCAGGATGAACAGCTCCACAGGGCTGAGTGCCAGCTGCATCTGCTCAGGTGCTCGCCCATACTCCAGCACTCTCCCCTCCCACCAAACTCCCAAAACAAGGACCCAGAGACACTCCCCTGGGCACTGTCACCTTGACTGTCAAGATGATCCTTAAGCACAAAGCCAACATGGCCCTAAAACCAAAATAAATAAAAACAATTCAGGGGCAAAAGAGATAGTTCGAGGGACTGGGGGTACAAGCTCTACATGTAGGAGCTCCAGGATCAATCCCTGGTACCATATGGCCGCCTCGAGCACTGCCAGGAGCAACCTCCAGGTATTGAACTAGGAAAAGACCAAGAAAAGAGAAAGAAATCAGGGACCAGAGTGATAGTACAGTGGGTATAGTTCTTGCCTTACACACAGCCAAACAGTTATATCCACAACACCCCATATGGGTCCTCAAACCCACCAGGAGTGATCCTGGAACACAAAGCCAAGAGTAAGGTCTGAGCACTGCGAGTTATAATAGGGAGGGAGGGATCAAAATGACCCAGTCCAGTGGAGAGCTGGCCTCTCTCCCACCAACTCTCAGTGACCTTGCTGAATTGCCTCTGGAAATGGAAACTGTGAGAGTCCACAGGAAAATGGACATGAATGAGCTGTGTGACCTAAGGGGACACCTCTGATTTTACTGTGAACTGGACCAACTCACCACCCTGAAGAGAAAAGCAGGATGAAAGCAAGGTTGATTCCCAACTGGGAGAGGGGGCAAAAAAGGAGTGGGGGACCGATTTCTGAGTCAATTTCACACTAAATTAAATATGCTGAAACAAACAGAAGTCTGCACAGCATATAATTTTTCTAATTCTTGAAAGACTAAAAGTATGTTGCCAAAAGTCAAAACACATAAACCAAAAAGAAATCAAAGTTGTTATTTTCCTCTTGGTTTTATCTCCATTCGCCAAGTGCTCCTATTCAAGTGTTCACAATGCTATTGTCCTGCTTTGTTTAGAGAAATAATAAGAGGGTGCGTTTCCAGCTCACAGACCAGTCCAAGAGCAGCCAGCCTCTGAGCACCGAGAAATGCCTCCAGTTTCGGAAGCCACTGTTCAGAGGCTGGGAAGAACTGCTCACATGCCTCCACATCTAACCAGCTTTCTCCATGGTCAGTCTGGGGAAAAGAGGCCACAAGAAGGGGGCGGGCCTCCACACAACCGGGCCTGGGCAAGTGGGAGCTACTCACCCAGGGGCACAGACTGGCTGCTACTGCACGCCTACTCTGGGTGACGATTCTGCAGAGAAGGCACCTGAAGGGTGAGAAGAAAGATGTGAGCAAGCAAGAGCCAAGATAGGTCAGGTCTGGGCTCCTTTCCTGTGCCACACTTTCTTTTTTGGTTTTTTTTTTTAATTTTTTAATTTATTTACTTTATTGAATCACCCTGTGGAAAGTTACAAAGCTTTCAGGCTTATGTCTCAGTTACACAATGCTCGAACACCCGAACACCCACCCCTTCACCAGTGCCCATATTCCACCACCAAAAACCCCAGTATACCTCCCGCCCCGCTTGTGTAGCTGATACATTTCCCTTCAGTTTCTTTACCTTGATTATATTCCATATTTCAATACAAAACTCACTATTGTTGCTGGAGTTCCCCACCCCCCAAAAAACAGCCCTGCTGAAAAGGAAGCATTTGATAGTTTTCCATTGCTGAGAATGAAGAGATACAAAGTTGTGCAGCCGCAATAGCAGACAAGCTGTTTAGGATTTCTGTATTTTAGTAACTAAGTCCGGGAGATTTATGTTAGAAATTGTATCATTTCCCTTCCTGGGGCAGCATGGGGCTATGGCTTAGTTCACTGTCTAGGGACATTTCTGCGAGTAGCTGCTGGTACCAAAAGTAGTCTAGCTGGCCTCTGGATAGTGGTCGATCAGCCGCAAACAGCCTCACAAACGTGTGTGTGCCACACTTTCTATAAAAATTCGCACAATCCCTTTCCTAAACCTCAGCCAATTTACCATTACTTCCACTGACTGGTCTGTCCTCTTCTCCAGTGCTTTTTTTTTTTTTTTTTTGCTGTTTGGGTCACACCCAGCAATGCTCAGGGGTTACTACTGGCTCTGAGCTCAGAAATTGCTCCTGGCAGTGCTCGGGGGACCATATGGGATGCTGGGAATGGAACCTGGGTCAGCTGCATGCAAGGCAACCGCCCTCCCCACTGTGCTATCACTCCAGTCCCTCCAGTGCTATCTTATCCTTAGAAACATTTCTTTGGTCTATTTGTTTCGTGTGTGTGTGTGTGTCTGTGTGTATCTGTGTGTGTGTGTGTGTGTGCGCGCACGCGCGCACACGTGCACGCATTTTGCAGTGTCAGGAATCAAATTCCAGGTCTCACTCACACAGGCAAGGCAAGTGCTCTACCACCAAGCCAGATCCTCAGTCCCAAAAGACAGTCCTTGGAAGACGTAGTCTTTCCACCAAGCAACTGTCCAGGAAAATCCATTAATTCAGCTCCTTCCAGATCTATGACAGTCTGCATTATCCCACCCCCTTCTATAAAATGTGATAGAAGTTATGTATCTCATTCTCTCACTTCATTTTACCAAAAAGTAACCTCTTTGAGGCAGAGGGACCCACAAAGGTCAGGGCTCCTGACTCCATGCAGTTGCTCCCAGTTCAATCCCCAGCACTGCAGTTTCCTGAGACCACCCAAACTGTCCCAAAGCCCCCCAAGCACCTTCAGATGTGGCCCAAAATCTCAGCCCAAATTTTGAAAGTGGGGGTGGGAAACTTGGGCAACACTCGAAAGTGCTCAGGGTTTACTCCTGGCTCTGCACTCAGGGATCATTCCTGGAATTGCTCAAGGAACTGTACGTAGCGTCAGGAATTGAGCCTGGATCAGTCACTTGCAAGGCGAGTGATCTACTACCACAGTCATTTTGGCCCACAAAATGACGCTCTTTTATATAAAGTGCCAGAGTTCCAATCCTGCGCTTCATACATGCAAAGCACACAAATCTACCAGTGAGCTCCACCCCGAGTCCCTTCAAACACTTTACTGGCTTATTTCAAATTCCCCCTTCCCTCCTGCTCTGTTGCTTTGATGACAGCATTTCACCTGTACTTGGTCCTGATGCCCACCACAAGCTTGTGGTGCTTGCTGAAGGCACACACGTGACCGATGCTCAGTGGAGACTGCACTTTGCTGTGGCACAGGGTCCCAAACAACAGGACTGTTGAGCTCATGCTCAGAGGACATGGGGGCCGATGCACTCGCCACTGTTACTCTGGGCCTCCTCGTCCTGCCAAACATTGTACAAGCCAGTGCAGGCCAGAGGTACAGTCCAGGTACTAAGGGGCCTGGCTTGATCTCCTGCACTGCCAGGAGCAATCCCTGAGCACAGAACCTAGGGTAAGCCATGAGCACAGCCGGATGTGATCCAAAAACAAAAACAAAATCAATAAAAGTCAACTATAGGTCTGAAACAGAGCCAGGGCAGAGCACCTGCTCAGCCTAGGAGACCAGGGTTCAGGTCCCAGCCCCAGGGGCAGGGTGGCAACACGACTGCTCCATATCCCATTCCCAGCACAAGCTAACAGTGGAAGTTTTTGTCAGGATGGAGTCCCTGAAATTACCCCAGAGAAAGAAAAGCCTCCACACACAGACCTGGGTAGCAAAGCTCACAGCAACTGTGCTTATAAAAGCCAGAGTGGAAACAACTTTGTCCCTCAGCAAACAATGACTAAAGTGTAGCATGTCCATACCATTTAGCCTTTAAAAAGGATGAAGCTGGGTAGGGCGTTGCCTTGCATGCAACTGTTCAATTCCCAGCGTCCCATATGGTCCCCTGAGCACCGCCAGGAGTAATTCCTGACTTCAGAGCCAGGAGTAACCCCTGTGCATTGCCGGGTGTGACCCAAAAAGCCAAAAAAAAAGGATGAAGCTGGGCCAGAAAGATAGCACAGCAGGCAGAGCGCTTGCCTTGCACACAGCTGACCTGAGTTTGATCCCTGGCATCCCATATGGTCCCCCCATGCACACCAGGAATAATTGTGAGTCCAGAACCAAGAGTAACCCCTGAGAACTGCTGGTTGTGGCCCCAAAACAAACATACACACGCAGTACTGGAGCTGCAGTGATAGTACAGAGGACAGGACACTGGCCTTGCACACAGCCGACCCAAGTTCAATTCCCAGCATCCCATATGGCCCCCGAAGCACCGCCAAGAGTGATTCCTGAGTAGTCAGGAGTAAGTATTGACAGGTGTGGCCCCAAACAAACAAACAAAAAAGAATGAAGTGGGATACAGAGACAGTACAGTGGGTAGGGCTCTTGACTTGCATATGGCCAACCTGGACCCCATATGGTCAAGCCCTGTAGGAGTAATTCCTGAGCACAGACCCAGAAGTCCTGAGCACAACCAGGGGTGTCCCCAAAAACAAACAAAAAATAAAAACACAAATTCTACCACATAGAAAGACACTTGTCCTCTGTCAGATTTTCAAGAATCCAAACAGCTGGTGTCCTGTGGGGGAAACTGGAGAAATGGGCACTCACACAAGCTGGTGAGTGTGCGACCTGGCCGGACCCCTGCAGAGATCGATTTGGCGAGACCCAGCAATAGACAGGCGTGTTTACCTTGGCCCAGCCACGCCCCCGGGTTTCCACAGGAGCCAACACACAGATGGACATGGTGCAGGGGCAAGGGGCGGTGATGCGGAAGCAAGGCAAGTCCTCGTGGACACACCATCAAAAGCAAGCTGGGGGCCAGGAGGTAAACAACCAGCAGGGGCACAGGCTCTGCATGTGCAGGACCTGGGTTAATCCCAGGGCAGGTCCCCAGCCCCCACTGCCCAGCACCCCCAGGCCAGTCCTGGAGGCCCAAAGAACGCCGGGGAAAGCCCTAGTGGTGTCCACCAAGGGCCTGAGCAACAGCACATCCTCAGACCCCGACAGAACCCTCCAGCCGGGCTGAGCCAAGGGCACAGGTGGCCCCAAGCCCCCTGAGGTCACCAGGAAAAGGTATGTTGAAAACCATTTAATTGACATTCTGTACCTAGGGGGAGGAAAAAGAACCAAAGAAACACAAAAAGAACAATTTCACAATACTTTAAGGCTAAAAGAATGACAATGATTTTTCAACTACAACATGCTAAATCTCTAGGCTACATTATAAGCGAAGTCTTATGTGGCCCCCAAACAAAAACAATCACTGTCTGCATTTGTGTGAAGAAACACTGGAGGGCTATCCACAGTACAAAACACGCAGGGAGAAGGCTGATGAGACTGGGGGCAAAAAGACAGCCCAGGAAACCCTTAGTCCAGTCTTCCCCTCCTGACCCACGATGCCGGCCGGCCTGAAGCTCTTTCTCCCTCCCCCTGTGCCCCCTGGACTGGGCGGCAACCCCACGGCAGCGCTCAACACGGCCCTGTGCCTCTCAGGTGCTGGGAGGTTGGGGCAAGCACAGGCCTCAGAGCACCGCCCTGCACCATCGGCCCAGCCTCAGCACTAGCCGGGCAGCAGCTAGGGGTGCCTGGGTCACAGGAAGCCGTCTACAAGAAGCAGGGAGAACGAAGACAGCTGAGGGAGGCCATGGGGGCACAGGCCAGACTCAGCAGAGATAGCAGGTGGTGAGCAGCGGGCAAGGGACAGCCCACGCAAAAGGACTGGCACACTGGGGCTGGAGAGATAGCACAGCAGGTAGGGCGTTTGCCTTGCACGTGGCCGACCCGGGTTCAAATCCCAGCATCCCATATGGTCCCCTGAGCACAGCCAGGGGTAATTCCTGAGTGCAGAGCCAGGAGTAACCCCTGTGCGTTGCCAGGTGTGACCCAAAAAGCAAAAAAAAAAAAAAAAAAAGGACTGGCACAGTATAAATGAGTGTAAAGCCAGGAGGTGAGAACAAAGGCCAGGGAGAAGACTCAAAGGTCTAGAACAAAGGCAGGTTGGAGGGGGAGAGGGTGCCGCAGAGTTTCATCCCCCCCCACCTCCTGGCCCCCCAATACCTCAAGAAGTAGACACTTAGGATGACCAGTTGTGTTCATCATGCCCACCCACCCAAAGGTCAGCAGGGATGGTCCTATATGCCAGTGACAGAGCAACTGGCCTCTCCACAGGCATTCACGCTGGGAGAGCTCTAGCTCCAGGCCAACCCTTATGAGCAGTTGCATCTCTCACTCCAGGCACTGGCTGGCCTTTCCCCTGGAACTCAGCTCTCCTCACTCTGGCAGGCCCAGCCAACCTGGCCTCTATTAAGCAGGGAACAGGGCAAGTATATAAAGGGAAAACAAGAGTGGCAAGGGGAAAAGAAAGACTCTGGCTCTCAAAGAGATCATGTTTGTCTGGAAATTTCCCCCTGAGCTGAATCAGGGGTCAAAAGATTCCAAACAAGGTAATGCTCCTGAATTCAAAAAAGCAGCAAAAAAACAGTACAGCAAAAAAGGGTGCTGCTTTGACGCAACCAACCCAGGTTCAATACTCAGCTCCCCAGAGCGCTGCCAGGAGTGATCCCTGAGCACAGAGCCAGGAGTAAGTCCTGTAAACACCGAGTGGGGTCCAAAGGAAAAACAAGGGAAAAAGAAAAGAAGACCATAGCAAAAACCATATTTCCACATCACTGACTTAAGGAGAAAAACCTTAGGCTGACTGGTACCAAATTATTTCTATGAGCCTCATGGAAAAGTTTTTATTTTTCCAAACTATCCGTACATAAGTCAGTATGTTAAATAAGTAGGTTCTTCACAGGAGAGCATTTTCACCCTTTAAATTTAAAGGGATCCTATTTCTCATCTAAATGAAAAACAAAGTCTTTCATAGTAGCCTTTGGATTTCTAAAATATCCAGCAGATGTTGTGAGACGCGGCACACAAATGCAAACGGGCCCCTGGGGGAGGTGATGTGACACATCTGTCCAAGCGCAGTCTCCACCAGCACGTGGCAAAGCAAGGCAGCGGATGCCCATGTTTATCTGTCTGGGGCCACAACCGTCAGTGTCAGGGCCATGCTGGAGCTGGAACCCTGGTCAGTGTGAGCTCCAGCCTGAGCCCCCACCCCAGCCCAGGGCAACCCATCTCTCCTAGGCAGGCCTAACCCCAGTGGGCGCGGCTGTTCACAGGGATCCAAACCAAGCCTATATCTGGGCATCTGGTCTAGAAGTTGCTCTTCGATGACTTGACCAAGGACAAGAAGCCCCTCAGCACTGCCCAGTGGTTACCAAGGGCAGGAAAACCACTGGAAGCCACATAAACCTCCTGTCCCAGACCACAGTGCTACTCTCCTCCCCACTTCCACCCATCTATGGATCTCCGCCTGGTTGCTAGTAAGATGTGAAATAGCCTCCAGCTTCTGGTGAGCAACGCGGCCGGAGAATGCTCCGGACCCGAGACAGGGCCAGCAACACCGGGGATCCAGACGGAGGAGGTACAGCCAGCACACCTTCTCCAGATGGAGCCCCGGCGTCACTGAGCAGCAACTAAAACGGCTCCGGGACGTGGGACTGGGACAACTCCGAACCTCGCGGCTGCTAACGCGGCCGCGTGACCTTTTCTAAAAACTGAAAACATACAATCTTTTAATGGAAAACTAATTATCAAATGCTTCCTTGGTAGTAGGGCTGTCTTTCTTGGTGGGAAACTCCAACAACAATAGTGAGTTTTGTGTTGAAATATGGAACGTAATGAAGGTAAAGAGAAAATGAAGGGATGGGGGGGGCGGGGGAGGGGGTGTACTGGGGTTTTTGGTGGTGGAATATGGGCACTGGTGAATGGATGGGTGTTTGAATACGGTATAAGTGAGACATAAACCTGAGAACTTTGTAACTTTCCACATGGTGATTCAATAAAAATTAAAAAAAAAAAGAAGAAATAGCCTCCAGTGGTGATTTGGCACAGCCCTGGCTCACCCGTACATCACATCTCCAAGGAAACAAAGTGAGGCCATGGCCCCATCCAGAACAATTAAGACAGAAAGTGATAAGGGCCAGAGAGATAGGACAGCAGGTAGGATGCTTGCCTTTGCACGTGGCCGACCCAGGTTCAATCCCCATGTGGGCCCCTGAGCACCACCAGGAGTAATTCCTGAGTTCAGAGCCAGGAGTAACCCCTGTATCACCAGCTGTGATAAAGACAAAAAAAAAAAAAAGCACACATACACACACACACACACTAAAAGGCGATGGGCCAGATAGTACAAGGCAAACAACTAGGGTGTTTGCCTTGTATGGCATCCCATATGGTCCCCAGAGCCCACCAGTAGTAACTGCTGAGTGCAGACCCAGGAATAACCCCTGAGCACCACCAAGTGTGGCTCAAAAGCAAAAACAAGCAAACAAATATGTTAACAACCCAGAAGGCAATGGGGACCAAGGATCTGCACTTTAAAAAAGAACCCCAGAACTTAACCCTATGCTAAGTTATTCCCCTGTTGGGGAGTTTCCTTCCTTTTCTAAACTTCTACTTTCCAATATACTGTTCTATTAAAAAATAATAAAAAATAATAGAACATGGTGATTCAATAAAATTTAAAAATAATAATAATAAGGGCCAGAGAAATAGTACAGGGGTAAGGTACTTGCCTGGCATCCCATATAGTCCCCTGAGCGCCACAAGGAGTGATCCCTGAGCGTCACTGGGCGTGACCCCAAAACAAAATAAAATTTAAAAGGATCTCCCAAGTAATTAAAGTCCAGTTGGGGGGCTGGAGCGATAGCACAGCGGGTAGGGCATTTGCCTTGCACGCGGCCGACCCGGGTTCGATCCCCAGCATCCCATATGGTCCCCTGAGCACCGCCAGGAGTAACCCCTGTGCATCGCCGGGTGAGACCCAAAAAAAGCAAAAAAAAAAAAAAAAAAAAAAAGTCCAGTTGGATCAGCTGAGAATCAACGGCTCAGAGAAAGTCAATCAACACAATTAAGACACCAGGTAACAGGGAGAAGACGGGCTAGGAAACAGGAGGGATGAGGCAGAGACCTGCCAGAGGAAGGACAAAGCCTGCCTGAGCCGAGCTTCCCAAAGACTAAGCAAGAAAGACTCACACTTCCCCAGTCAGGCCCACAGGGAAGAGTCCCCTTGTTCTGGGGCCTGAGATCAAAGTCCCTCACTCCCTCCCAAGGGGACACACAGCAGGAAGTGGGGCAGTGGGTTCCCCACCCCTCACCCATCAATAACCACCCACAGGCTGCAGGCCACACACCTTGCCTCATGGGTCAGTCACTGAGAGGGTGCCCCTGGTCAGCACTGGGATACCCACTGGAAATCGACGCCTAGTGGAAAGCAAAGCCGGCACGTACAGAGCAAGCTACCAACCAACTTCCCTCTCCACCCAACAACAGTGCCTCTGTCTACACCCCAGCCACTGCTGTGAAGGCCACGGGCGGACTGACTCACCGACCAGCACAGAGACAAAAGCACTGGCCTGACCTATATCTGGGAAACTGGCCCTTCCGTGGGAAGCCCAAGCCCATGCCCAGAACTCAGGAGAGCCCACAGAGCCAGTGTGAGCCAGGCCAATGCCCGCCTTCGACCCCCAGTCATGGTCACCTGGCACTGAGAACCAGGGTGTGTCCCTCAGAGAGCTGCCTGGATGCAGGTCTGACTGTCCAAAGAAGCAAGAGCCACCAGAAGAGTCCTTGGCACCCCTCGGAGACAGACGTTTCGTACAAGACGCCATTTTTCAGCATTAAACTGCTTGGTTCAGTTTGAGGGCCACGCTCAGCAGTACTCGAGGCTACTCCCAGTTCAGGGGTCACTTTCCTTGTATCACTGGCAGATCACATGGCAGTGGAGATCAAACCTTGGCCTCCCACATTCAAAGCATGCGCTCCAGCCCTTTTAGCCCACACCCCAGCTACCTGGGGTCCAGGCTTTCAATGGATCACTCTAGTCATGCATGAAAAAGACTTAAATTTCACAAATGCCAATAGAAAACATATGATGGAAGGAACAAGAATGTACTGGTACTGGGTGCCAGAAAAGACAGGGACAAGAGGCAAAGAATCACAATCCAAACAATACCACTAAAATAGCATCAGAGAGGCTCTGGAATGTAGGGCCCTGAGTCAGGAAGAGGGGGGTTAAGGAGAAGAGGAATGGGTGCTGCCAGGGGGCTGGGAGGGTCGGGGTGCAGGGTCAGGAGAAGGGCACCAAGGAGGGGAGCAAGTGCACCAACCCTAACATCAGACACTGCCACGTCTGCACCCGGTGTAAGGCTTGGGTCCCAGAGCAGAGCCAGGCGTGGAAGGGAAGTGTCGGGCCCAGGGAGGAAGAGAGCTGTGGAGAGCTGATGAGCAAGCATAAGCCCATCCAGAGACGGCACCAACACTGGCACTGACCCGCTGCTGCCAGGCAACAGCCCGGTCCCTGGCTGCCAAGCCTTCTGATTCGTCAATGAAGCTGGAAGTCTGGAGCACAATGTGAGATCTCCTGATTCTCCTGCTAGCAACTGCGACCGATATGGAACAATGGCCTCCCAAAGATGTCCACATCCTAATCCCAGTTGTGTGACAAAGGGGAATTCAGGTAGCAGATGGAATTAAGGTTTCTAGGCAGCTGGCCTTAAAACAGGGAGAGGAGTCGAGGATGTAGCTCAGTGGTAGAACACTTGCCATGCATGCGGGAAGCCCAAGGTTTGATCTCCAGCACTGCAAAAAAAGAAAAAGAAATAGAGGCTGAAGCCAGAGCAATAGCACAGTGGGCAGAATGTTTGTCTTGCAAGCAACCGACCCTGGGCTCAGTCCCCTGCATCCCATATGATACCGCAAGCACTGCCAGGAGTGAGTCCTGAGCAGTGGTCCACAAACCGGAAATAAAATAAATAAAAGACTGGGGTCAGAGTAATAGTGCAGCAGGCAGGGCGCTTGTCTTGCATGTAGCCAACCAGGGTTCAATGCCTGGCACCATGTATGTTCTCCCAGCCCTGCCTGGAGTAACCTTAGTTTGGAATTAGGAGTTAAACCTGAGCACCACTGGGTATGACCCTAAGAACCAAAGGAAAGAGAGCGAGAGACAGAGAGGGAGAGAGAGAAACCTTTCACTCTCGCAATCGGTTCTGACTCAGCAGCTTGCATCTAGCTTCAATGAGGAGAGGTCTAGGGCCACAGCCTCAGCACCAGACATTGGAGAGCCTCCTGACTCGTGGCCCAAGTGACCCAACAGGCCCCTTACTATTACCAGCTGCTCATGACCTTCTCCAGAAACTTCTAGAAAACAGGTGTTCTGTTCAGGTGTTCTGCTCCCAAGGGACCTGTTCACCAGTGTCAGCACAGATGACTGTCCCCTGAAACCTGGCAAACTGGAACTGGTCAGAACCGTTGTCATCTTCTCTTACGTGATTTTTGTTTTGGGGCCATGCCCTGCGGTGCTCAGGGCTTACTCCTGGCTCTGTGCTCAGGCATCACTCCTGGCAGTGCTGGGGGACCAGATGCCAGGAATCGGGACTCGAACTCGAGTCCAACACATGAAAGCAAGAGACTTCCTGCAGGATTCTCAAAGGGCAGGTCCTTCTCCTAACCCCTCACCCCCAGCCAAAGCAGACTCTTACTTTTCCAGCTCTGAGAGCTGGGCTCTCTTCAGTTTCTGAAAACAGCTACAGGGGCTGGAGCGATAGCACAGTGGGTAGGGCGTTAGCCTTGCACGTGGCCGACCCGGGTTTGATTGAGCACCGCCAGGAATAATCCCTGAGTGCATCAGAGTAACCCCTGTGCATCGCCAGGTGTGACCCAAAAAGCAAAAAAAAAAAAAAAAACACCACAGCTACAGGGCCAGCCAGAGCTACAGCTAAGCAAATGCACTTCCTCTCCAAGACTCAAGCTGAGCTGCTCGGGTCAGAGGGACGCACAGAGCCTTTGGCTCTGCGGCTCAGCACCAGAATGAAAGATGCTATCAGAACTGAGCCCCACTCAAACCGTGGACCTCTCACTGGCCTCAGACACATGGCATCCCTCCTCTTACCCTTTCTCAACCAGAACGTGACACTTCACCTGCACACCTGGCCCAGCCACTCCACACTCCCAGTCTCCTTCAAGACTGCACTCACACATCAGTTCCTCTGAAGACTCCTGTATCATCAGATTTATTCTCAGATTCTCTCTTCCGGGGGATTGATATGACTTGCCCACACCGCTAACCACACAACATACTTCACTGAGGACGGAACTGACTTTATTCTTCTTGGGGCTGGAGCAGAGTCGAGTGGGGAGGGCACTTGTCTTTCACACAGCCCACCTGGGTTTGATCCCCAGTACTCCATATAGTCCCCTGAGCCTGACCAAGAGTGATTCCTGAGGGGCTGGAGTGATAGCACAGCAGGTAAGGCATTTGCCTTGCACGCGGCCAACCCGGGTTCAAATCCCTGCATCCCATATGGTCCCCTGAGCACCGCCAGGGGTGATTCCTGAGTGCATGAGCCAGGAGTGACCCCTGTGCATTGCTGGGTGTGACCCAAAAAGCAAAAAAAAAAAAAAAAAGTGATTCCTGAGCACAGAACCAGGAGTCAGCCCTGAGCACTGCCAGCTGTACCCCTCCCCCCACAAAACACCTAAAAAGAACTTCCCACTTAACATCTATGTATGCTCAGCTATAACACACAATATATGTGCTCAGTAGTTGGGGGAGGCAAGGTACGGAGTCAGATCATGCCGGGCAGTGCTCAGGGCTTACTCTTGGCTCTGTATTTGCTTTGCACAAGCCTGACATGGGTATGATTCCCAGCACCAAGTTCCCCAAGTGATCCCTGAGTGCAGAGCTAAAAATAAGCCTTGAGCATCACTGGGTGTGGCCCCAAAACAAAACAAGCAAACAACCACCAAAAATAAGGTGTCTGCTATAGTCATTCAGATCAGGCACAGGAAGAGGCTGTTTCTAAGTCTCTGAAGAGGGGAGGGGGGCTAAGGCCAGGAGGCCTCCAGACAGGGGCTGGTCTGCCTACCTGTGGAACTAGCCCCCTCCCAAAGCTGGTTCACGGCCCACTCTCCTCCACAGTCACCGCCTCCCCTTTCTCCAGCCAGTCCACACTCCATGCAGCTGGGGCCCTAGTTCCTGCACCTCCTCACTCATTCTGATTCTGACACCCATATTCTCTCACCTAATCCGGAAGCTCCCAAAAGCTCCCAGAAGACCAATTAACTTCTCAACCCACACAGACCAGCAGGAGTCCTTCAAACGATCACACAGGCAACAAGGCTTGCACATGGCATGGCAGCCTCGACCCTGGCTCAGGCACCACCACCACCCCGGCCCCCCAAACACCACAGGGGCCGTTCCTGGGCACACAGCCAGGAACAGCCCGAGCACAGCTAGGTGTGGTTCATACCTCCCAAAATAGTATCGGCTCCTTCTCTATGGCCTGGAGGCTGGCCCTATCACTGGCATGAAGCACTGGGTTTGAGGGCCACGCCTAGCAGTGCCCCGGGGCACTCCCCACCCGGTGCCTGAGGCTCCCGGCCTTTCCCACAGGCTTCCCAGGCCCTGTGATCTGCAGGGACAGCCAAAGAACTGCTCCTCTCAGGGCATCACCTCCACACTCCCCGAGAAGCAGGCTCGGATGTGCACCCGTGTGCTGGTTTCAGCATGTGCCCGAGCTCAGGAAGCCAGTCTGGCCCTCGCCCACACAATGATGCCATTGTGCCAGGAGCCCCTGCCAAGGAGCCCCTCCCAAAACACTTAAGGCAGCAGACTTCTCAAGAGTCACCCTGCCAGCAAGTCCCACATGCACGCACACAAAGACACAAAGACACAAAGACACACAGACACAGACACAGACACACAGACACACAGACACACAGACACACACGCGCACACACACACGGCAGGCATTAAGGTCAAGATTCCCTTCCTGCAGTTCCCTCACACTGAAATGCCTCCCCTCTGCCTTCCTCCCAGGGCGCTGCTCCCTGCCTAGCCCTGCCAACCCTCCTGGCTCCCCCATACTTTGTTCCATTCCTGATCTATCTCCTAACAAGTAATCAAAATTGCAGCACACCACCAATTTCTATTTTCTCAATCAGCCAGTGCTCTTTGGGTCACCAGGGACTTGGACACACCTGGTGTTCCTCAGGGCTTCCTCCTGGAGATGCCATATGCAGTTTGAGCAGTTGACCCTGGCTCAACCATCTGCAGGGCAACTATTCTAACCCTGCACTCTCTCAACCCCCTCGACAACATTCTACGGGCAAGAAACAATATCCCACCACACCCACCATTTCACACTCGAGCATCACATATTTTTCAGCTTGACACTGACCTCAAATGTACTGCCCGATGGTCATGAAATCATCTCTGATGCATGTAATTCTACTTCAATCAGAGTTTCTCCCACAAAGCAGTAGTGAAGACTTTTTTTCTGATATTTCCCCAAATTTTTTGGTATAAAGTATAGTCATTCTAGCCCAGGACAGCACTGCAGACACTCCAGGGAAGATATACTTTCAAGTAAAATATGTGACTGGAGGGGCAGGTGGGGCGATGCAGGGAGTGAGCCCAGGTCTCATACAAGTGAAAACATGATTTTTGTTGTTGTTATTTTTGAGTCACACACACACACTAAGGGGTTACTCCTGGCTCTGCTCTTAGGAATTACTCCTGGCGGTGCTTAGAGGATCGTACAGGATGCTAGGGACCAAACCCAGGCCGGACACGTGCAAAGCAAGTGCCTTGCCTACTGTGCCTTCACTCTGGCCGTGAAAACATACTCCTCTACTGCCACGACTCACTGTTGGCAAAGGAACAGAAGAGGGTGGGCATCCAATGCCAACCTGTAGGTTTCATGACTTAGTCACCTCAGAATCTAAACCAGTTTACAAAACAAATGTGAGGCCAAACCTGCAGCGCCTGCCAAGTTGCAGGTACCAACACATCAAATTTGCCATCACTCAGCTTGGGAGCCGCAGGCTATTCCCAAGCCTTGGGAAAATGATCGCACCCCAGTCTCCTGGTACACTGTGAGCCCAAAACAAAAAGGGTCCCGAGAGCTTGCTTTCATGCCTACTGAGGAAGGACTCATTTCACATTTTTACTTACATGTAACACTTGGATGGGAGGCCACGCCTACTGTGCTCAGAAACTGAATCAGCACTGGCTGTCTGCAAGGCAACCCCCTTACTCTTACCCTTTCACTGGCCCTAATGAAGGTCATAAAACTAGCAAGTTATGAGTTCTGAGAAACAGTACAGCAGCTAGGAAGCTTGCCTTGCACACAGCCAACCCAGATTTGATCACTGGCATCCCATTTGGTCCAGTCAGGAGTGATCCCTGGCCCAGGGATCCTGTATGTCACATATATAAAACCAGTGTACTGAGTAGGGCTGGAGGGAAAAAGAAAACGAATTTCCCAAAGAGCAATGTGGGCCATCCCTTAACATAAGCTTTGTCCACACAGATTTCCTCCAGCCAAGTCAGCATGGGCTCCAGTTCATGCGATACACATGTGGACAGCATCATCTTAGAATTGACTTTTGCGGGGCCGTACAGGGGTTAAGAAATTGCCTGTACATGTGGTAAATCCAGTTCAACCCTCAGCAACACATTGTCCCCTTGAGCACTGCTGGGAGTGACCCTCAAGCACAGAGTCAGAAGTCTCTGAGCACAAATGAGTGTTAAGAAGGAAGAGGAGGAGGGAAGGAGGGCGGGGGGAAGGCCTCAGGATGCTTTAAAATCAGACAGGTGTGTAGAACTGTGCCAACCACTGGACAGGTCTGGAAGCTTCAGCTTGAATGTTTCCCTTTCAGAGCTGCCAAAGGTATACAAGCAAAGAGAGGACCTTGCTGGCAGCAGGTGAGGGAAATAAAGTGGTCTGGATCTGACACAGATGACAAATGGTGAGGGGTCAAGGCAGGTGGCTGCACCCCTCTGAGTCTCAGCTTTTACATATAAGAAAAGGGGATAAGCACTTTAGAGGATCACAATGAAAATAAAATCTAATGTTGTATATAAGAGGGTCAGAGCAATAGTGCTCTCAAGGGTAGGGTTCTTGCCTTACATGTGGCCAACCTGGGTTCAATTCCTGGCACCCCATAATGATCCCCTGAGCCTTCCAGGAGTGATCCCTGAGCACAGAATCAGGAGTAAGCCCTAAGTACTGCCAGGTGTGGCCCAAAACCAATAATAATGATAATAATAATAATAACGTTGTGCATAGGGCTGGAGAGATAATATAGAGGACAGAGCACTTTCCTTGCAAGCAGCCGACACAGATTCTATCTCCAGCATTTCATATGGTCCCCTGAGCACCTCCAAAAGCGATTCCTGAGTGCAGAACCAGGAGTAACCCTGAGCATCACCAGGTGTGGCCCCAAAACAAAACAACACAAAAAAAGATTCATAATAGGAACAGCAGGGCCCGCACTGTGACTCAGCGGAAGAGCATATACTTTCACGTACAAGACAGGGGTTCCATCCTCAACCCTCACAAGCACACCCACAAAGTCCCCCAAAAAAAGATTTAGTATTAAGAGCACAGGTTCTGGCATTGAGGAAACATCTGGGCCAAGCCAGAGAGAGAGTGCAGGGGGTAAGGTGCTTACCCTGCATACAGCTGGCCCCTTTTGATCTCTGGCACTGCATCTGGTCGCCAAGCACCACAAAGAGTGATTCCTGAGCATGGAGCCCGGAGTAATCCTGAGCACCACCATGTGTAGCCCAGAAACCAAATAAAAATAACAACAAAACTCATCAGGGTTCACATCCACATCCACCTTTGCTTTTGATGTAATTACTATGGGGGGGTGGAGAGTTGACACTCAGCACATTTAGGACATTAAATGTATCTGAACTGTGGGTGGAACTACAGCACCTTCCATTAAGGCCAGTGGCCACCCTAATGGTCCTGTGGGAGTCGGCTCAGCCTATCACTCCCCCAAAGCTTTCCCAGCAGATCTCTAACAAGTCTGGCCAGTAAACATCTCCCTTGATGTAGGGTAACAATAAGGTGGTTTTTTCGTACAAACAGAATCACAGATTTACAGGCTTTTTGAAGATTCCTGATCTCCTACATTCCCTTCATTAACGACAACATCCAGCTAACCTACATAGGGCCTGTGACCAGAGGCCAAATTACCATCGCCTAGGAACAAAATCAAGTCTCTGAGAAATCAAACCCAGTCCCAAACGTCATGCATCATCCTGTGAGTGACAATCAGAGGCATTTCAGGAGAGCTACGCGGGCCAGCGGCGCGGCTGCGCTTCCTTCCACACACTGCCAACAATGTCAACCTCATCGGAGCTACGCCTGATCTGGCCCCTCACAGAAGCGCCCCGGGAAGTGGTTCCAGACGCACCCCCAAGCCCCGCCCCACACCAGCTGAAGAGGAGACTCTCAGGGTGGGGCCAGTAAATGTGCTCAGCTGCTCCCTGGGAGGTTCTGGTGTGCACTGGAGTCTGAGACACATGCAGAGTTGGTTCCCATTTAGAGATGAAGAAATCAAGTTCAGAGATTAGAGTGGTCAGCCAGGAGGCCAATTTGTACCCACATCTGATTCCACAAGGCTTCTGTAGCCAGCCTGTTTATGCCACTGGGGGCTCTCAGCTACCAAGCCACTACCTCAGGAGGGGCGGGAGTGCAAGGATGGAGGCCACACTCTGATGGGATTACAGGTGCTTTTTAACCCAGCCTAGAGGGCGTTTCCCTTGCACACAGCCCACCTGCGTTCAATTCCCAGCATCCCATATGGTCCCCAAAGCACCTCCAGGAGTAATTCCTGACTGTATGAGCCAGGAAAACCCCTGTGCATCACTGGGTGTGACCCAAAAGCAAAAAAACAATAAATAAAAATAAATCCAACTGCCAGGAGTAATTCCTGAGTGCTTGAGCCAGGAGTAACCTTTGTGCATTGCTGGATTTGACCCAAAAAGGAAAAAATGTTTTAATTAAAAAAATTAAAAAATAAAAAATAAATCCAGCCTAGATGGCCAGTCATTGCCCAGGATAAGCTTGCTTTTCCCAGCTCCATTTGTCAGTTCCTAGTACAAGTGGGCGGGGTGAGGGTGAGGGACCTTTCCTTTACATCCTCCAATACCCACTACCCAATGCCTCGCACAGCCCTGACTAAAAAGGAACACCAGTGGCCAGTATGTCTCTGGAGGGCTGGGACTGCAACACATCCTGCCCAGATCAGGGATCTTTTCTCGCCCCTATGCTAGAAACAGTTTACTAGCAGACAGGTCATCTGGGGAGGAAGGGGAAGGCAAAACTGGATGAGTCAGAACATCCAGGATCTATAAACAGACGCAAGGCATGAGATGCTGAGAGTCGGCCCTCAGACCCCCATCTTTTTTTTTTCTTTTTGGGTCACACCTGGCAATGCTCAGGGGTTACTCCTGGCTCATGCAGTCAGGAATTATTCCTGGCGGTGCTCGGGGGGCTATATGGGATGCTGGGAATCGAACCCAGGTCGGCCATGTGCAAAGCAAATGCCCTACCCCTGTGCTATCTCTCCAGCCCCAGACCCCACTATCTTTGCAATGACTCTCAGACCTGCCTATGCCAAGAACGAGCCACCACAAAGAACTCAATACAAGTTCAGGGAGCACTGAACAATGTTTCAGATCTGGTTCTAAGCACACAGGTACTTTTTCTTTTTCCTCATCAAACCTAAGTCTGGTCTCTATCAGTATAAGTGATCTATTAAATGCAAACTTCAAGTGGCTTTCACAGCTCCTAAGGTTAGGAAAAACAAAGCTCACTGACAATTTTCAGCCTTCCAAACAAACTTGATGATTGATTTTCAGATGGCAAATGTGTCTCTGAGGTTCTCTGGCTCTCTAGAGGAGTGGATAGTACAGAAGAGACGCAAACTAGGCTGAGGTTGGCTAATGCCTCCTCTGGCCTCTCTCTGTATCTACACACAGGTGGTAATGCCTATGTTAGACAGAGATAAAGGCAACTGTGTTTTGTTTTGTTTAAAGAAGTTTGATAAAAATGGGGCTGGAGTGATAGTACACTGGTAGGGCGTTTGCCTTGCACGCGGCCGACCCGGGTTCGATTCCCAGCATCCTATATGATCCCTTGAGCACAGCCAGGAGTGATTCCTGAGTGCAGAGCCAGGAGTAACCCCTGTGCATTGCCAGGTGTGACCCAAAAAGCAAAAAAAAAGAAGTTTGATTAAAAACAACTCTGAGGGGCCGGAGCGATAGCACAGCGGGTAGGGCGTTTGCCTTGCACGCGGCCGACCCGGGTTCGATCCCCGGCATCCCATATGGTCCCCCAAGCACTGCCAGGAGTAATTCCTGAGTGCAGAGCCAGGAGTAACCCCTGAGCATTGCTGGGTGTGACGCAAAAAAAATAAATAAATAAATAAAAAAATAAAAACAACTCTGAACTTCGAGACATCAAAAACATAACCAGGATACCTAATAGTACAGGGTGCTTGCTTTGCACATAGCCAATGGGAATTAGATCTCCAGCACCCGAGATGGTCCTCCAATCCCCAGCTAGGAGTGATCCCTCAGTAGAGAGTCAGGCAGGAGTTAGCCCCAACCTAACTCCTGGTGTGGCCCTAAAAAATATTTTTCTAAACTTTTTTTTTTTTTTACTTAAAATGAAGACCAGGTCAAACAAATGTTGCAAATTAATACATTCAACCAGCCACACACTTATTTCAATGTTTTCCTAACTTTCTATTTTTAGACAGAACATTCCATTGATGAACTTAGCAGAAGAGTCCTTTTGCAAAACCTCAACAGACTGATTGATGTAAACATTCTTCTCGCAATGCATGGGGGGAGGGGAAGTACTCTCCTACCCCACTCCTTAATGAGACACCCCGCAGGGCTTGGTCCCTTGTCCATTTGTAATAGTTTTTTGCAAATCCCTTAACCCCAGTTAAGACTCAGTTTCTCAAATGAGATAACAGTTCTGTGTTGGAATTCACAAGTCGGGGTCCGGAGCCAGAGAGACAGAACAGCAGAAAGGCTCTTGCCCTGTACACATGTGACCTGGGCTCAATCCCAGGCACCCTGTATCATCCCCCAGCCCCACCAGGAGTATCCCTGAGCACAACACTGGAGTAAGCACTGAGAACTGCTGGGTGTGCCCCCACCCCACTCCCAGATGTGCAAAATCACATCAAATCCCAGCCCCATCACTTACTGGTTGTATAAACTTGGGTACAAGACTTAAATTAAGCCTAGGCCCAGAGAGATAGTACAGTGGAGAGGGCACTTGCCTTGCACACAGTTGACCCAAATTCAATCCCTGGCATTCCATATGGTCCCTCAAGCCCTGTCAAGAGTGATCATGAGCACAGAGCCAGCAGTCAGCCCTGGGTACATCCAAGGTGACCATCCACAAAAAAAAAAAAGGAAAAAGAAAGCCTGTCTTCCTGTCTCCTCATCTGTGTCAGGGGAATGGATAATTTTTATGGCAGTGACATGAATGCTCACCTAGCAGAGTGGTTTCTGCAAAAGCAAGATAGGATAGCGAAGGCGGCAGGAGGCATACATACAACTGCCTTCTCTAATCATCTAGTCAGAGGCCTACCTGGGTAAAAAGTGAGGCTGGAGGGACACATGATGGGGACAGACAGAGCACCGACACAGAGGCTAAAGCACGTGTCTTCCTTGTACACAGTTAATCCAGGTTTAAACCCAACATCCCATACTTTGTACAGAGCCAGGAGAAAGTCCTAACCACAGCTGGGTGTGACCCACAAAACAAAAACAAAAACAAAAAAGCCCCAGGTGGCAAATGCTTCAATAGACAAGGCTTTTGAAGTTTGCAGAGCAGAGTGAGAAGGGCCCAAATACTGGCAGAACTGTTTGGCAAAGACTTGACAGAGAAGCGTTTCCCCCCAGACACTGGAGCAGCAAGTCTAGCAATGGGTGAGGCGTGCTCGCTCAGTTCCTCATGTCCTCCCGGATGCCCAACCCAACCCTCCAACTACTCCAAGATGCAGGGGGATAGACCTCACATCACAAAATGACAACAGCCAGAGGCTAGACACCCACTGGTCTCTGAAGTGCTAGGAACAAGAAGAACCACTGCCCAGAGCTCTGAGGATATTAATAGGATGCTGGGCCACACCTGGTGCTGCTGGGGACCTACTCCCATCTCTGCGCACAAGGTCCCTCCTGAAGTGGCTGGGGAGGGGCTATGTAGCTAGGAACCAACCCCAACCTTCTGTGGGCAGAATATGTGCCTGGCCCACTGAGCTATCTCTCCAGTCCTTTGGAAATATGAACATAGTTCCGAGGAGGAGGAGGACGACAATTTCATGCATTGATATGTCTTGGCACTTTTAATCCACAAAGACCTGAATACTGCTGCTTCTAATGAAATATATATATAAAAAAAAAGTCCACTTGTCATTTTTGAAGACGATCCATCTACAGTCTGCTTCCACAATGGACCTTGTTCTAGTGGTTAGGCTTGGAAAAGCTACCAAGATCTGCTCAGTCTGACATACATTCAGGAAAAGCCAAGTCACTAAAATAAAGCAGACGCCCAAAGACCTTTCATCTGGTCAGACTCTTACCAGAATCCCAACTCAGGAAACCCATACCAAAATAGTATTAAGGAGGAAAGCTAATATAAAGGAGCAACAATAATTCTACATACAATTTCTGCAGGACTAGGCTAATTCAAAGAACTCAGAAAACTCTTGCCAGGCTGGAGCACAGGCCAGGCATGTGGGCCCTAGTTTTGATTCCTGGCTCCACGTGGTTCCCAAGCATCAATACAGTGGTCCTAGTAGCCTGACAAGACGGGGTCAAGTACTGCTGGCAGTGGCTTCAGGCACCACTTGGGAGACCAAAGGTATTTAAAAAAAAAAAAAAGTTTCTGCAAAAGATGGGTCATTTTTCAAGACTGCACACAGCACAGTAAGGATGCTCATTTGCCAATCTGATATCCTTTCCCACCTCATGCTTGAGAGGAAGCAGCTGCTGGGAGAGATCTCCATGGCTCCCTGTCTTCAGTGCTCAAGGTTCAGGGGGCAGAAGTCTGCTCACAAACCACAACCCATCCCTGAGCACTTCAGCCCACAGGATTATCCAAACTTGCAGAGTCAGGGGCATCTGGAGGCAGCCGGAAAGGCACCTTCCAGTCCTTTACGTTTTATCTTTAGTGTCCCATATCTCATCTGACACTTATAAAAGAGCAGTCCGGTGAACTGGGAAGGACGACCAACAATATTAAAACAAAAAAAAATAGGTTTGTAAAAAAATGTACAAATGCAAGTCGGACTGAGTAGATCTTGGTAGCTTTTCCAAGCCTAACCACTAGAACAAGGCCCATTTTGGAAACAGACTGTAGATGGATAGTCTTCAAAACATCCAAGGACCCAGGAGCTAGCTGGAGATGCCAGAGCATGCACAGAGGAATCCCAGGTCCGAGGCCCCTGTCAGATCCCTAGTCCAGAGGTGTGGTTTCAAAAAAAAAAAAAAAATAGTATGGATGAAAATTATCTGCAAACTCCATCATTGCAGTGCAAGCTTCGGTGTATGAATTTTTCGGCATCATCCATCACCCTGTGTCTAGAGCTGGAAGATGCAGAGGTTTTCCACCAAATCTTTATGAAGTGTGGGGGGAGGGGCATCAAGTTCATCTTTTCAGTCGTCAGTCCCCATTCTGATCCCTTCTTTTCATTTCCCGGAGGTGTAAAGACTTTCTACTTCTCATCTTTTCCCCATGCATTTTCTCGTGTGAATGCTAAAAATAAACGAGGGGTCTGAACATCTTCCTAAATTGCCAACTGTCGGGAGCCAGGCCGAGTGTCCATTCTCACGCTGACACAATCCGCTGCAGGGCTTCGGGTAAATCACTCCATCTCCAGGTCTCCCCCCACTCCCGACTCCTCTCGGAAACCCCGACCTTGGAGGCGCCCGGGGCAGAGGGAGGCCGCCCCGCCCCCACCGCGCCCCGCCGGTGGTCCGGCCACCAGGCCAACTTCAGGTTGCGAACAAAAACCTGTTGGCACGAATTCCTGCAGGAAGGGCCGGCTCTCCAGGCGCGGGGTCCGGGCGCGCCGCGGGCCAGGGCAGGATAGTCTCGGCCGCCCCCGGAACAAAGGCAGCCGCAGCCTGCCTCTCCGAGCACTGGGAGCACCGGGAGTGCGGGGATACGGGGAGCTCGGGAGACCGAGAGCGCGGGGGGCACGGGGAGCGCACGGAGCCCGGGGAGCACAGAGAGCGCGGGGAGCGCGGGGCGCACCGGGTGCGCGGGGACCGCGGCGGCCGGCTTCGCACGCCGGACCGTCCGCGCCGGCGGGAGCCCGGGCCGCGGCGAGAGGCCGGCCGCTGTACGGGGCCGGACGCCGGCCGGGCGGGGGAAAGCGCGCGGGCAGGACGGGCGGGACCGCCCCAGCCCGCGGGGCTCTCGAGAGCCCCCAACGCCAGGCTACACGGAGAGCCCCGCGGAGGGGCTGCGCGTCCCGCAGCGCGAGGTCCAGCAGCTCAGGGCCCGCTGCCGCCCGAGGCCGCCGGCGCCACAAGTCCCGGGTCCCGCCGCGACGGGACTTAACGGGGGCGGCGGGTGGCTCCCGCGCGTGAGCCCGAGAGGGGAAGGGTTCGCTCACCTCCGCTCCTCCCGGCCGGCCTGCGTGCACGGCCGCAGACGCCGGCGGCGCCGGAGACGTGGGGGCGACCAGAACCCGCGGAGCCGCCGCCGCGTCCAGCTCCGTTTGACACCCACACACCAGCCAACATGGCGGCCGGGAGGGGGCGCGCCGGCGGCGTGAGCGCGCGCGCCTCAGGCCCCGCCCCGCCCTCAGGCCCCGCCCCTCAGGCCCGCGAGGCCCCGCCCCCGGCCGCGGGACCCACGGTAGGCTGCTGAGCACCCCTGGAACAGTGGCTCAGCGTCAGCCTCTCACGTGCCACACGCGCATCCCGCGTCCCCCAGCCGCCACACCGTGTCAAGTTCAAGCCCGAACCCACGCACTCGACAACCTCCACTCAGACCAGCCCCTGCACACAGACACCCCCTCACTCCGCGCACCGCATCCCTGACGCCAAGCTCCCGCTCCAGGATCTCGCTCCCCTCGGGAGGTGGAGCCTGGAAGGGGCGAGGGGGCTGCTGGGTGATCCTTGATCTGGTGCTGTGTCCACTTGGTGGAAGTTCACTGGTGCCCACTACAGATGTCTGCACTATTCTATAGTGTTACACGTCAATACGACATGCCCCCAGATTATCTTGAGAAGAGGCCTTACTAGACGCCAAAGGGGTCCGGACACAAAAAGTGCAGCCCTGGGCCGGAGAGATAGTCAAGCGGGTGGGGCGTTTGCCTTGCACGTGGTCCACCCGGTTCGATCTCTACATCCCATATGGTCCGCCGAGCCCCGCCAGGAGTGCTGCCTGAGCACACGGCCAGGAGTAATGCTTTACTTAGCATGGCCGTGTGTCCCTTGAAAAAAAAAATAGCACAGCCCTTTTTGTCTGTCACCGTGACTCTTCATCCAGCCTTACACTCTCACCCCTGCAACAGGAAAGATCTTTATCCTTCGGTTCAGCCTTCCCACCATGGTGTAGGGGACAGGAGTAGAGCACATAGCTCCTGAGACTGATCCTAAATGCTCTGAGGCTGGAGCTATAGCGCAGCAGATAAGCTTTCCTGAGCCCCACCTGGAATGATTCCTGAGCGCAGAATCAGAACTAAGCCCTGAACACCACTGGGAGTGACCCCAGTAACAAACAAATTAGATATTATGAGCCTACACAGCAGACCAACCTACCCCGCCCAGGGTAGGAGCAGCAAAGACCCTAGACAGTCAGTCTGAGAGCTGCTTCAGGTGTTCAGAGGGCTCCATACCTGTTATCTGTGCCAAAGACATTCCAATAATATGACTTCTCTACCAAGCTGTCCTTTAAAAGAAGTTGTGTCCAGAAGTGCCTGCTCAACCCTCATTCACAAGGAGCAAGTATCTGCTTCCCAGAGCCTGGATGCGTTGCTCCTGGGGACGCAGCAGGGCTAACGAGAAGGATGGTTCATTCACCGTCCAATGTTGCTTTTGAACTTGGAGATGGCCAATACAGAGAGTTCTAGGTGCTAGAAACCTGTCTCCCAAATTTGCAGCCCCTTGGGCTAGTACAATAGCTAGAGGCTTGCCTTGCATGCAGACAATGAGCTTGATCCTCAGCACCCCATGTGGTCCCCTGAACAGAGTCAGGCATGATCCCCGAATGCAGAGTAAAGAGTAAGCCCCACCAAGTGTGGCCAGAAAAACAAAGAAAAGAAAAGAAATCCATTTTGTATCTTGGGAAGGTGTTGAGAGTCATACCTAGTGGTGTTCAAGGATATTATTGGCTTTGTTCTCAGGAGTGAGTCCTGGTGGTTCTCAGGAAAATACACGTGGTGCCAGTGATCAAACTGGCGTCATGGGTTGCAAGGCAAACACCTTAACCCCAAAACTCTCTCTCTGACTCCGGAAATCCTTTATTTTTTCTTTTTTGGGTCACACTCGGCAATGCCAGGGGTTACTCCTAGCTCTTCACTCAGGAATTACTCCTAGCGGTGCTCAGGGGACCATATGGGATGCTGGGGAATGAACCCGGGTCAGCCGCATGCAAGGCAAACGCTCTACCTGCTGTGCTATCACTCCAGCCCCCAGAAATCCATTTTTAATTGTGTTCACCTCCATCCTGAGCCTGTCCAACACTGCTCCTCAGCTTCTGTGCAGGCCGGGTCTTCTGAGCAGCAGTGGACAAAGTGCCGGCCCCTGCTCACAAGACACTTGCAGGTTCAGATGAAGTATGTCTGTATGGATGCCTGGTGTAGGCTGAGTGCTTTACACAAAGTGCTATTTTTTTTTTGGTTTTTTGGGAGGCCACACCCAGTGGTGCTTAGGACTTATTCCTGACTTTGTGCTCAGGGACTACTCCTGGCAAGCTCAGGGGACCATATGGGATGCCGGGGATCAAACCTGGGTCATCCACATGTGTAGGATGACATTACTTTGTCTTTTCCCTCCTTGCCACAAGTAGCTTGTCCCGGTTTTACCTAGAGTTTAGGCTTACCCCAGTCACACCCATCAAGGTGTTCCCGAATCTCTCCCATCCCTTTGTTTAGCCTTCTCCAGGCTCTCTTCCCCAAAACAGTTAATCCGAGGTTTTCCCTTAATCTGACTCTGCTAATTTGCAAGGTCAGACCTTCCTAGGATACTGAATTTATATTATATAAGTTAATATTACCTTTCTCCTCTTCTTGTGCCTTTTGAATAATTTACTTTAAAGCTATGACTGTTTTGTATAGACACAAGAAGACAATATTATGTTTTTATAACTTGGGAATTAATTGGCCTCGAATAGTATTCCCTCCCGGGCATCTGCTTTCTCCACTTAAGCCTCAGTTGCCCTCAGTTCCTAGCACCCCAAAGCAGGGTCCCCGACGTGGGACGAGAAGGACCCAGGGCAAGAGGTGAGTTGTGTGCTACCCTGGCATCGAGATGGGCCTGGCCAAAGTGCCTAATTCTTAACTATAAGTTAAGAGCTTGATCATAGACAAATGCTGTCATGATCCAATAGTAATTATGAGACTGGGACCCTGCCAGGGATAGGAAAGACTGATCTGGCCTGAGCACTGTAGTCTGAGATTGAGATGGCCCCAGGAAAGCAATTCTATAAGCTTTAATGCATCTCTTATTGTGTCCATACAAAATAATTAATATTATGAATTCTTATATGTTTGCTGGCTGAGGAGAAGAGAAACATTCATGGGACTCCGCCCTTGGGTGGATCCTCCTGCTGAAAGAGAATTAAGTCCTAGGAGAAGCATCCCCTAAGGGAAAGGACCTTACCCTATAGATGGTGACCACACCTATGTGTACGCCCCAACCCCCTCATGCTGTGGAGATTTAACTAGGCTGGAAGAGTGGGTTGGGGGGCGAGATCCACGGGGCCAGATCCATGGGGCCAGATCCACGGGGGCAGATCCATGGGGGTCAGATCCACAGATCCAGAGAGATCCACGAGAGTGGGAGAGAAGCGGAGAGAGAGAATGAAATAAACGGATCGAGCAACCAGTTTGGCCTTCTTCCTTCTTCCTTCCGTCGCCTGCCCTTGACCGACAGGACAGCACACACAGCGGTTCCGGGGCACTGAACTCGGGCGGTGAGACAGAGCTGCCCGGAGAGCCCGAGAGTGCACTCGCCCCTCAGCGAGCTTTAGTTTTTTACACACATGCAAGGCAAGCACTCTATCCACTGTACTATTTGTCTAGTCCCTACAGGAGCTGATTTTGAAGACATTATTTAACTTGAATGAATTAATTAAAAGTCTTATGCTTACACCACACCACAGTCCTACTATTCATTTGGGGGGGGAAGGAGGAGCTGCAACTATTCTTTCTTTGCTTGTGCTTTGTTTTGTTTTGTTTTTCAGGGGCGTGCCACACCCAGTGATACTCAGGGGTTATTCCTAGCTCTGTACTCAGCAATTACTACTGGCAGAGTGCTCGGGCAACCAAATGGGATACCAAGGCTCTAACCCAGGTCAGCCATGTGCAAGGCAAATGTCCTACCTGCTATACTGCCTCTCTAACTTGAGTGAGGTATAACTATTATTTGTTTTGTTTTGTTTTGGTCTAGTTTAGTTTCAGAGGGTGCCACACCCAGTGATGCTCAGGGGTTACTCCTGGCTGTGCATTCAGGAATCACTCCCAATGGGGCTCGGAAGGAACATTTGGAATGCCGGGTATTAAAACTGAGGTGGCTGTGTGCAAGACAAACACCCTACCTGCTATGCTATCTCTCAAGCCGGGGAGGTGTAACCATCCTTATTGACCCATTTTACAAACAAGAGAATGAGGTCGAGAGTAGTTTGGTCACCCAGACTGATTGTCCTAGGTGCAAAGCCCATTCCCTTCCCCACCCAATCTAACAAGTCTCTGATAAGCCTGATAGGAGACTCAAGCTTGAGAAAGAGATCTGGACACAGATAAGGGGGTGTTGAGGTAAGGGTAGCCCAGGAAGCCAGGAAACCTGGACCAGGCTAGGGAATCCAGGCAGGCCTCCGGAGAGTAGGGAACCGGCGGGGACATTCTTCTTGAGCCCCCACTCTTTTCTTGCTCCTATGAAATCAGCCTCCTAACAAACCCTTGTCTTCAGCAGCTCAGCTCACATTTTACAGATGAGGACATAGGCAGCATGTGACAGTGTGGGCCAGGCGGCTCCCCGAGCGAGCATGTGAGGGGCATTGCCAAGTAGGCTTTGCTCCAGCCCAGAGCAGTACTAGGGCAGGGGTACCCAGCTCTCCTTCCTCAGATTTGGAGGTCGGTTCTAGAAGCCTGGGAGGAGCGGGACTTTAGGAGCAGAAAGAGATGGCTATCGCTGGGGTTCAGGAAAGAAGGTGCCTGGGGTGGAGGTGGGTGCGTGGTAAGGGATGTGTAGCAAGGGGAGCCTGTCCACCACCCACAGAGGGAGAGCTCTGCAGTCTCAATTTAAAGGTTTGAAGTCTTGGGGCTAGAAAAATAGCACAGCAGGTAGGGCATTTTTTGCCTTGTACGAGGCCGACCCAGGTTCGATTCCCAGCATCCCATATGGTCCCCCAAGCACTGCCAGGAGTAATTCCTGCATGCAGAGCCAGAAGTAACCCCTGAGCATCACTGGGTATGACCCAAAAAGCAAAAGGAAAAAGAAAAAAAGCTTTGAAGTCTCAGCTCAATGGTCCTGCAAAAAAGGTGAGCTGGAGCCAGAAAAGCCTGACTTCTTACTTATTTTCATGGGTTTGGGGATCACACTCAGTGGTGGTCAGGGGGTACTGGCGTGATGCTCAAGGCTGCTCCCAGGACCATCCAGTTCCAGGGATCAAATGCAGGACACCCACATGGGAAATCTGTGCTCCGGTCTCTTGAAGTATCTCTCTGATCCCGAAACACCTAATTTCTTGCCCACCAATATGTTGCTTGCTCTTGCTTATGGCACTTCTCTCTGTCTCCATGTGTGAAGGGAGACTAGTTATACCTCCACCTCATGAGGGTTCTGATGAAAATGTCAAGAAGAACATGCTTTGGGGGCTGGAGCGATAGCACAGCGGGTAGGGCGTTTGCCTTGCACGCGGCCGACCCGGGTTCTAATCCCAGCGTCCCGTATGGTCCCCTGAGCACCGCCAGGGGTAATTCCTGAGTGAAGAGCTAGGAGTAACCCTTGTGCATTGCCGGGTGTGACCCAAAAACCAAAAAAAAAAAAAAAAAAAAAGAAGAACATGCTTTGGAAAATATAAAACTTTAGCTGAGTTTTATATTTGCTGTAATTAAGACAGATAAAGCTGAAAGAGGAAGGTATATAGGGGATGCCTGGCAAGGTGTTTATTGGGAAATACTAGAGAAGTTGTCCTATTGCCAAGCCAAAGCCTGGACCCCTCTTGGAGATGCAAAACTGAGTCATGATAAGATTAACTGGCTCCACCCATAGAAGGTTGGACCCCTCTGAAAAGGAGAAACTTCTAAAAAAACAAAAGGTGGTGATAGGAACCAGAGAGAAGGTCACCAAAGACTCCCCTATGACCCTAGCAATAGACTCTACAAAAAAAGCCCCAAGCAAGGGGCAGTTTGGAAAATAAACTCTATAATATCATCTTTGCAAAGACAAGCATCATGCAACCCCAATCTATGTCACCTGCCTCTCCTTTTAGGGTATGTAATTCCTTTTTTTAAAAAAAAATAAATAAAACCTTTAAAAATAATAAAATAAAATCTTTACCCTAAAAAGTCAGGAGTTATAAATATATAAGAGCTGAAACTACAGATAAAAATTTGTTAGGGTAAATTGGAGGGACAGAATAGTGGATAAGGTGCTTGCCTTCCAGGTAGCCAAGCAAGACTCGGTCCTCAGCACCACAGATGCTTGTTCCTTGAGCCCCATCAGGAGTGAATCCTGAGTGCAGAGCCAGGACTAAGCCCTGAGCTGGGTGTGGCCAAGAAAAGAAAAAACATCAGTGTGGGGGGGTTGGGGGGAGCAGGGAGGTGGAAGATAGTTCAAGCATCAGAGCACATATCTAACCTGTGCAAAGTCCCAGATTTGATCCCTGACACTACGTGGCTCCTTGAGCACCGCTGGCTGTGGCCCTAGTTGTCCCGACACTGCTGGGTATTGTCCCAGAGGTCCCAAAAGCACAGCTGGTCTGGACACCAAATATAGCCCTAGTGGCTCCCAAGAACCACTGTTGACCACTGCTGAGAGTGGCCCCTTGACAGATAGATGAGAGATAGATTATGTATATATATATATATATATATATATATATATTAGGGGCTGAAGCCATATCACAGTGGGTAGGGCATTTGCCTTGCATGTAGCCAACCCAAGTTCGATTCCCAGCATCTCATATGGTCCCCTGAGCACCACCAGGGGTGGTTCCTGAGTGCAGGCTCTGTGGAGACATCACTCGTGGCAGACTCAAGGGACCATATGAGGTGCTGGGAATTAAACCAAGCCAGCTGCATACAAAGCAAATGCCCTACAGCTGTACTATTGCTCTAGCCCCCCAAAATAAAACTCCTTAAATATTGTGATTCAGGGACCAGAATGATAGTACAGCAGGTGGGGAACTTGTGTTGCATGCAGCCAACCTTGGTTTGATCCCCGGAATCCCATATGGTCCCCTGAGTATCCCAAGAGTGATCCCTGAGCACAGAGCCACAGTGAAAAGGGCTGATGTGGCACAAAAACAAAAACAACAAACAAAACAAAACAAAAAACAATGTTTAAAAAAACCACATGGTTGGGGGCTGGAGTGATAGCACAGTGGGTAGGGCGTTTGCCTTGCATGCAGCCGACCCGGGTTCGATTCCCAGCATCCCATATGGTCCCCTGAGCACTGCCGGGGTAATTCCTGAGTGCAGAGCCAGGAATAACCCCTGTGCATCACTGGGTGTGACCGAAAAAGCAAAAAAAAAAAAAAAAAAAAGCCATGGTTACAGTAGTGTTAAATTTTATGGCTCTAATGTACAAAGTTATTGTACCCACCACCACCAAAGTGGTCCAGGATCCTCCACCACTGTCACTATGTCTCTTTTAGTCTCTGATCTTCATTCCCCCTCACCTCAAAATTAAGTTCTAGAGCCCGATTTAAATAGTCGGAGAGATTCTGCCTCTCCTCTAGTTCCGGAGGTTGATAGAACGAGATCTGAGCCAACCCATGTCTGTGTCCCAGCTCACAGAACAGACACACCAGCCAATCTTCTGTGGAAACCACTGAGAACCATTCCATTAGGCTGCTGATCTAGGGAGCAGAAACCTGGAACAGTTCCACGCTGAAAGAGCCAGACTGAGAACAAAAACAAAGCAAGCAGAGAGGATAGCATAGAAGAAAGAAAGGATAAGATTCCATGACATTATTTGAGCACCTGGTGCTATGTAAAGATTCTACCCTGGACATTTTTTAAAAACTGTGACCACTCCTGGTGACCAAATGCAAGCCCAGCCCAGTGGTGCTGTGGGCCATTTGGGCCACACCGGGCAATGCTCTGGGCATCCTACCCTGCTGGAGACCAAATTTGGGGCCTCACACATGCCAGTAATGCGCTGCACCCCTCTGAGCCATATTCTCACAACCACACCCTGGGCTTTCTAGCACACAAGTCACTACATCCCTTGCAACTAGTTTGGTAGAAAACTCAACCTGAATGACATGATTGGTATCAATAACCTAATTAACTAAAATAACCAGCACTGGGGCTTCAGGTGCAGTATGACCAAGGTCCTGGATCCATTTCTTTGATGTCCATATGTCCTGCTACAAATGCCTTGACTGGCTTTAATTTGGCCATAGCAGAGCCACAGCCCACATCTGTTGCCATATTACCCACTGGCAGTGTTTCTTTCTCCCCACCAGCAGATTGATACCTGAGGCTCCTCCTGATTAGAAGAACTTGGATCACCTGCATATCCCTGAGCCAGCTGTGGGGAATTAGATGCAGGGAATTAGGGTGATTGACATAGACCAATTATAGCTCACCCTGGATTCAAGGCAGTTATAGGAGGGGAACAAGAGCTAGGGAGAGGGATAGGCCGGTAAAACACCAGAAGGAGGAATATCATGGACCCCTCATCGTTTTAGCAGGACAGTAGGATGTACAAAAGGGAGGCACAGAGGTAATAGGAGGGAAGGGGCCAGGACCATGCATATTTATATGGGTGAAGAACAACACTTCCCACTAGCATTTGGGGGTGGGGGCAAGAGAGTTTACTGACCAATTAGAATGCTGCATCTCTCTGGCTATAATGATTGGTTCAGAAATGGGCATGTGACAATTCCAGCCAATTTGAGCCTTCCCTTGCGCCAGAGCTGTAGAACAGTGGGTAGGGCGCTTATCTTGCATACTGACCAACACAGGTCAATCCTTGGCAGCCCATATGGTCCCCAGGCCTGCCAGGAGTGATCCCTGAGTATAGTCTGCAGTAAGCCTGACCACTGCAGGGTGTGTCCCAAAAACAAACAAATAACAACAACAACAAAAAAGTTTTCTCCATAATTGTGTTTGTTTTGGGCACATACTCTGCAGTGCTAGGAGTTACTCCCAGCTCTTGCTCCAGGCTGCTCTTGACAAACTGAACCTGGGATTTTTGCATACAAAGCATTCATTCAGCACATTGAGCTATCTCTCTCTCTGTCTCTGTCTCTCGTCTCTTTCCCTCTCCCTCTCCCTCTCTCTCTCTCCTCCCTCCCTCTCCCTCTCTATCTCTCCATTTCTCTTTCTCTTTCTCTGTGTCTCTGTCTCTGCTCCCCAGTTTCTTTGTTTAGTAGTAAAACCATTATCTGCTTATCTTACCAAAATATTACTCTTTGATATGAAGAGGCAGAAATAGCAAACAGAAGAGATAGTACAGAGAGTAAGGGACTTGCCTTGGCCACTGTTGACATGGGTTGAATCCCCAGTATTGCATATGGTCCCCTGAGAACCTCCAAGAGTTATCCCTAAGCATAGAGCCAGGAGTGATCCCTGAGTACTGCTGGATGTAGCCCAAAAGAAAAAAAAACAGAAAGAAAAAAATAGATGTGTCCCATCACTCTGGACCTGCATTATACTCTTCCATCAGCACCAGCTAATGGTGTTGAACAAAAAGGTCAGGCATACATTCTCTTCAATGCTCTTCAATGTCAAGGGCATGAAATTGAAGGAAAAATCAGGATTCAAGCACGTCTTCACCAGTTTCACCATTTTTGAGGACCCAAATCTTCCAGCCTGTCCCATGGGGTTTATCACCCCAACCCCATATCACTGAGGACCTTTTAGAGTCATGTGAAGGCAAGATGGGGGAGGTGCTAGACTGCCCTGTTGCTTTCCTGCTTCCCGAATCCCAAATCCCGTTGTTTGCCTCACTGCTCCTCAGAGGGAAAGGGGGAGGGGAAGTGGAAAGCCTGCAACCTGCGGGATCAAGTGCCGATGCTGCAGAGCCTGCGCCTCGCAGAAACCACAGGGCAAAGGGCAGCTCTGATGGTGGGGCCACCTCAGACTCAGCGCACTGCACCTCTGCAGTGGCAGATGTCAAATGGCAGGGGTGGGGCATGGTGACAGGGACACCTGGGTTACACAGACTAGGAAAGTGCAAGGAATGATGTGCTCCTGCATTTATCGAAGTCTGTGCAGGGCTGAGCCAAGCTTCTCCAGGACCCTTACACCTGGCGTATTGGCAAAGAATCAATGCTCCTCTCCCAGCCCCCAGGGCTTGTGGGGCCAAGCTCTGTCCCCAGTATTTTCATCCTAGCTGGAGGCCAGACAGGGTTACTGAACCACTTCAGAGATAAGAAAATAAAACCCAGGTGTGTCTTGGCAGGGACAGAGATAGTACAAGGCCTAAGGTGCTTACCATGCACTCAGCCGTCCTGGGTTCAAGCCCCAGCATCCCCTACGGTCCTCTGAGTACTACCAGGAGTAATTGCTGAGTGCAGAGCCAGGAGTAACCCCTGAGCACCACTGGATTTAGCACTGTCACTGTCACTGTCATCCCGTTGCTCATCGATTTGCTCAACAGGGCACCAGTAACGCTTCCATTGTGAAACCTGTTTGTTACTGTTTTTGGCATGTTGAATACGCCACAGGTAGCTTGCCAGGCTCTGCCGTGCAGGTGAGATACTCTCGGTAGCTTGCCGGGTTCTTCGAGAGGGGCGGAGGAATCAAACCCGGGTTGACCGAGTGCAAGGCAAACGCCCTACACAAACAACAAAATAAAAACCCTAAGAATTTGCAGGAATTTTTGGTAGAAAGGAATATGTTGGTACTGAGGGAATTGCTTACATTACCCATTTTCTGTTTAGTTTTTGTTTAGTTTAATTTTGTTTGGATCTTACTCCTATCTCTGTGCTCAGGGATCATTCCTGGTGGGATTCAGGGGACCATATGGGGTTTTGAGGACTGATCAACCCATGTCAACCATCTGCAAGGCAAGCGCCCTGCCCATTGTACTTTCTGGTGCCTCATTCTTCCACCTTGAAGCTCTTCTTTCTACATGCATAATTTGTAGGGACACATAAGTGGTTGAAAATACAGGTCCTGGGGACAAGGGAAGTGGATGACTGAATCCAGACTTGGTCACTTGAAGGATGAGGGACCTTAGACCAGTCACTGTTCCTCTCTGAGCCTCAAGCTTCACTATCTGTAAAATGAAATTAAAAATACCAGCTTGGTAACAAACTTGCAGAACGTTTACCGTATGTCACCAAATAACTGCCACACGCTTAAAAAAGATAGTCATACTACTTTTAAGTAATACTCGCACATTTTTTTTTTTTGTAAAGTTTGACATATTGTCACACCCTACTTTTTGGAAAAAAAAAAACAACTGTGGGGATAGAGAGGTATAAAATCTTGATGATTATGCAGAGAAATATGGTAGAACAGTGCTGGTGAGAGCAGGCGCCACAAACCTCATAAATTAGTGTTGTTGGGAATAGATCCAGAAGGTTGGCCTTGAATCTGGAGGGCACCGCAGGGCTTCGCTGATGGAGTGGAGCAGCAGGATCTGCCTGATCGCTGGAGATGGGGGGAGGGGCGGGGTCGCGGCTCCAGTTGCCACGCCCCACGCCTTGCCCTCCCACTCACCTGGGTTTGCTTGCTCCTGTAACTGTCACTGTCTGTCTTCATACTGTGTGATGCTGGGGACTGGGGCAAATGCACGAAGGTTTCCAGGGCTACCAGACTGAGCTTACGCAGAAGCAGCAAGTAAAAGGCCCAAACGGGAGCCCTGAAAGGGGGCAGACGCGCATTGGCTCCCAGAGGTGAGACCCCAGAGTGCGGCTATCTTAGTCCGTGAAAGTAGAGGGAAAAGTCCTCATGTACCTTCTTTATTTTATTTTATTTTGGGGGGACGATGGGGGTGTCAGAGGTTACTCCTGGCTCTGCACTCAGGAATTAGACCTGGTTCTCAGGTCTAATATGGGATGCCAAGATCAGAACCCAGGTTGTCTGCATGCAAGGCAAGCACCATACCCAGTCTCTCTCCCCACATTCACCCTCTCAGGAGGCGTGAACCTCTCCACAGTGCTCAGGAGCCCAGGGCTTGCTTGCTGTACTGACCCAGCTGTGCTAGTGGACGGAAAACTTTCTGCTCAGACCCTGCCATGATCTGGTCTCAGCATGTAAGTTTGTATATTTGTTGGGTGTTTTGGCTTGTTTGTTTGGGGGAGGTTAGACCACACCTGTTGATATTCAAGGTTGCTCCTGGAATGGCTTGGGGGGTTCATGCATGTGGTACCAGGGATGAAAATTGATTTTCCTGCCGGCAAAAATGCAGTTCAGCCCTTTGAGATATCTTTCCTGCCCCCCCCCTTTATTTCCTGCTTTCCTCTCCCTCTTCCCTTCCCTTCATTTTTTTTTTAATACCAATTTGTTTATTTGTTTGGGGGGGTCACACCCGGCGATGCACAGGGGTCACTTCTGGCTCTGCACTCAGGAATCACCCCTGGCGGTGCTCAGGGGACCATATTGGATGCTGGGAATCGAACCCGGGTCGGCCGCTTGCAAGGCAAACGCCCTACCCGCTGTGCTATTACTCCAGCCCCCCTTCATTTTTTTTTTTAAAAATTGGGGATACCAGATTTGTACCCAAAACCTCATACTTGTTTTTTTTAATTGAATCACTGTGAGACAGACCCTTAATAATTAGGTTTCAGTCATACAGTGTTCCGACACCTCTCCCTCCACCCATGTAATTTCCCAGCACCAGTGTCCCCAGTTTTCCTTCTATCACCCCTCATCTCACAGCCCACCTCTATGGCAGGCACTTCTCTCTGTCTCTGTCTCTGTCTCTGTCTCTGTCTCTGTCTCTCTCTGTCTCTCCCCCCACCACCACTGCCTTGGGCATTGTGGTTTGTAATACAGATATTGAAAGGTTTTCGTGTGTACTTGACCTACTTTTAATACTCCTTTCTTGTCCAGTGTGATCATTTCCAACAATTATTATCATACTGGTCTCTTTTCTATCTTACCTACCCTCCCCCACACCCACCCACCCAGGGCCTCATACTTATGAAGCCAGCACTGTTCCATGGAGCTACATCCCCTGGCCTGCTTCTTTCCATTTCTCTTAATTTAAATAAAATACATATAGGGCCAGAGCAATAGTACAGCGGGAGGACACTTGCCTTGCACAAAGTTGACCCCGGTTTGATCCCCAGCATCTTATATGGTCCCCCAAGCAAGGATGATCTAAGTGCAGAGCCAGGAGTAGCCCCTGAGCATGGCCAGGTGTGGCCCCAAGACAAGACAAACAAACAAATACAAGTTAAGCACATAAACTAGATGTCATTAATTTTGTTATTTGTTTTTGGCCACATCAGCATTGCTCAAGGGCACTCCTCACTCTGCACTCCGGGGATCAAACCCTGCATGGCTGCATGCAAGGTAATTGTCCCCTTTCCCCCACCCCTCCTCATCCCTAATTTTGATAAATGTGCTTCTTTGAGAGGCACTGAGCAGCAAGAATAGAATTGCATCTCCATTCTCTTGATTGGCTCTGGGATTGGTCAGCCACACTGAAGGATGCGGGGTGGACAAGGTGGCTAGCTGGGACCTGCCCCGTCCACCCCAGTAGTCCAAGATCCCTCCCGGGCCCCTGTCCAGGTTTGTCTCATGGCCCTGGGCTCACTGCTCATTGGATAGATTAGGGTCTGAGTCCCCGTCTGAGCTCCTCTGCTGGCACCGCTCTGCTCCCCTCTTTGGCGGTTCCCCCTCCCCCTACCCCGTCAGGGCCCCTTGGGAGTCGTGAATGCCCACTTGGGAGCTTCCGTGGGTGCTGTTTCCTTTTTCTGTGGCTCCTGCTGCACCACTGGGGCCCTTTCTTGCAGTCAATCTAGGTGTTAAGTGCTAAGCAGCTGGAGGGCCCAGGGCGCTCCTTGCCGCAGCCTTCTCTGGGGTCCTGCATCACCATCCTGGCTTTCCTGGTGCTGGGAACTGTCACAACGCCCTGTGACTCCAGCAGCTGGTTGAAAGATGTGTGGGCGCTGCTTGGGGGGCTTCTACGAATGTTGCAGGCCTGGAGGAGCCTTGTTTTCTCCAGTGCTGAGGATCCAGCTCAGGGCCGTACTCGGGCAAGGTGTGACCCCCTTGCTGCCTGTGGGGAAGGGTGAAGACAGACACCAAGTCTGAGAGCCTGGCCCAGAGCCTTGCAGGCCACTAGATGGCCATCACCCTTCTCACTGTCCTCGTGTTCCCCCCAAGCCTTCCTGCTCTTCCTCAGCTTGGAATCCAACAGAGGCTTTCCCGGGGCTAGAAACCCCCACCGCCTCCTCCTACCCCCTCCCTTTCCCGCCTCCTCTTCTCCCCCGGCACACTGAGCACCCTCACACTGTTCGCTCAGCCTGAACGCCTTTCCCAGACACCCACTGTCTTCCCCTCTGTCTGGAGCCTTCCTCCCTGCCCCCCACCTCTGCCTGCTGCCTAGATGGCAGTATCCCTCTGCACCCCTCCTGCCATGGAGGTGCTGCAAACTTGGTCACACGTGACCTGGTGGTCTCTGCCTAAAGTCCTTTTTTTCTGGGAGCTGGGGTGTCTGTCTGGCTTAGGGTGTGACCTCTAGGGTCCAGGTTAGGGCCTGGCACACAGTGGGTGCATAGCCAGGCCCTCTACACCATTTCCCCTGCAGAGACGCAGAATCGGGAATTCCCCTGGGGACTGCATACCCCCCTTTATGTCCCCTCTTTCTACAGACTTGAGTCACAGATGCCCTGGGGAGGGGCTAAGGGCAGGGGTGTCTGAGTCAGTCTGCCCTGGAGTTTAGACCTGATACCACCCCTTTCCAGCTGTGAGAGCCTGGGCTGCCTCCAAACCCACAATCCCAGCTTCCAGCTCATTCTGGAAGGCTGACTGGGACGGTCCTGAGTGCAGTCCCCGAACCAGTGGCGTCCACTGTGGTGCCCACTGAGAAGAGCTAAGGTAGGACCAGGAGGCTAGGGAGTGATTACTGTCTCATTTAATCAACTCTCTGGATATGGTTCCCTGAGCCCCACCAAGAGTGTCCCTGAGCACAAGGCCAGGTGTAAGCCCTGAGCACAGCTAAGTGTGGCCCCCAAACAAAACAAAGTAGAAGGTCAACCCAAGTCAGTGACTCTCAGCACTGCCTGCAGCACCATTGTACCTCCCCAAGGCTTCCTCCCAACCCAGCAAGGAAGGCACTATCAGCAACAATTTCACCAAGAGAGAAACTGAGTCACTGAGAGGACCAGTTATATAGAGGAGAGTGGGGATTTGAACCCAGAGTCTGTCCAGAACTGTTTTGTTTGTCTGTTCTTAAGCTGCACCCAGCAGTTCTCAGGGCTAATTTCTGGCTCTGCACTCAGGGATCACGCCTAGCAGTACTCGGGGGACCATACAGGATGCCCCGCATCAAACCTGGGTCAGCCATCTGTAAGGTAAACAGCCTTTCCCCAGTACTATGCTCTGGCCTCCTCAGACCACTTCGTCCATAAAGGAAGCTAAAAACAGCACTCATTTTGCATGCAGGAGCCCTGGGTTCAATGCTTATTACTCCATGGTCCCCTGAGCATTGCTTCGAGTGATCCCCAAGCATCAGCTAGGAGTAGCCCCTGAGCACTATGGAGTATGGTCACCAATCCAAAAGAAATATACATAATAAAATAAATAATGGTATTGGAGTGGTCATACGGCAGGTAGGACACTTGCCTTCCGTGTAGCTGACCTGGGTTCAATCCCTGGCACCATGGGTCCCAGGGCCCCACCAGGAGAGATCCCAAATGCTGAGGAAGTCCTGGGCACTGGGAGGTGTGATTCCCAAACAAAAACTAAAAAAAAAGAACATCTGGGGAGCTGGAGAGACACTTGCCATGCATGCAGCATGCCTGTACGCCACGTGTTCCCCTTGCACTGCCAGGAGAGATCCCTAGCAAAGGAAGGAATAAGCCCTGACCCCACTGGGTGGGCTCCAAACAAAAACAACCGAACAAAGAGGTAAAGAGCAGGGTGGACCCTGAGAACAGAAGCATCTCAGCAGAATGCCCACCCTCAGTCCCAGCTCTGGGTAGTGCCACCTGTCCCTGTGGGCTCCCTGTGGGTGGAGGAGCCACAAGGGGCAGGCACAGGGCTGAGCTGTCACTGCAGGGCCCCTGAGAAACCACATCAGAGCCACCGCAGTCTCCACCGCCCGTGACTTCCGACATCGCACACCCCACCCCCACCCTTGCTGTTTCCCTGCCCCAGTGCTGCATCACAGCTCTGCACTTGGGGCTGCTTAACTTTTGTGATTCCTTTTCTTTTTGTGGTTTGGGGGCCACGCTTGGTGTTCAGGGGCCATGTGGTGCTTAGGGATAGAGCCTGGGGCTCCCCATAGAGAGGTGAAGTCTAGCCCTGTTAGCTGTTCCCCTTGTCCTGGGCCTGCATTTAAAAGGTCACGAGAGTCAGGTTTTCGGGACTCTTGTCCCTGCATTGTGACATCAAACCTTGGTCCCACTCCTGGAGCCTTCACATGTATGTCACATCCTATTCTCACTGTCCCCTGTCCCATGCATAACCCACTGGGGCTGAGCCCTGGCCACCTGGGGGCACAACACACACAACAGCAACTTGCAGCATCCTCTGAGTTGGTCATGCCTGGGGTGCCTGGGCAGCTGTCTCCTTCCCTGTGTGCAGGAGCATCCCAGCTGGCTGCCTTGCGGGGTCTAGCACCTGCCCCTCCTAGGTGCCCTTCAAGGCTCCTCCTCGCTGAGTGCCAAGACAGTTTGGGGAGGGGGGGCACACCTGGCCGTGTCCAGTGCTTACTCCTGGCTCTGAGCTCAGGGATCACTCCTGGATAGGCTCAAAGGACCATATGGGACGCGGAGGATCGAACCCAGGCTGGCGCCTGCACAGTACTATCACTCTGGCACTTGTCTCGTATATCTGAAGCCTTGAGTTCCATCTCCTCACCCTCCAAAACTAAAAATAGAAATAGCAGAAGCTTGTGGGATGAATGAGCCGAGTGTGAAGGCTTTGTCCTTGTGGAACTGCTCTTCTGCCCAGGTTTACTCTGCTGGTCCAAGCCGCCCTTCCTGATCTCTCTTCCGGGTTTCCAGAATCTCCCCAGGTCCTTCCAGTCGCCTTGCCTTGAGGGTGCACTGTCCAGGCTACCCACCTCCTGGGAGGGGCTGGGCAGTGTCTACCACCTCGGAGAGCAGCTCTGGGTTGGTCCCGGGGCTCTCAGAGGCGGAAGGAGGTGGAGGAGGGGCGGCGGGCGTGGACAGCAGTTCACAGATGACCAGCTGGGGTGTGGGGCCAGGTCTGGTATTTCCTGCGGCCACTGGAAACGCTGAGGCCGGAACTGGGGTGGGTAGAGGAGTTAGGATGACCAGCAAGGACCCACATGACCCTAGCAATGCACTCCCGTGGACCCTCTCTGGTTTGTTTTGTTTGGGGGCACACCCAGCAGTTCTGGGAGCCCCCCGCCCCCGCTTCTGTGCTGAGAGTCATTCTCCCCAGGCCCAGGGCCCTGTGGTGCCGCGGGGCTAACCTGGGTCTTCCCCATGCAAAGCCAGGTCTGCAAGCCGGCACTCCCCTGCCCATTGAGTGCTCTTCCCTCCTCTGTGAGCAACCCCAGAGGGGGAAACTGTGGCCCAGAGAGGCGCAATAGGGGAGCAGCACCAACCTTCATGCCAGGGCCAGGCTGTTCTTTCCAGTCACTGGCTCCACAAACCCCCTCAACATAGCAGGGCAGCTATTCTTCTGCCTAGAAAATTCAGGGACGTGGGGGCAGAGTCCGGAGGGGGCCCCGCACCGCTGACAGCACAGCCCTGGAGCTGGTACAACCCTCCATCTCAGCAGCCTCCCACCTCCCCCTGGAACAGGGCCCAGCCCAGAGGGAAGACTGCCAGCCCTGGGGCTGGAGTGATAGCACAGTGGGTAGGGCATTTGCCTTGCACGCAGCTGACCTGGGTTCGAGTCCCAGCATCCCATATGGTTAGGAGCATTGCCAGGAGAATTCCTGAGTTCAGAGCCAGGAGTAACCCCTGAGCATCGCAGGGTGTGACCCAAAAGCAAAAAAAAAAAAAAAAGACTGTCAGCCCTGATTTACAGGAGGGAAACTGAGGCCTCCACCCGCCCTCACACTCCATCTGTCTCCACTTCAGCTCCTGATGAACTAGCAGGAAGCAGCAGAGCCTTGGGACAGATCCTTCTGCTTCTCAAGGGTGAATTTTCCTCCTGTGTCTAATGAGAATAAAGCCAGGAGTCTCTCAGACACAGTGATAAGAGTGGAGCTGGGTGGATCACAGCATGTCCCAATAAGTGGGATCCTGCTGCTCACTGATGGACAAACTGGACAGCCCCTCCCTCCCCTCCCCCAGAGCCCGCCTCCCCCTCTTCTAAACTCCTCTCCCCTACTCTGCTGAATACTGTCTGACACCCACTGTCAGGGCACAGAGGAAATAGTCCTATGGATTCCTCAGAGGATGAATAGCAACTACAGGAAGATTGATAGGAGATACCCTGCTTGCCTTCGGAAGGAGAGTAGAAAGGGCACCCGCTCCCTTGCGTGCAGCCAACGCAACTCAACCCTGACATCACACAGGGTCCCAAGGACTGCAGGGGTCACCCCTGTGGGGAGCCAGGAACAGCCACTGAGACCCAGAAGACCTCCTTAGCTCACCATGTGATCTCAGCTGCTACCTTCCATGGGGGGAGGTCGCTGGTTCCGTTTTTTCGTCACACCGAGCAGTGCCAGGGCTCAGCCTGGGGCCCCCTCCTACAAACTGGTGCTCCTGCCCTTTGAGCCTCCTCTCTGGACTTAACTGTGATCTTTGTTTGTTTTTGTTTTGGGTCACCTCAGCTGTGCTCAGGCTTGTTCTTGGCTCCTATCTCAGGAGTCACTCCTGCAGGGCGGCGGGGCATCATCTGGGGGTTCAGGGATTGAGCCCAGGTCAAGTGTAAAGCAAACCTCACCCGCTGTGCTATGCCTCTGCCCCTCTACTGTGATCTTGTAATTTTAAGGAAGTTACGCTTGTGAAAGGTACAGCAGGGGCTGGGGAGGTGATGACGAGGCCCAGCACGCCTGCCCTGCACATGGCATGGCTGGACAGCACCCCCCACACACTGAGTCAGGAGCAGACCCTGAACACTATGGGTGTGACCCCCCCAAAATGGATAATAAAACACTGAGTCGGAGAGATTGTATAGGGGTTAAGGCCTCTGCCTTGCATGCAGCTAACACAGTCAGGCCCTTGACACCTCCTGTTTCCTGAGCACTGTTGGACTGTTAGGCGCAGAGTGGCCGGGGTCATCCCCAGTATGGAGGGCCCAGAGCTGCATCCTTGGGTTCTTGAGCTGAGCTGAGCAGGCTGAGCAAGGGTCAGAGGGAGGAGCCCTGGACACCGCCTCCCCAGCCCCGGGAGAGTCCCAAGGAAGATGGTTCTGTGTAAATGTCTTTCTTTTGTCCCTTCTTTTCCTATCATGATGACCAGGGCTACACTGGGCCAGGCTGGGGTCACACCCTCTCCCCGGTGTTCACACATACTTGGCTGCTCAATAGCTGAGAACTATTTGTCTTTATTTTGGGGCCACACTCCAGGGCTAAGGAACTACTCCTGGCAGCCTTAGAGGGAAAGGCCCTCAGCAATGAAACTCAGGGCAACAAAACTTCTAGGAAGGAAAATTCCCTGATCCACTGTGGATAAGGAAAACAAAGACCTGATAAGACCTTCAGCAGACCCTGAGGACATTGGTCCCTCCCCGTGGAGTTCCTCTCCTCCTCTCCTCCGACCTCTCATTTAGATTGATCTAAAGGAGATCTCCTTTAGATTGATCCTTTAGATTGATCCGATTGATCTTAGTGATTCAGACTCCAGAACTTCCGGATCAAGACAACCCAAGAAGAGCCTATAAAAGCCACCTTGAACAAAGGAAGGGCATGCATATGCTGCCAAGCCCATGTGCTGATTGTGCCCATGTGACTGAGCACATGTGTCGCCCGCACCTCTCCTCTTGAGATGTGTACTTTCATGCTTTCGTGTCTAATGCTGGCATGTGTCTAGGAGCTCTCTCGCCCTTAAAGAAGCCTGCGTTTTCTCTTTGATGTAGGCAGGTAGATAGGGAAAGGCCCTGGGCAATGAAACTTAGATTAACAAAGTCTCCAAGATGGAGAATCCTGAGACTGACCCACCCTGTGGATACAGAAAACAGATCTGATAAGACCTTCAGCAGACCCTGAGGAGGTTGGGCCCCTCCCCATGAAGTTCCTCAATTCCCTCAACCTTTCCCTTAATCTGATTAAAATGTGGTCCAGGCTAAAGAAGACCCAGCCTCCCTGGTAACCTCCTTAGCAACGGACTTTTACCTGGGAAGAAGCCCCACATGGGGGCAGGTTGAAGAGACCCTATAAAAGACACCTTGAACAAAGGAAGTGTGTGCATATGCTGCCTGAGCCCATGTGCTGCTTGTGCCCACGTGGCCAAGCACATGTGTCGGCCGAGCACATATGTCGCCCGCATCTCCCCTCTTGAGATGTGTACTTTCATACTTTCATACTTGTGTCTAAAGCTCGGTGATTTGTAGGGGCTTCCTCCACCCTTAACCCAGTAACTCTGGGTCCCGGGTGGTAGAGGCAGCTTGGGAGAAAGTGACCGTCTTTCTCCTCCCCACTTCACGTAAGTCACCCGTGGGGCCCACCGACATCATCACAGTGCTCCCATTTCTCTGTGTTTATTTGTAACCTCTTTCTTTTTCTTTTTTTTTGCTTTTTGGGTCACACCCGGCGATGCACAGGGGTTACTCCTGGCTTTGCACTCAGGAATTACTCCTGGTGGTGCTCAGGGGGACCATATGGGATGCTGGGATTCGAACCCGCGTTGGCCTCGTGCAAGGCAAACGCCCTACCAGCTATGGTATCGCTCTAGCCCCTGTAACCTCTTTGTGTTCTGTTGACTTAAATACTGTTTTTCTCTTCTCCTTGAGTCCTTTGCATAGTTTACTCAGAGACAAGTCTTTTCCTATGGGCACAGGAAGACTGTAGCAAATGCTATGCTTTTGTAACCTGGGTGTCATTTGACTCTGAATGTTATTTTCCTCCTGGGCATCTGTTTTCTGACCTCAGCTGCCCTTACTTCCTAGCACCCCCAAAAGCAGGGTCCTAACGAGGGACGGGATGAACCCAGGGCAAGTGATGAGTTGTGTGCTACCCTGGCATTGAGATGGGCCTGGCCAAAGTGCCTAATGCTTAACTGTAAGTTAAGAGCTTGGTCATGGACAAATATGCTGTCATGATCCAAACAGTGATAACTAAATTCGGACCCTGCTAGGGTTAGGAATGATTAATCTAGCCTGAGTGCCGCAGTCTGAGTCTGTGGCAAGATGTTGCCAGGAGAGCCGCCTTGCAAGCCTCAATGTATCTCTTCAGGTGGCCCTACAAAATAACTAGTATTGGGGCTGGAGTGATAGCACAGCGGGTAGGGCGTTTGCCTTGCAGGCGGCCAACCCGGGTTCGAATCCCAGCATCCCATATGGTCCCCTGAGCACCGCCAGGGGTAATTCCTGAGTGCAGAGCCAGGAGTAACCCCTGTGCATCGCCAGGTGTGACCCAAACAGAAAAAAAAAAAAACTAGTATTAAGATGTTAATGAGTTCTTGGACTAAGGAAAGGAGAAAAACCTTAAAAGGTATTTTGCCTTCTGGCAGTCAGGAAGGGCTTTGGAATGCCCTGCCCTCAGGAAGGGCTTTCTTATGTTGATTTTGCTACCTGGCTGTGTGTAGCCTAGAAGGCAAGGTGGAGAGAGACAAGGGGGGTGGTGCGGAGAGGGGGGTAGACTAGCAAAGGGGACTGAGAGTGAGAAGAGGATTGAGAGAGTGGGATGGAGGAGTGAGTTGCTAGGAAGGAAGAGTGCTGGTGGAGAGAGAGGAGAAATGGGGAATTCAGAGACTGGAACAGGCGTGTGGAGAGAATTGAATAAACAGCATTTTATTCCATTTATTCAACTGGCTTGGCCCTCGTTTCCTCCTCTTCCATCTGCCCCAGGGCCTGGGCCGCTCCGGCTGGATGAGCAGAATGGGACCGACCCCCGGCCAGATGTTTTTTACAGCCCCTCAAACTGAAAATTCAATTAAAAAAAATGAAAAGACTGAACTGGAGCAATAGTACAGAGAGTAAGGTGCTTGCCTTGCATGCAGTCAGTCTGGATTAGATCCTGGCTCCCCACACGGTCACGGTCCCTGGAGCACCGACAGGGGTGGTTCCTGAGTACAGAGCCAGAAGTAACCACTGAACATTGCTAGGTATGACCTCCCGCCAAAAAACAAAACAACAACAAAAATCCTGTAACTTTGAACACCACAAGCATAAACATGGACACTGTTACAAACTGTACAACCCTGATAATAATAATAAAATAGAAATTTGAAAATCCCTAATAAAATCCAACAGTCTAACATAAGGATCACACCCAGCGCACACAGGCGCTTCTCTTACTCTGTTGGGAGCAGGTGACCCCTCTGCGAGTCCCCTCCCTCCAGCACCAAGACGTCTTAGAAACTGTACCCCTGAGAAGCAGCAGCAGAATTCAGACCAGTGGGTGTACAATGTCACTGAGGTCAGGGTTGAGGTTTCCTGTCCACCCTACTGCGTGTGGGGTGACAGTTTCCATGAGGACGGGGCGGGAGAATGATGGAACAAAAGTGATAGGGTTTTGCACCCCTGCACTGTGGGGTCTGGTCCCTTCATGGTCCCCTAAAGCTGGCGGGGGAAACCACTGTCCTGCCAGGAAGGGCCCTGAGGTTATTTACAGTCAGGGAGAACATCCAAGATGCATCCTGGAAAAGCGCACACAGGATTTCAGGGGCCTTATGCGGCCCATAGAGGAATCGAAAGAGCTACCACGTTTCACTCAAGTGAGAGAAGGAATTCGGAGTTCCGACCTCCATTGACTACATCAAAAATCAGATGGGCCGGACACGTAATGCAATTCAGAGACTGTTAGGGCGCAGATCGAGATCTCCCTTTAACGACAAAAAGACTCCAGTGACTGCAAACAGCAAGCAGGGTTTATTGTAAGACTGGCTAGCCAGGGTCCAGCTGCCTACGCAGACACGCAGGTCCAGCAGGTTGGGCCAAAGACCCCGAGCTTCTCCAAAGGAGATCTTATATAGGCCTTCACCGGCCGTTACAGCAGAGCCCGCGCATTTCATAGCCAATAGATTTGTAATAATACATACTTTCCTAACTAATGCATTTAAAAGGACATCACTCCTTAGCCTATAGTTTTAGAGATCAGCATTTGCTTCAATGCTCAGGAATGTCCCAGTTTGGGGGGGCAGTCATGGGTCTTGTGACATGGGTCTTGTGAGAGGCATCTGGTTATCTGGTCTGACCACCACCTTTCTTGCAACCCGGGGCGTCTGTATCTGAATTCCTTGCTCAGGGGCAGGAAAACCAGTTATTCTTCGATGCCTAAATTAATTCCTATGGTCTGTCCTGGGCCAATTCCTCACAGAGATGACAGCTGGACTAGAGCTATTACCTACTGCATTCCACGGGATGTCAAAAGACCTCGTGGCCGCCCACCTACAAGACGATCAGACTTCTTCGTCAAAACCCTGAATGAATGGTTGAGGCTCTTCCTGTTCCTGGAGCGAGCAGATACCACTGGGTTACACTAGCACGCCACAGGGACAAATGGAGACATTACTGGTGCCCGCTCGAGCAAACTGAAGATCAATGGGATGACAAGTGATACTAGTGATATGCGGCTCATGGGTCAGACATTCTCTGCCCTGTACTAAGGGGAGCTGCTGGTATAATTCTCACTTGATAGAAGGGAAAATCTAGTCATAGGGAGTTAGGTGATTGCCAGAATCACAGAGAGTATAAAGCTGGCTTTGTTTCCCATTTTCCTTTTGGCTGGCTGGGGATCAATCCAGGGCCTTACACGTGCAAATCAAGTATGCTACTGGAATTATTAAATTAATTGGGAAGGAGTTGGGCACCACTCAACTAGTGGTGCTCAGGAGCTATTCCTTTTTTGTTTTCTTTTGGGGCCACACCAGTGGTGCTCAGGGCTTACTCCTAGCTCTAAGCTCAGGGGTCACTCTTGGCTGACCTTGGAGGACCACATGGGGTGCTGGGGATTGGCCACATGCAAGGCATGTGCCTTCCTCACTGCCCTATTGCTCTGGCCTCTCAGGGGCTACTCCTGATTCTGTACTAAACAGTGACTCCTAGCAGTGCTGGAGGACCCTATGTGATGCCAGGGATCAGACTGGGCTCTGCCATTGATGTAGGCAGACAGATAGGGAAAGGCCCTTGGCAATGAAAATTGAGATTTAACAGAGTCTCTGGGAAGGAGACTCTTAAGACTTGCAGATTCAAGAAAACAAAAGACCCAGAGGAAACCATCAGCAGACCCTGAGGATAATGAAGCCCTCCCCAGGAAGTTCCCCAAAGAAGGCCATCACCACTCCCAACCTCCCTGGTAACCTCCTTAGCAACCAACTTTTACCTGGAAAGAAACCCCACGTGGGGGCAGGTTGAAGAAACCCAATAAAAGACACCTTGAACAAAGGGAGGGTGCGCATATGCTGCCTGAGCTCATGTGCTGCTTGTGCCCATGCGGCCAAGCACATGTGTCACATGTGTCACCTGAGCACATGTGTCGCCCGTATCTCCACTCTTGAGATGTGTACTTTCATGCTTTCGTGTCCGGTGCTAGGATGTGTGTAGAGCTTCCTCCACCCTTGGAGAAGCCCGCGTTCTCTCTTGAGCGCCTTATTCTTACTATTCTCTCTCCCACTTATCCCTTCCTCCTTTCCTCATAAACCTCTAAATAAAATCTGTTTACTTCACTGCTTGTCTACTCCTGAAATTCTTTTCCGAGAGCAAGAGAAGAACCCAGTAACTCTGGGTCCCGGGTGGTAGAGGCAGCTGGGGAGAAAGTGACCGTCTTTCTCCTCCCCACTTCACGTAAGTCACCCGTGGGGCCCACCGACATCACCACCTGCCCTAAATCCCATACTCTCTCTTCAGCCTCTTAATATGGGCCACACCTGGTGGTGCTCTGAAGCTCTAGAGGATCAAACTCCGTTCTCCCATTGCAAAGCCTGTGCTCAGCCCTTCTGTTGGTCAGTTCCCAGACTAGATTTTAATTCTTAGCAGTATTCCAGTGCAGGGCATCACTGATGGCCTGACCCAAGGCTGACCACCCCCACCTACATCGGCTGAATTTAGAACTCGGCAGAGCCCAGGCTGCAGGAAGGCCCCCTTCTCTGCCTGCCTGTGCAGGCGGCAGTGGTATCTGGAGTCTCTCAGTCACTGAACTCAGAGGGGAGCTGAGTGCTGAGGGTTCTCTACTCCCCGAATGGAGTAAGGCATTCAAGTGACTGAGGGACCCAGAGCTCTGGAGCCAGACTGCCTGTTCCCAGCCTGTGGCCTTGACAAGTCACCTTCCCTCTCTGCTTCTTCATCTGCAAAAGGGGCTGGTGGAGGGCTGGAAGGATGCTGGTGGGTTGAGTGCCCCCAGTGTGCACGCAGCCTGGGTTCCATCCATGCCCAGCCTCTGACACAAACCCCCAGACAGATCCAGGAGAAGCCTCCAAACATGGCTGCTCGTGGCCCCCAAACCAAAAATGGGAGTTATTAATGATTGCCCCTCAGTCACAGGATTGCTGGGGGAGTATATATAGTAATCCTGGACTATAGAACAGCCAAACTACAAAGTCAACATCACCTTTCTCATTGTTCTTGGAGGGACAAATTGCAGGGGCTAGGGGCTAGTCCTCTGCTCTAACTTTAGATCCTGACCTAGATAGAAGGGATCTCAGACCATCCCCTGGAGTTCCCGAGCTGTAGAGACTGGGGAGCAGCCCCAGGCAGGCCTCCTACAGCCTGTGGGAGCCACGCTGTCCTCTCCCGCTGCAGGCAGGCCGGTGGACTCTAGGTGCATCCAGACCGTTCCTTCAGAGGTTCCTAGAGCAGGGTATGGGGAGGGGTCTGCAGGCAGAACCCTCTTTCCTCCCCCTTCAGATGGACGCCTCTGCAGAAGCCAAAGCAGAAAGCCCAAGGGCCCAGAGATGGGGGCGAAGGGGCTGAAGGACAGAGTGTGCGACTCTGCCCGGTCGACTCCCTCTGACATCCCGTGAAGGGGCCCCAGGACCCCGCAGTCCGCGGTGCGCAGGCCCCGGCCCCCAGAGGTCCAGGTGAGCGGGCCCTGCGGTCTTCTTGGACCCGCTCTTGGCCTTTGCTGCCTCCTCCACCGGGAAGTCCACCGCATTCAGAAATCACGTCCTGGGAAGCCTAGCCTTCTTCCTGCGGTGGTCTCCCGGGCCTCCATCTCTCCACCCTGCGACCCCCGGAGCGCGGACTGGAGCTTCCGTTTCCTTTGCCCCCCCCCCCCCCCCCGCTTCAGCCCGCCCCGCCCCTCCTCGCGGGCTGCCAACGCTTCGCCACCGCCCTCTGCTGGCGACGTGCAGGTCGCAGCGCAGTGGCCACCGCTGGAGGCCGGGCTCTGCTCCCAGCTCTCAGGCAGTGTTCAGACCAGTGCCTGGGGGCGGGGGGGGGGGGAGGGGGGGTCAGACGATCAAGCCGCTCGGATGAGACCAGGAAGAGTTAGATGGTGCGCCAAGGGAGGGGCGCACCTTGCTGTTCTCAGGTTTATTCCTGGCTCTGCCCTTGGGGATCACTCCTGGCGATGCTGGGGGACCATAGGGGGGCGGGGTGGGGGGGAATTGAACCATGGTCGGCTGCGTGCAAGGCCAGCGCCCTTCTGCTGGACTGTCGCTCCCGCGCCAACCTCTGCTGCTCCTATTCTCCCTTTATTTCACGTATTGTTCTCTCCACATCTACTCCGACCCCCCCATCCCCAGGCCTACCGTGGCCACGTAATTACTCTCCAGGAGAGCCTGGGTCATGGGGTCCTATGCTCCTACAGTGTAGGGGCCACAGTCTTATGTACCCTAAAGCAGGGAGTCTGGGATCGCGGAGGGCAAGACCAGAAGCAGGGGTGGAAGAGTGTGGGCTCAAGGCTGCAGAGACTGCGGGAGGCCAGCGCTGCACGTCCCGGCTGTCCTGCTAGGCAGGTGCAGAAGGACAGTGGTCCTAACCCATACCATTGAAGAGCTAGGACACCGGGGAGGGTGTTTGGCCGACCCAATGCTCTGTGCCTTCAAGGTGGCCGTGCCCATCACAGAGCTACCACAGCTCAGGGTGTCCTGAGGCCCTGAGCTGGCAGAGGCAGGGACAGAGGGACCTGGAGACCCGCCAGGACCCTCGTACTTTATCCTGGAGAGCTGTGCCTGGGCTAGGTCTCACACTCTTAGTTGGGGCACACACGTTATTGAACCAATCATTAAAAAGAAATCCTTAAAATGTATTTCTGGGGCTGGAGAGACAGTCCAGTGGTCGGGGCCCTTGCCTTCCATACAGCCTTCCCAGGTTCGATCTCTGAGCACAGAGCCAGGAGTAAGCCCTGAACACCAGGTGGTGTTTATTAAAAAGAATAGAAGAAAAATATTAGAAAATAATGACATAGTTTTGTGAAAAAGAAATTTTTAAAAAAAGAGTCAAAGAGATAGTACAGTGGCTAACTCTCTTATCTTGCAAGCAAACTGGGTTCTATCCCTGGCATCCTATATGGTCCCCTGGAGTGATCCCTGGGTGCAGAGCCAGGAGTTACTCCTGAGCATTGCCGGTGTGGTACCCAAACAAAACAAATCAAGGACACAAAACAAAAACAAAACCCCAAAATGTCACTCATTCTATCAACCTTTTCTTTTTTTTTTAACTTTTTATTAAATCACCATGTGGAAAGTTGCAAAGTTCTCAGGTTTATATGTCAGTTATACAATATTCAAACACCCATCCCTTCACCAGTGCCCATATTCCACCACCAGAAACCCCAGTATACCCCCCGCCCCCACCCCCTACCCCCTACTGTATAACTAATGAATTTCACTTCATTTTTTCTTTACCTTGATTACATTCCATAATTCAACACAAAACTCACTATAGTTGTTGGAGTTTCCAACCAAGAGAGACAGACCTACTACATTTGATAATTAGTTTTTCATTGCTGGAAATGAAGAGATATGTAGCCCCACTGCTACAAGTACATAACTCTCTCTCTCTCTCTTTTTTTTCCCCTTTTTCCTTTTCCCTTTTTTTTTTCTTTTTCCCCCTCATCCTCCTTCCTGCGCCTCATAGTATGGTGTACGCCACGCCGCGTCGGCCAGCGTGGGGCTTTTACTTAGTTCACAGTCCAGAGAGGTGGCTGCTACATTAAAAACCTTCAATATTTCAACAAAAACTTACTGTTATTATTTGGAGTTTTCCCTCCAAGTCAGACCTGTTCAAAAGGAACCGTTTCACATTGCTGACAATTATAGAGGTTTTGGATTTCTGTATAAAGTCCAGGAAAAATTCTGCCAAAAATTACATAGCCCAGCTCACAGTCCCAGTGCATTGCTGTAAGAAGTCTCTGAATTCAAAGTCTTTAGGCGCAGAGGGTCCGATTCGCGCTCAGCGGCTCCGGATTTATCTGGGTCGAGGGCGTGCCGGTTACGCCCCCTTCCCATGAGTTCCTGGGAGCCCCCAAAGTAAAATCCGAATACCTGTGGGTTTGGAGTCACAGAAGATGGCGCCTGCCACGTGGGTGCCGCCAGGCCGCCCTCTATCAACCTTTTAAAAGCACCCTATGGCCTTTCACTGCCAGCCACTGAGCCACCAAGAAAGGGCCATGCTCGGACATCGCTTCTGGGTGAAGCTGCAGTGTCGTGTGTGTTTGGCTTCAATCAGCAGTGTGATAAGGAAAACAAACGCGACCCACATCTGGTGGTACTCAGGGCTTAAGCCTGAGTACTCTGAGATCCCTTTGTGCTCAGGGATCAAACCCTAGTTGTCCTGTTACGTACCCAAATTATTTTGTAGTATTTGTTAAAGCTTGAGACTTGTTACTGGTGCCCGCTTGAGCAAATCGATGAACAATGGGACAGGACAACAGTTAAAGCTATTGTTATGATCCTCTAAAATATCACTTGATTAAGGGCAGCAGCATCCTCATAACTAAAAGTCTAAGAAGACAGAATCCAGATGTTGTTGGGAGCCACCGCCTGGTGTTAATGTGGGATTCACTGCAAACATCTGTTGCTGATGAGACCAGGAGGAAGTGCTCGACCAGAACCGTGTAGAGGATGGTCTGCTCTCTGTGAAATGTATCTTGCTCTCCCTTCTGGTGAAATGTACCTTGTTCTTCTTATAGCTCATTAGGATGTGGGAAAGTTGCTTTGTTCTTGATATAAACATAATTACAAATTGTCATTAATCTTGCAAGATTTTAATTGACACTTTGGAATGCAGTTTTGGAGAATAAGTGAAGCCTCAGTTTTTGTTTTTATTTATTTATTTTGTAGATTTTTGGGTCACACCTGGTGATGCACAAGGGTTACTCCTGACTCTGCACTCAGGAATTACTCCTGGCGGTGCTCAGGGGACCATATGGGATGCTGGGATTCGAACCAGGGTCAGCCGCGTGCAAGGCAAACGCCCTACCCGCTGTGCTATCGCTCCAGCCCCCTCAGTTTTTGTTTTTAATTTTAATTTTTTTATTGAATCACCATGAGATAGACCTTTAGAAAGCTGTCCATGAGGGGCTGGAGCGATAGCACAGCTGGTAGGGCGTTTGCCTTGCACGCGGCCGACCCGGGTTCGAATCCCCAGCACCCCATATGGTTCCCTGAGCGCAGCCAGGGGTAATTCCCGAGTGCAGAGCCAGGAGTAACCCCTGTGCATTGCCAGGTGTGACCCAAAAAGCAAAAAAAAAAAAAAAAAAAGAAAGAAAGCTGTCCATGATTGGGTTTCAATCATACAGTGATCCAACACCTCTCCATCAGTGTACATTTCCCATCACCAATGTATCCTGTTTCCCTCCCACCATTCCTCCAGAATGCCTTTGTGTCAGGCACTTTTCTTCTTTCTCTCTTTCCTTTTGTGCATTATAGTTTGCAATACAAGTACCAAGAAGTCATTGTATTTGTTAAGGGAGTTCAGTACTTTTATTGGAAAGGTAAGGCTGGAGTAACTTTTTTAACTGGGTGGCAGCTTTGGGGTGTGGACGTGACTGCACAGAAGCACAGGGAGGCTGGGGGAGGTAGCCCATCTCGATTCTGAGAGAAGCTTGGAGATTTCAGTCACAAATCCTGCACACCCGATTTTTCCGTAGACTAATATCTTGATGAGGTCTGTCCTGAGATGGTGGGATTTGGCCACAGGCATGGCAGTGATTTGGTTTGTGAAAGCAAGGCTGCCGAGGGCTCTGTTTGGGTGGGCATTAGGCTAACCTGCCCCCTCTGATGGGCCCAGGATTATCCAAGTCTGTGCGGGTATGAGATTTACTGTGGCTTTTGGTCTCTTTTGAGATTCATGTTTGGGTCTCTGGAGAACAGATGGTGGACGAGCTTACATGGTGGCTCTGGAGTTGGTTCATGGGGGTGACTCCCAGGCCCCTGGAATACAGGGAAATGAGCAGAGGTAGCCCGTCAAAACTCTGAGAAAGCCTGGAGATTTCACTCACAATATCCACATACCAGGGAGTGTGGTGCTGCCAGCAGCTCAGCCTGTACCTATAGGGCGAGTGCATCAGCAGCCTGATGGTGTTTTCAGCTCCCTGATACCCCAAAACTGCTGTTGTGCCTTTAGCTGGACCCCAACAACTCAGGACCAAGTTTCCCGAGAAATTAAATGACCAAAAGTTAGGTATGTGAGAGTCATGCCCACAAACCACCTATGGCTCAGCTATACAAGCTCATTTATCGGCCTTGTTTCAGAGACCCATAAACAAATCTCAAAAGAGATCACGAGTTGCAATTAATCTCAGACTTGAGCAAGACTGAACAGACGGGGGTAAATTGGAGGGGGGTGGGTCACCTGGGTGCCCACCCAAGCATAACTCCCTGCAGCTGTTTGCTCCCACAATCCAAAATCACTGCCATGCTCCCAGCCGGACCCCACCATCTCAGTACGGACCTCACTGAGATATTAATCTACTGAAAATTTGGGTGTATGGGTCTTACGACTGACATCTCCAGGGTTCTCTCGGGGTCGAGATGAGCTACCTCCCCCCACCTCCCTGTACTTCCAGAAGTCTTGGCAATTATGTTTACACCCCAAAGCTGCTACCCAGTTAAAAAAGCTACTCCAGCTTTATCTTTCCAATAAAAATACTGAACACCCTGAACAAACACGATGACCTGCAAGTACCCGTATTGCAAACTATAATGCAAACAGAGAGAGAGAAAGAAGAAAAATGCCTGCCATACAGGCAGACTCGAGGCAGGGGTTGTTGGGGGATGATGGGAGGGAAACAGGGTACACTGGTGGTGGGAAATGTACACTGGTGGAGGGATGAGTGTTAGAGCATTGTATGACTGAAACCCAATCGTGAACAGCTTTGTAATGGTCTATCTCACGGATATTCAATTAAAATTTTTGAAAAATAAATTAAAAACAAATCCACATACCAGAGTTTTCAGTAGGTTAATTTCTTGGTGAGGTCCTTCCTGAGATGGTGGAGTCCTCCTGGGGACATGGTGGCAATTTTGGATCGTGGGAACAAATCCACGATCAGCTACTGGGGGCTCTGTTAGACAGGTGCTGGGCTAACCTGCCCCGTTCCAATGTGCCCCGGACTAGTCAACCAGGCTTCGGGCAGAGATTTACGGTAGCTTTAGCTCTCTTCTGAGGTTTATTCAAGGTCAATGGAGGAGCTGACATGGTAGCAATGTTGGTTCTTGGGGGTGACTGCCAGGGTTTCTAGGACGATAGGGAGGTGAAGGGGAGGTAGCCCATTTCAACTCCAAGAGAGCCTGGAGATTTCAGTCACAAAACCCACATACCTGAATTTTCAGCAAGTTAATTTCTTGGTGAGGTCTGTCTTGAGACGGTGGGGTCCAGCTGGGGACATGGCAGAGATTTTGGATTGTGGGAGCAAGCAACTACTGGGGGTTCTGTTTAGGTGGGCACTGGGCTAACCTGCCCCCGCCATGTGCTCCAGCTTATTCAGCCATGCAAGGGTCCAAGAAGATGTACTGCATCTTTTTTTGTTTGTTTTTTATTTTTATTTTTATTTTTTTTTTGCTTTTTGGGTCACACCTGGCTATGCACAGGTTTTACTCCTGGCTCTGCACTCAGGAATTATCCCTGGCGGTGCTCAGAGGACCATATGGGATGCTGGGAATCGAACCCGAGTCGGCCGCGTGCAAGGCAAATGCCCTACCCGCTGTGCTATCGCTCCAGCCCCTTGTTTTTAATTTTTTGAGAAAAAAAATTATGACTCTCTGTGTAAAAAACTAAGGCTCGCCGAGGGGCGAGCGCACTCGCGGGCTCTTCGGGCAGCTCTGTCACACCGCCCGCGTTCAGTGCCCCGGAACCGCTGTGTGTGCCATTGGTCGAGGGAAGGCGAAGGAAGGAAGAAGGCCAAACTGGTTGCTCGATCAGTTTATTTCATTCTCTCTCTCCGCTTCTCTCCCGCTCTCGGTCTCTCTCTGAATCTGTGGATCTGCCCCCGTGGATCTGGCCCCCCAACCCACTCTTACAGCCTAGTTAAATCTCCACAGCATCAGGGGGTTGGGGCGTACACATAGGTGTGGTCACCATCAATAGGGTAAGGTTCCTTTCCCTTAGGGGATGCTTCTCCTAGGACTTAATTCTCTTTCAGCAGGAGGATCCACCCAAGGGCGGAGTCCCATGAATGTGTTTCTCTTCTCCTCAGCCAGCAAACATATAAGAATTCATAATATTAATTATTTTGTATGGACACAATAAGAGATGCATTAAAGCTTATAGAATTGCTCTCCTGGGGCCATCTCAATCTCAGACTACAGTGCTCAGGCCAGATCAGTCTTTCCTATCCCTGGCAGGGTCCCAGTCTCATAATTACTATTGGATCATGACAGCATTTGTCTATGATCAAGCTCTTAACTTATAGTTAAGAATTAGGCACTTTGGGGGCCGGAGCGATAGCACAGCGGGTAGGGCGTTTGCCTTGCACGCGGCCGACCCGGGTTCGATCCCCGGCATCCCATATGGTCCCCCAAGCACCGCCAGGAGTAATTCCTGAGTGCAAAGCCAGGAGTAACCCCTGAGCATTGCTGGGTGTGACCCGAAAAGCAAAAAAAAAAAAAAAAAAAGAATTAGGCACTTTGGCCAGGCCCATCTCGATGCCAGGGTAGCACACAACTCACCTCTTGCCCTGGGTCCTTCTCGTCCCACGTCGGGGACCCTGCTTTGGGGTGCTAGGAACTGAGGGCAACTGAGGCTTAAGTGGAGAAAGCAGATGCCCGGGAGGGAATACTATTCGAGGCCAATTAATTCCCAAGTTATAAAAACATAATATTGTCTTCTTGTGTCTATACAAAACAGACATAGCTTTGAAGTAAATTATTCAAAAGGCACAAGAAGAGGAGAAAGGCAATATTAACTTATATAATATAAATTCAGTATCCTAGGAAGTTCTGACCTTGCAAATTAGCAGAGTCAGATTAAGGGAAAGCCGCGGATTAACTGTTTTGGGGAAGAGAGCATGGAGAAGTGATTATAGCTAAACAAAGGGATGGGAGAGATTCGGGAACACCTTGATGGGTGAGACTGGGGTTAAGCCTAAACTCCCGGGGAAAACCGAGACAAGCTACTTGTGGCAAGCGGGGAGAGGACAAAGTAATGTCATCCTACATCTCTGACGCAAGGCTGTTAAATGAGTGTGTATGGTGGAGTCTGAGGTGTTTTGTGGGTGTAGCTTCCATGTAGCTAAATTTTGGTGGTTTAATTTCTCTAAAAACTTGGTCCCGAATTATTAGAGTCTGGCCAGAGGCACAGGAGAGACTTGGGTGTCTGGAAGTCCGAGGGCACCACAAGGCTGCTGATACTTTTGCCCATTGGGTCCTGGTGGGCCTGCTGGCAGCGTGGCACCCTCTGGGCACCAGTAGTCATGGCAGTAGGCCCGGGGGACCATCTGGGGTCCTACGGATCAAAACCAAGTTTGCTGTGTGCAAGGCAAGTACCTTGCTAACTGTACTATTTCTCCAGGCCCCAAATAATAACATTGACTTGAAGGCAGAAGAGATAAAATAGGGGGGCTGGAGCGATAGCACAGTGGGGAGGGCATTTGCCTTGTATGTGGCTGACCCTGGTTCAATCCCCAGCAACCCATATGGTCCTCCGAGCACCACCAGGAGTAATTCCTGAGTGCAGAGCCAGGAGTAACCACTGAGCATGTCTGGGTGTGGCCCAAAAATCGAGAGAAAAAAGAAAAAAGACAGAGAGAGAGATAAAATAGTGTTAAGGCAGTTTCTTTATATGAAGCTGAACTTCACACAGGGGTTACTCCTGGTTCTGCTCTCTGGACTTGGTCCTTGAGGTGTGTGTGTGTGTGGGGAGCCTTACGGAGTACTAGGGATAGAACCTAGTGCTCCTAGGTGCACCTAGAACCAGGTGCGGGGGCCAGAGTGATAGTACAGTGGGTAGGTTCTCTTGTATGTGGATGCTCTGGGTTCCATCCTCAGCATCCCATCTGGTCCCCGAGCACCATCAGAAGCAATACCCCCTGCGCACTGCCAGGTGTGGTCCAAGAACCCAGTTCGGCCATATGCAAACGCCTTGCCTGCAGTACTCACTTCTCAGCCCCAAAGTCATTCTTGAAAAAAGGAAAGAAAGAAAAGAAAAGAAAAGAAAATCTAACTGGAGAGGTAGTACAAGGAGCAGAAACTTGCTTTGCACTCAGTCAGCCAGGGTTCAACACGGGCTCTACACGCGGTCCCTGAGCCCGCCAGGAGCCCCGAGCACCGCCGGGTGTGGCCCAGGCAGCCCGCAAACAGAGAGACGTGCGTGGGCCGGCCGCGCTGCCCCACGGGCCTTTTCTGTCTGCGCCTGCGCGGGTCCCCTGCAAGGCGTGTACGCAGGACAGTCTCAGGGGTACGAGGCAGCGAGGCAGGTACTGGCCGCCGGGAGCCAGGGGTGCCCGCCCGGGTCCGACCGTCCCGCCCTGTGTCGCTCGGCCTCTGCCCGCCTCTGCGGGAATGCCCAGGGCGTGGTCCTCCTCGCGGTGCTGGTCCTGGAGCGCCTGCACAGCGAACCCCTTCCCAGACGCGCTCTGCTCCCGGCCTCGTGTACTTCCCAGAGCTGCCGCAAGAGGGCGGAGGAGGCCGCTGGGCTGCGGCGGGTTGACAGGCTCCAGCGCCGGCTGAAGCAAAGCGTGTTGGAACCTGCTTTCCTTGGCGCTCTAGACCCGCTCCTCACCTCTCCCCCACTGGATCACTGTCATGATGAAATCGTCCCGGGATTATTTAGGAACACGATGTGCCCAGTTTATGAACCGGTTCCTCCCTAAGTTTGACTCACATCCCATGTGTGGCCCTCTTGGTTGTGCTGGGGCCCTGGAGAACCCACCTAGAGAATGGGAACGGTTTGGTTTGTCTGCGGGTGACACGGGAAAGAGCAAGGAATGATCTGTTTTAAAATTAAAAGAGGGAGAGGCACAGTGGGCAGGGGAGATGGCTCGAAGGGCTGCGGGCTCTATACCCTCCAGCGAGGCAGGATGGAGCCCCCCATTGATGAGAGTACCCCCATGCATTGTGGTTATCGCAAAAAATAAAGAAATAGATAATACAAGGGTTGGAATGATAATACAGTGGGTAGGGTGCTTGCATCCCCGGGCATCCCATATTGTCCCCCAATGCCAGCAGGAGTGCAGAGCCCGGAGTAAGTTCTGAGCACTGCCAGATGTGGCCCCCAAAGAAAAGAAACAAAAAACAAAACAAAGAAACAATTGTCACTGTCACTGTCATCCCTGTTGCTCATTGATTTGCTTGAATTTGCAGTAATGTCTCCATTTTGAGATTTGTTACTGTTTTTGGCAAATCAAATATGCCACAGGTAGCTTGCCAGGCTTTGCCATGCGGGCGAGATACTCTTGGTAGCTTGCTGGGCTCTCCGAGAGGGCGGAGGAATCGAACTCAGGTCGGCCGAGTGCAAGGCAAACTCCCTACCCTCTGTGCTATCGCTCCAGCCCAGAAAGAAACAATACAAAATAAACATAAAAATACAAAAATAAGGCGCAAAAAAAATACCAGAAACAACACAAGTAAATCCTATCATTGATAAACAGGGGGGTCGGGAAGTGTCTCTGGCATGAACCAGACTCCAGTGCCTACCCTCGGCTCATGGCCCGTAACGACCCTGGCCAGGCCAGCAGAGTAGGCTGAAAATGTGGCACGAGGCCCACAAAGGAAGCCTCCCTGGCGCCCCCATAGCAAAAGAAATGAGAACTGGGGGCTGGAGCAATAGCACAGCGGGTAGGGCGTTTGCCTTGCACGCGGCTGACCCGGGTTCTAATCCCAGCATCCCATATGGTCCCCTGAGCACCGCCAGGGGTAATTCCTGAGTGCAGAGCCAGGAGTAACCCCTGTGCATCGCCAGGTGTGACCCAAAAACAAAACAAACAAACAAACAAACAAAAAAAGAAATGAGAACTGGATAGAGAGGGGGAAGAAGGTGAGTTGAAGAAAGAGAAGCTGCCTAAAAGCCTATTTCTCATCAACAAGCTCGGTGGCTTTTGTTTCTTATAATGTTTATGTCTACTTTCAATACTATTTTGCAGTCTTTTTTTTTCACTACAAGTACCTGCACAAATATGCAAATGTTTGCCCACAAACTGAGGGATGCAAGAAATCCACATTACTTCATTAAATTTTTTCTTCTTCAGATAAAACTCATTTTTGTAAAAGCAATACATGCTCAACATAAAAAAAAATTAACCAACTGACCAAATACAAAGGAAAAAACAATAGCTCCTTGGTTGAATTTTTCATTTCATGATTTCGTCTGTAGGGGTAAGGGGAATGAGACCCATCATTGTTACTGTATTTGGCATATCGAATACAACACAGAGAGCTTGCCAGGCTCTGCCATGTGGGCAGGATGCTCTCGGTACCTTGCCAGGTTCTCCGAGAGGGAGAACTAGGCTATAAGAGGTCGTGCAGCCGCATTTGCAGCCATGTGCTTCAGGGAGTTTTGTTTTATAGTCTCTGGATTTTGGCCTTGAAAGAGCCTGAAACAGCCTCCAATGCAGCACTGCTGGGAAGAACAAGTAAAGAGGGCTGCTAAAATCTCAGGACTAGGATGAATGGAGATGTTACTGGTGCCCGCTCGAGCAAATCAATGATCAATGGGATGACAGTGATATAGTGAATTCGTCTGTAGAATGTCTCTCCACAGTGTTACCCTGTTGCTAGTGGGTGGGTGGCTAGAGGGACATATAAGGAATATGGGATCCTGGCCCAGGCTGATTTTGTGTGTGTATAGCCAGTGAGTCATTTTATGTGTGCACACACAAATAATATCGATTATAGTTTTGGAGGGCCATGTCCTACAGAGCTTGGGGATTACTACCAGCAGTATTCTGGGAACCATGGTATCGAACAGGGGCACTCGGATCTAGCCCTTTGAGCCATCCCCCAGTCCTATTTATATAGCACTGTAGCACTCTTGTCCCGTTGTTTATCGATTTGCTTGAGTGGGCACCAGTAACATCTGCATTGTGAGACTTGTTGCTACTGTTTCTGGCATGTTGAGTATGCTACGGGGAGCTTGCCAGGCTCTGCCGTGCGGGCAGGATACTTTTGGTAGCTTGCAGGGCTCTCCGAGTGGGATGGAGGAATCGAACCCCGGTCAGCCACATGCAAGGCAAACGCCCTACCCGCTGTGCCTATTTTTGTCCCTATTTTTCAGTTTTAAAAACTGATTTGCAAGAAAATTTTTGTGTTTTTTTTATTATTATATAATTATTTTAATTGGGACACCATGATTTACAAAGTTATTCGTGACTAGGTTTTAGGCATTCCAACACCAATCCCTTCACCAGTACCCACTTCCCTCCACCTTTGTCCCTAGTTTCTCACCTACCCCCTGCCAATTTGTCCCCCTCTAGGCACTATGGCTTACAACACTGTCACCAACAGGGTTTCCTGCATACACCGTACCACCTTCCGCAACACCTGCACCTCCACCACTGCTGTAGCCATGGAGCATCCGACCCTCCCGCTGTCCCCAAGTCGCCTCTGCTCTCCCATTACCCACTCTTCCTCCAGTCTTGCTGTGCTGAGCATCCTATAGAAGCCAGTTCTCAGCTGTTACCTCTGGCTATTTGTTATCCCCTGCTCTTTTTCTCTAGATCCCACATATGAGAGGTCATTCTGTCTGTCCCTCTCCCTCTGGCTGACGCCACTCAGCATTGATACTCTCCAGGTCCATCCATGGAGCAGTGAATCACATAACTTCATCTGTTCTATGGCTGAATGTAGAGGTACAAGTTTCTTTATCCCCTCATCTGTTCCTAGACACTTGGGTTGTTCCAGATTTTGGCTATTGTAAGTGTGCTGCAATGAGCATGGGATGCAAATGTTTTCTTTTGAAAAATGTCTTTGGACCTTTGGGTATATTCTAAGAAGTGGACTTGCTGGGTCATATGGAAGCTCAATTCCTGTTTTTTTTGGGGAAAGCCCTATTGGTTTCCTAAAAGACTGGACCAGTCGGCATCCCCACCAGCAGTGAATGATGGTCCTTTTCCTCCGCATCCATATTAGCACTGGTTGGTCTTGTTCTTTGTGATGTGTGTCAGTCTCTGTGGTGTGAGATGTGCTTCCTACTTTATTTATTAATTATTGAATCCCTGTGAGATAGTACTGTGACATCCCATATGGTCCCTGGAACCCCACCAGGAGTGAGCCCGGAGTTCAAAGTCAGGCATAAAGTCCTGAGAACCACCGGGTGTGGACCCTGAAACAAAAACCAACCAAACAAAAACCATGAATCCATATGCGTATTAGGACGCTTCTCTACCCAGGCACAGGTAACGAGCATATTAAGCAACAAAAGCACAGGAAAAACTGAACAGAAAAGAGGGGCTTTGTCATCTGCTGATCAACCAAGCCGTGAAGCATATCTAACCAGCAAAGGCTGTACAGGGAGCTCCAAAAAGAGGGGACCTTGGGGAGAGCGCACAGGACTGGAGGACATGGGGCTTGCTCGGGGCCCAGTCCCAGCACCACCTGCACCCTGACCCCTGCTGGGTGTGGCCCTGGTGACCCAGCACCTCTGGGCCTGAGCATGAAGCCACTCGGCCTGCATAGCTGCATTGAATATGCAGGAGCCCCTCGGTTTGGGAGGGTCCCCAGTAAAGAGCAGGGGAAACTCTGATTTCATACAGCATGAAGGTGACATAACAGACCATTTTGGGGTGTTTTGAAAAAAGCTGCGCATGCTTAGCTGGGGGGAGGTGGGTGTGTGCCGGCGAGGAACACACAGTGCGCATGCCCCATCAGACCTGCCAGCGCCTAGCCTGGTGGGGCCCCTCCAAAGTGTTATTTTGTTTTGCTTTGAAGCCAGCTGTACCCAGGCCATACTCATGGTCACTCCTGGTAGGGCTCAGGAGACTGTGGTGTCGGGGACAGAACCGGGCTCGCAGCATGCAAGGCCAGTGCGTTACTCGCGGTCCTATTGCTCCAGCCCCTCAGGAGTGTTTTTAAATCTGGCAGGAGGGGACAGTGACTGGAGGTCAGTGAGGATTGCACTGTGCAGTCTCCACTGGCCACAAAAGGGTTCAACACAAAGGGGTCTGGACGACTCTGTCTTGGCCCAATCAAAGAAAAAAATGCAGCAAGGGGGCTTCTCTGGGCAAGGGTTGTCACAGCCTCAGCCCAGCCTGATTTTGGTTCTTTGTTCGAGTTTTAGGGGGTCCACCCCTGGTGGTGCTGGCGTGGGGAACATTCCTCCTGACTGTGCTCCGGGCTGCACGGGGAGGTGTCAGGGGACTTTGTGGTGCTGGAAGTGAAGCCAGGCTTCCTGTGTGCTCAAGCTTTCGTTCTCTTTTTCTTTTGTTGTGTTTGTTTGGAGCTAAGACAGTGGTGCTGGGGGGCCATGCGTAAACATCTTCAGATCTTTAAGTCATCTCTTCATTTTTTCTTTTTGGTTTTTGGGTCACACCCGGCGATGCACAGGGGTTACTCCTGGCTCTTCACTCAGGAATTACCCCTGGCGGTGCTCAGGGGACCATATGGGATGCTGGGATTAGAACCCGGGTCGGCCGCGTGCAAGGCAAACGCCCTACCCACTGGGAGGCACATCCCATGATGCTCAGGGCTTACTCCTGTTAAGGCCAGAGCTCTGGCCCCAGGTTCTTGCTTTCTTTATTACTACTACTACTACTACTACTACTACTACTACTACTACTACTACCACCTGCTGTTTTGGATCACACCTGGCGATGCTCAGGGGTTCCTCCTGGCTCTGCACTCAGGAGTTACTTCTGGCAGTGCTGGGGGACTATATGGAATGCTGGGGATTGAACCCGGGTCAGCCACATGCAAGGCAAATGCCCTCCACACTGTACTATTATTTGGGTACTCCCCACTTATTACCCTTATTTTTGGTTTTTTTTTTTTTTTTTTTTGCTTTTTGGGTCGCACCTGGCAATGCACAGGGGCTACTCCTGGCTCATGCATTCAGGAATTACCCCTGGCAGTGCTCAGGGGACCATATGGGATGCTGGGAATCGAACTAGGTCGGCTGCATGCAAAGCAAACACCCTACCCGCTGTGCTATCGCTCCAGTCCCAATTCTTGCTTTCTTAACCTGAGAGAATCTTTACGTTTTCAGAGAAGTAAAGGACCTGGTACAAAGGCACTGACATCCAAGCAACATGTCACCTGGGCAACAGCAGAGGCTGCTCTGCTGTTGCTGGGCGAAGGTTCTGCCAGCAGAGCCTGCCAATAGGTCAGCTACTCTGGTTCTGATAACCCTACTCCAGAAAGGGCCAAACATGATGGCCTCGCAGTAACTGTATTGCAAACCATAATGCCCCAAAGGAGAGAGAGAGAAGAGGAAAATAGATAGCCATAGAGGCAGCGAGAGGGGTGTGATTGGGGCGGGGGGCAGGTGGGGGGATATTTGGGACATTAATCACTGTAATCACTGTCATCCTGTTGCTCATCGATTGGTTTGAGCGGGCACCAGTAACGTCTCTCATTGTGAGATTTATTGTTACTGTTTTTGGCATATCCAATACGCCACGGGTAGTTTGCCAGGCTCTGCCGTGTGGGCGCAATACTCTCAGTAGCTTGCTGGGCTCTCTGAGAGGGGCAGAGGAATCAAACATAGGTAGGCCGCGTGGTGGTGGAAAATGTACACTGGTGGAGGGATTGGTATTCAATCATTTTATGACTGAAACTCAATCATGAAAGCTTTGTAACTGTATCTCACGGTGATTCAATAAACAAATAAACAAACAAAAATACTCTGCTTCCGACAGGTATGGAGAGGTTTCTAAATCCTGTGCTGTAACATTAGCAGTGTTAGGACATGCAAACTCACTGAACCACCAGTGAAATCCCAGCACCATACAAAATTAAAGAACATGGAGGTATCTTCAAACCCAGCTGTGTCCAAGGCTTCTTGGACTCTGGTGGTTGCCCCAGTCACTTCCCAATGGGCAGGTCCCTTATGCTGTCAAAGAATTTACAAGCTGTGTTATCTCCCCGCCCACCCTCCCTCCTGCCCAATCCTTGTTTGAAAGCTTCAATCACCATGTTTTCTTTCTTTCTTTTTTTTTTGTTATGTCCCAAGTTTATTTATCACAGTAAGCCCTGTTGTTTTTTTTTAACTTTTTATTAAATCACCATGTGGAAAGTTACAAAGTTCTCAGGTTTATGTCTCAGTTATACAATATTCAAACACCCATCCCTTCACCAGTGCCCATATTCCACCACCAAAAACCCCAGTATAACCCCCGCCCCCACCCCCTACTGTATAACTAATGAATTTCACTTCATTTTCTCTTTATCTTGATTACGTTCCATATTTCAACACAAAACTCACTATTGTTGTTGTAGTTTCCACCCAAGAAAGACAGCCCTACTACCAAGGAAGCATTTGATAATTAGTTTTCCATTGCTGGGAATGAAGAGATATGTAGCCCCACTGCTCCAAGTACATAACTCTTTTTTTCCCCCCTCCCCCCTTCCCGCGCCTCATAGTATGGTGTACGCCACGCAGCGTTTCCCCCTGAAAATAGGAAACAACCTGGAAAGAGAGGAATATTTCCTCTTCTCGGCCGGCGTGGCACCTCATAGTCCAGAGAGGTGGCTACTACATTAATAACCTTCAATATTTCAACAAAAACTTACTATTATTATTTGGAGTTTCCCCCCCAAGTCAGACCTGTTCAAAAGGAACCGTTTCACATTGCTGACAATTATAGAGGTTTTGGATTTCTGTATAGTCCAGGGAAAATTCTGCCAGAAATTGCATAGCCCAGCTCACAGTCCCAGTGCATTGCTGTAAGAAGTCTCTGGAATCAAAGTCTTTAGGTGCAGAGGTTCCACTTCACTCTCAGCAGCTCTGAATTTATCTGGGCCAAGGGCGTGCCGGTTACACCCTCTTCCCATGAGTTCCTAGGAGCCCCAAGTGTAAAAATCGAATACCTCTGGGTTAGGACTTTTAGAAGATGGCGCCTGCCATGTGGGTGCCGCTGCCATTTTCCGTGCAGGAAGACAGGGTGGGGAGGAAAAATCCACCCCCCCCCCCCCCCCGCCCGGGCAGCACAGAGTTGCAGCCCAGTTCGCAGTCCCAGTGCATTGCTATTAGAAGCTGTGCTGGATGTCCGAATGTGTTAGGTCTCTGGAATCAAAGTCTTTAGGTGCAGAGGGTCCCCATGTTTTCTTTCTTCTGATCTCCCAGTATGCACTTGGAATTACAGGCTTGGATCTCACAGAGTGTTCTGTTTGTTTGTTTGTTTGTTTGTTTTGCTTTTTGGGTCACACCCAGAGATGCTCAGGGGTTACTCCTGGCAGTGCTTGGGGGACCATATGGAATGCCGGGGATCAAACCTGGGTCAGCCGAGTGCAAGGCAAACGCCCTACCCACTGTGCTTTTGCTCTGGCCCCTCATAGAGTGTTCTGGACGGGACTTGGTGACGGGATTTCTAGGCAGCTTGGCCCACCTTGTCATGGGATGCAGGACCAGCAGTATGTGTGAACGCACACAGAGCCAGTCCCAGGTCCTCACTACAAAGCACACGCCTCTCCAAGATGCTTCCTCGAAGGCCTGTGTGGTAGGCAAGGACCGTGTCCATCTCATTTTATGCCAATATGCAGCTCCTCTTCCAAGCTTTCCGTTGCAAGGCAAATGCCTTACCTGCTGTACTATCACTTCAGCCCCAATTTGGGAATTTTTCAATAATTACTGTTTCAAATATTCCTTCTCTTTTCTTTTGCTGGTATTCCTATTATGTATATGTAATATCTTCTGAATTTTCCCCAATGTCATTGATTGATTATTTTTTTCTTATTTTTATTTCATAACTTTTCCCCTTTTGCATTTAAGTTTTTTGTTTGTTCTTTGGCATGGGGTTTGGGTCACACGTGGCAGTACTCAGGGGCCCTTCCTGGCTCTGTTTAGGAGTGACCCAAGGAGATGCTCAGGGGACTACATGCATTGACAAGGATGAACCTGGGTTGGCAGGATGCAAGACAAGCACTTAACCCCTATTTAATCTCTTTGCCCTCTGCATTTAAGTTTTAGAAGGTTCTGTTAACATCCCTTCAAGAACACTGACTCTCAGCTATGCCCAGTCAGCCCATTGAAGAAATTTTCTGCTAGCATTTTAAACATTCCTAGCACTTTCGGGGCTGGAGCAATAGCACAGTGGGTAGGGCATTTGCCTTGCATGCGGCGACCAGGGTTTGATTCCCAGCATCCCATATGATCCCCTGAGTACCACCAGCAGTAATTCCTGAGTGCAGAGCCAGGAGTAACCCCTGAGCATTGCAGGGTGTGACCCCAAATAATAAATAAGTAAATAAATAAATAAACATTCCTAGCAGTTTCTTTTGATTCTTAGAATTTTCATCTCTGTTAACATTACATATCTGCTTTAAAACATTGCCCATATTTGATTAGCACCTTTAGCATATCAGTCATAGTTGTTTTAAGTTCCCAGCCTGGCAGCTCTCATATCTCTGCTCTGTTTGAGTCTTGTTCTTCTTACTTATCTTTGTCTGTTCATCTGGTTGTTTCTGTTTTTCTTGGTATGCTTGGTATTTTTGTTGTGGTTGTTAAAAGCCAAGCATGAAGTACTAAAAAAAATGGACTGAGATTAATAGGCCTTCAGAGAGATTTTTGTTTTCTTCTGATGAGGAATTAGGTTGTATTTACTGTTTGCAATGGCTACAGGTATCAGAGTCCAGAAGTCCCACTGGCATCCTTGGTTTTGTCTTCATTGTTGCATGTGGGATTCCCTTGAGTTATTATTATTATTTGCTTTTTGGGTCACAAATAGCAACACACAGGGGTTATTCCTGGCTCTGCACTCAGGAATTACCCCTGGAGACCATATGGGATGCTGGGAATTGAACCCGGGTTGGCCGAGTGCAAGGCAAACGTCCTACCCACTGTGCTATTGCACCAGCCCCTTGAGAGTTCTTTTTAAAAAAGATTTTTAACTAACAACAGTTATTTACAAAGTTATTTATAGTTGAGTGTAAAAAACTAAAGAACGCCGAGGGGGCGAGTGCACTCGCGGGCTCTCTGGGCGGCTCTGTCTCACGGCCCCGAGTCCGGTGCCCCAGAACCGCTGTGTGCCGTCGGTCGAGGGCAGGCGACGGAAGGAAGAAGGAAGAAGGCCAAACTGGTTGCTCGATCCGTTTATTTCATTCTCTCCCTCCGCTTCTCTCCCGCTCTCCTGGGTCTCTCCCTGTGGATCTGCCCCGTGGATCTGGCTCGTGGATCTGGCTCGTGGATCTGGCCCCCCAACCCACTCTCACAGCCTAGTTAAATCTCCACAGCATCAGGGGGTTGGGGCGTACACATAGGTGTGGTCACCATCAATAGGGTAAGGTTCCTTTCCCCTAGGGGATGCTTCTCCTAGGACTTAATTCTCTTTCAGCAGGAGGATCCACCCAAGGGCGGAGTCCCATGAATGTGTTTCTCTTCTCCTCAGCCAGCAAACATCCATAATATTAATAATATTAATTATTTTGTATGGACACAATAAGAGATGCATTAAAGCTTATAGAATTGCTCTGCTGGGGCCATCTCAATCTCAGACTACAGTGCTCAGGCCAGATCAGTCTTTCCTATCCCTAGCAGGGTCCCAGTCTCATAATTACTATTGGATCATGACAGCATTTGTCTATGATCAAGCTCTTAACTTATAGTTAAGAATTAGGCACTTTGGCCAGGCCCATCTTGATGCCAGGGTAGCACATAACTCACCGACCGCTTGCCCTGGATCCTTCCTGTCCCACGTCGGGGACCCTACTTTGGGGTGCTAGGAACTGAGGGCAACTGAGGCTTAAGTGGAGAAAGCAGAGGCCCGGGAGGAATATTCGAGGCCAATTAATTCCCAAGTTATAAAAACATAATATTGTCTTCTTGTGTCTATACAAAACAGTCATAGCTTTAAAGTAAATAATTCAAAAGGCACAAGAAGAGGAGAAAGGCAATATTAACTTATATAATATAAATTCAGTATCCTAGGAAGGTCTGACCTTGCAAATTAGCAGAGTCGGATTAAGGGAAAGCTGCGGATTAACTGTTTTGGGGAAGAGAACATGGAGAAGTGATTATAGCTAAACAAAGGGATGGGAGAGATTCGGGAACACCTTGATGGGTGTGACTGGGGTAAGCCTAAACTCTGGGTAAAACCGGGACAAGCTACTTGTGGCAAGGAGGGAAAGGACAAAGTAATGTCATCCTACAGTTGAGTTTTAGGAATATATTTCAACTCCAATCCCACCACCAGTGTTCCCACATTCCCTCTCAATTCCGACCCCCAACCCCTCTTGTCAACTAGAACTGACAGGCACACTCCGGGGTCCAGTGGCGGCAGCCTAGGCCTCATGTTTCAGTGCTACTGAGTCTGTGGTATGGGAGCATCCGTACTGTTCTCCCATGTCACCAGCATAACTGGTGCCTGCTCACTCATTACTTACTTCCTGTCTCTTCTTCCCCCTCGATTCCTTGATTGTTCTCTCTAAACATGGGGGTCAAGGGTAGTGTAGGCACCCCTCCCCACGTTACTACAGCAAACTTCCTCACCCAGGATCTATATACCACAGGTAAGGGAGACGGCCCTGTGTTTTTTGTTTTGTTTTGTTATTTGCTTGTTGGGTCACACCTGGCGATACTCAGGGGTTACTCCTGGCTCTGCACTCAGAAATTACCCCTAGTGGTGCTCAGGGGACCATATGGGATGCTGGGAATCGAACCCAGGTTGGCCGTTTGCAAGGCAAACGCCCTACCTGCTATGCTATCACTCCAGCCCCATGGCCCTGTGTCTGTTTCTTCTTCTGGTTTACTTCACTCATATGCTTCTCCCCGTTTCAACCAAGTTGCTGCAAATCTCATGATTTCATCGCTCCATGCAGCCGCACCCTTGAGAGTTCTTAATACTATTGGTGGTAAGTAGCTCTTTCAGTTGTATTCTTCTGGTGTGTGTGTGTGTGTGTATGTGTGTGTGTGTGTGTGTGTCCGTGCACGCGCATGCACGCACGCGTGAGAGAGAGAGAGAGAGAGAGAGAGAGAAGTATCTTGCTAGGAAAATGTAAGTTCTAGCATATTAAAAGTGACTGGGCTAGGGGCTGGAGCGATAGCACAGCGGGTAGGGCATTCGCCTTGCACGCGACTGACCCGGGTTCGATTCCCAGCATCCCATATGGTCCCCTGAGCACCGCCAGGGATAATTCCTGAGTGCAGAGCCAGGAGTAACCCCTGTGCATCGCCAGGTGTGACGCAAAAAAAAAAAAAAGTGACTGGGGCTAGAGAAATAGTTCAAACTATGTATGTGGGAGACCTGGATCCATCCATGCCACCACATGATTCCCTCTGGGGGACCCTTCAGCAAGGAGCACCACTGGTACTATGCATCCTGAGCACTGTGACTCAAAAACCCTAAATATAATAAGCAATACCAAATCAAATGACTATCTTTAGAGTCATAGAGATAGATGTGGGCTTGCCTTGCAAGTGCCAGCCCCAGTTCGAGCTCTGGCATTGCATGTAGTCACTCCAAGCACTGCCAGGAGTGATCCCTGAAGGTAGAACTTGGATAGCCACTGAGCACTGCTGGGTGTGGTCACCCCTCCCCCAAGCTGAAGAATAAAAATGGCTACCTCTTTTCTTCTGTGACAGAACACAGGAGATTTTTCTCTGATAATCACAAAAACCCGTTTGAGGAGCCAGAATTATGCACTGTGGGTAGGGTGTTTGCCTTGCTCGCAGTTGACCCAGGTTTGATCCCTGGAATCCCATATGGCCCCCTCAGGACCATGAGAAGTGATTCCTGAGTGATAGGCAGGAGTAACCCCTGAGCATTGCCGGTTGTGACTCCCAAAAGACAAAACTAAAACAAACCCTATTTGAAATCTTAAAGTCAAACACAAAAATGGAGGTCCCTGATAACCAATCCCCTCTGGAGCTTTTGCCCCTCCAGCTTATTCGTTAAACGCAGACAATTCTCCTATCACGGTTCAGCTGCCTTGGTGCTGGGACCACTGAGGCACTCATGCTCCAGCGACTTGTGGTTCTCTGTCTCTGCTTCCCCAGTTCTGGGGCTGCAGCTTGACCTGTGACTTTAACACCCTGATGAATCTAAGAATTGTTGGTTGTCTTTGTCTTTTCTGAATTTTTGTAATTAGGTAATGCAGTTCCAACAGTGTTAGTGTTCGTAGTCTAGACAGATGGAACCACTGCACCTTCACCACACCTGAAGGGCTGCAGGTCCTCCCTCTCTGTCACATCTCTTCTGTTCATTTCTGTTCTTGGCCTTATGTTTTGCATTGCTTTAGTTTTTCTTTATTTCTTTTTGGGGATACACCTGGCAATACTCAGGGGTATTTTTTTTTTTTTTTGCTTTTTTTGGGTCACACCCAGCGATGCTCAGGGGTTATTCCTGGCTTTGCACTCAGGAATTACTCCTGGCAGTGCTTGGGGGACCATATGGGATGCTGGGGATCGAACCCGGGTCAACCGCGTGCAAGGCAAACACCCTACCCGCTGTGCTATCGCTCCGGCCCCTCAGGGGTTACTTCTGGCTCTGCATTCAGGAATCATTCGTGGCAGTGCTCCAGGGACCGTATGGGATTCCAGGGATGGAACCTGAGTTGGCCACGTGCAGAGCACGCGCCCTCCTGGCTGTACTATATCTGTTCTTATGAGACCAGATCCACTACAACACTAACGACTTCAAACATTTACAGACCACAAACTAGAGCCCAATCTGTGATGTGCTTAACTTCATTTGTTAAGTGATGTTTAGGGTTCTCTCCTGGTGAGGTGCAAGAGTCCAGGGTTTAAATCTTGAGCCTCCCACATACAAAGTATCTGTGTAAGTCCTTGGGGTCATCTCCCCAGCCCTTACAATTAACTTTAAGTTTAGAATTTATTTTTTAACTTTTAATTTTGTTTTGGAATACACCCAGCAATGCTCAGGGGTTACTCCTGGCCCTGCATGAAAGAATCACTCCTAGTGGTGCTCAGAGGACCAGGTGGGATGCTGGAGATTGAAATCTGGTCAGCCTTGTGCAAGGCAAACTCCATATCCACTGTACTCTGGCCCTCAAGTTTAGAATTTAGAAGATGAAGAAGAAAAGTGAAACCAAGAAAATCCTGGATTTAAAATAAAGTTTTTAATCACAAGAAATTTGAGTTTCTTTTAAAAGAATCACTGTTTAAGATAGAGTTCATGAAATTCATTTACAACTTGGCATATTTTTTCAAACCATATGTTTAAATGTTAGATGTGAACCCTTCTCTGCAGTAAAAAATAAGATAACTTTAAAAACTGAAAATCAAAGTCCTTGCAACTTCTCTGCTGCTTTTAACTTTCTAACATTTAGAACAAATTCACATTATTTTCAGCAACTGTAAATCTCCAAGTCTATTTTTTCATACCTCATGCTGTATGCTACTGATGTACCAAGAGTAGCATACCACATTAATTTTATTATTATTTTTTAATTTTTATTTTATCACCATGTGGAAAGTTACAAGTTCTCAGGTTTATGTCTCAGTTATACAATATTCAAACACCATCCCTTCACCAGTGCCCATATTCCACCACCAAAATCCCCAGTATACCTCCCGCCCCTGCCCCCCACCCCCAACTGTATAACTGATGAATTTCACTTCATTTTCTCTTTACCTTGATTACGTTCCATATTTCAACACAAAACTCACTATTGTTGTGGGAGTTTCCACCCAAAAAGACAGCCCTACTAAGGAAGCATTTGATAATTAGTTTTCCATTAAAAGATTGTTTGTTTTCAGTTTTTAGAAAAGGTCACGTGGCCGGGTTAGCAGCCGCGCGGTTCGATGTGTCCCAGTCCCACATCCCGGAGCCGTGTTAGTTGCTGCTCAGTGTCGCCAGGGCTCCATCTGAAGAAGGTGTGGTGGCTGCACCTCCTCCGTCTGGATCCCCGGTGTTGCTGGCCCCGTTTCGGGTCCGGAGCATTCTCCGGCCGCATTGCTCACCAGAACGCCTGGCTTCTTCTCTGTTGAATGTTCCAAATCTATTTTTATATCTGTGCTGAAATTAATTCAACACTCCCCCCTGCCCCAGTCCTTTGAACGTTAACTTCATGGCCCTAATTTTTTTCTCTTATTTTTATTTATTTATTTATTCATTGTTTTGGGGCCACACCTGCTGATGTTCAGAGGTTACTTCTGGTTCTGCACTCAGGAATTATACTCTTAGCGCTGCTCAAGGGAGGCTGAGAATCAAACTAGGTAGGCTGCATGCAAGACAAATGCCTTACCTGCTGTACCTGCTCTGGCCCCTGAGTTCTTTCTTTCTTTTATCTCTCTTTTTTTTTTAAATGTAGGAGCACTGCTCTTTATTCAGCCATTGATTAAGCTGATTGAATTGGGCATGAACTCCACTGAGTTCTTTTTTTTAATACACTAGTAGATGGTCATCTTTTATTTTGCTTTTGGACCACAGCTAGTGGTGCTTGGGGCTTACTCCTGACTCTTACTAAGGGACCACTCCTGACAGTGCTCTGGGGACCATATCTGGTATGGGAGGTTGAACTGGGGTCAGCTATGCACAAGGAAAGTGCTTGACCTGCTGTACTACCACTCCGGCCTCTGTATTTCATTGTTGACTTATTTTTACAGGAAGGTCTGCAGGGGGGAATTATTACACAGAGGTCTGGGTCTAATCCTGACACTGGAACGGATTAACTATCAAGTATCAAGTTTGAAATTCATGAAATACTAATTGAAAACTGATATTGGTAGAGGGATGGGTGTTGGAACACTGTATGACTGAAACCTAATCATAAACAGCTTAGAAAGGGTCTATCTCACAGTGACTCTATTTAAAAAATCTTTTAAAAAAAGGAAAGAAAAGAAAATTGAGTGGCAGCTAGAGTGATAGCACAGTGGGTAGAGCACTTGCCTTGTATGCAATTGACCTGGGTTAGATTGTCCAAAATCCCGTATGGTCCCCTGAGCACTGCTAGGAGTAATTTCTGAGTGCAGAGCCAGAAATAACCCCTGAGCATTGCCAGGTTTGACCCAAAAGCAAAAATAAAAATAAAAAGAAAGAAAAGAGAACAAAAGAAAAGAAAGGAGAAGAAAAGAAAAGAAAAGAAAAGAAAAGAAAAGAAAAGAAAAGAAAAGAAAAGAAAAGAAAAGAAAAGAAAAGAAAAGAAAAGAAAAGAAAAGAAAAGAAAAGAAAAGAAAGGAGAAAACTCAGTGGCTAGTAGGCAGTTGGTGTGGCACTCCAGTGCTCAGGGAGATTATCCAAGGATGGGCTGGCTTGGAAGAGGTTCAGTTCTGGACAAGAGTTCTCTGATTTAGCTGGACTGGGGCTGGTCTGCAGCTGTTAGGCTGACAAAAGGTAACGAAAGGGCATCTCCAGTGCAGGCTAACCAAAGGGCATCTCCAGTGCAGGGACCAAGAGGTCAGCAGACCTGAGTGACAATCAGACCTTCAGAGCATGTGGTCCTATTGGGCTTGCAGAAGGGATGACTGGGTATGTGACCTGCCATATTGCAGCAGAATGCAGATCAGGGGAAGGCAGTGGTTTCTACTTTTGAGAGGGTCTCAGGGAGGGGCAGCAAGGTAAAGCTTCAGTAAGACTGTGGAGGGGTCCCCGTCTTATAACTTGAAGGTCCAATTCCCCTGACACATGAGATCCAATCAACTGAGAGTCAAGAAGATGGGTCTAGAAAGCTCTATTGGCAACAAGTTGGCAAGCTGGAAGGTGGCAGATTCATGTCCTCAAAGAATCTATCATTTTAAGGAAGTGCAGAGGGGTGTTTGGACCATATCCTGGGATGCTCAGGACTTCTTTCTGGCTGTACTCAGGGATCACTCTTGGTGAATCTCAGGAGACCACATGTGGTGCCAGGCATTGAATCAGGGTCAGTCACATGCAAGGCAAGTGCCTTAACTCCTGTACTGCCTCTTCAGTCCCTGAATGATCTTTAAATAACTGAGGTAAAGCAAAGACCATTGGGAAGAAGACAGGAAAGGGAGGTTAGGGAGGTTACTGGGGAACCCAGTAAAACAAAGGTGTGTAGGTTTAAGTTTGCTTTCTCCATTGGTTAGATCTCCCCCTACACTTACTCTCTGCCTACTAGAGGTGAAATCGGCCTGAAGAATTAGCAATCTCCCCAAGACAGAGACAGCTGTCCTTGCTTCACTCTTCCTGGCCAGACTAGGCCTACAGACGTAGCCTCCCTCTCTCTGTCCTTGCCCCAAAGCCTAACCCTTATTTAGGTCAGATTTGCAAATGAAGGGGAATGTGTCTTAGGTGCCAGCCCACCTGGGGGCATTTTGTGGTTCATTCTGACCTGGTGCTCACTTGTCTACAACCCATCCTTTCCAAATACTTTCATTTCTCTTTCTTTATAGAAACCAATTATTGGGCCAGAGTGCTAATACAGCAGATGGGGCCTTTACTTTGCACGCAGGCAATCTGAGGTCAGTCCCCAGTTCACCACATGGACCCCGAGGGCCCCAGGAATGATCCCTGGCAGGAGTAAGCCCTGAGCACTGCCAGATGTATCCCCCCACCGCACCCCCCAAAATAAAAAGAGATTATTGTGACTGTGCAGACAAGACGGCCACTTTTAGGACTTAAGTCTACCACCTCCCATTTTGCCACCCTATTTTTTTTGTGTTTTTGTTTGGGGGGCTACAGTCAGCGACACTCAGGGTTTACTCCTGGCTCTTTACTCAGAAATCACTCCTGGCAGTGCTTGGGGGACCATATGGGATGCCAGGGACAGGAGTTGGGGTGGCCGCCTGCAAGGCCAGAACTCACCCCACTGTACTAGCACTCCAGTCCCATCCTGCCAGTTCACTGGTAGTCGAGCTCTCTCAACCACTCACTGTATCTCTGAATTGTTTGGCCCTCACTGGCAGTAAGACCAGCCCTTTGTGGCTACCATTTGGCAGAGCAGCCAGGAATAGGGTTCTCCCATTAGGCGCTGAGGGGATCAACCTCAGATGGAGGGAACATCCATGGAAGCTCCTCTGCCAATGGGACAAACAGAACTTTTGCCCTCTTGTAACTAGGCAGGCCAAACCCTTTGGGTCAGGGAAATAGCTGTGCAGGTCAGTTGATCAGATATGTGGACATTTGTGTATCTGTCAGTGGGGAAAAGAAACTTGGGTGTGTGCCTAAGTCCCTCCCCTCCATCTGAGGCTCTGTTTCCCTGTTGTGGACCTAGCTCAACATTGTGTGCATTCTCTAGGAATGAAAATAGTTATGAATTTTTTGAGGGCCTGTGGTTGAGGACTATACCTGGTGGTATTTGGGGGTTACTCCTGGCTTTGTGCTCTGGGATCACTCCCAGCAGTGCTTGGATTTCGTGCTGTGCTGGGGGTTGGCCATATGCAAGGAATTCTCTCCCAGTTTTGTTTTTTGAAAAAAAAATTTGGGACACACCCCAAGGTGTGAGTTCACAAAGTGTAGGTGCAGCAATGTATATGTTCAGTGGCTGAGAGCCGCCTTCCTTTCTCCCCGGCCTCCCCAGCAGGGAGACAGAGAGACGGGAGATCACAGACTGATGGTGAAAGTGGTCCATTTAATGCAGAACTGCTGGCATACTTACAGAACCTCTGAAGGGGCAGAGTGTGTAGGACTGCATGTCCGTGTGATTGATCATTTACAGATGTAAGACATTCCAGCAGAGGCAATTCTCTGGGGGAGATTAACTCAAGGAAACACTGTCTCCAAGGTCATCCATATTGCTTTTCTCTTTCCCTCTAGTCATTTATATCAAACAATTTAGTCAGACAATAAATCAAACAATTAAGTCTGCTTCTTATCAATACTTGCAATTGATAGGATAAACACAGTAAGAGTAAAGATCCCAAACTTAGTTCTCTGGACTTTTAGTTCTCTGAGAGCAAGCAAGGCTTTTACCGTAAACCTCAGACTAAGTCATCAGGCAGGTTCAGCTTGTCCTTACCCTTGGGGGCCCTGTCTCTCAAGTCATAAGGGCTTACATCAAAACCATGCACTTATGCTTTCTAGACTGTCCCATTTCGATGCTGGGGTAGCTTCACCACTCACCCAGGGTTCGTCCCAGCCCCACGGTGGGACCTCCCTTTTGGGGTGTTAGGAACTACAGCAACTGAAGCCTGAGTCAAGTAATATGATGGGTGTCTGGGAGTAGATATAGTTCAGAGTCAATCAACTTTCAAATATTAGGAGCACATCATCAATGGTCTTTCTGTACTTAAGCAAAGAATGTTACTCTATAGTAAAGTATGAAAAGGCCATAGAGGAAATAGAAAAGCAGGTAATTCACTACAAATACAAAGTCCAGAGTTACCAGGAAGCTTTGGCTTACAAGCAACCAAGACTGACTTGGGAAACAGTGACAATAAGAGGTAAAACATAAAGGAAAAGGTAAAAATAAACTCAGGGGATTACAGAACTGTAAGCTTCTGGGCTGGAGCGATAGTACAGTGGGTAGGGCGTTTGCCTTGTATGCAACTGACTCTGGTTCGATTCCCAGCATCCCATATGGTCTCCCGAGCACTGCCAGGAGTAATTCCTAAGTGCAGAGCCAGAAGTAAACCCTGTGCATTGCTGGGTGTGACCCAAAAAGGAAAAAAAAAGAGAACTGTAAGCTTCTCTGGAAAGAAGAAAAGGGGCAATTCAGTGATGAAGCCTAAAACACTTAGGGTTAATATCCAACAACAAGGTACTCAGGGCTTGCTCTGTTCCCAGGGGTCATTCATAGCAGCTCTAACCCTTATACTCTCCAACCCAGCTGTGAACTTTTACCTGAACTTGGGGTTCGATTCATCTATCTCTCAGTATGTGGCCACTTCAGTGTCTCCTATTTCCCTTGCCGTAGGGGTCCATGTGCTCACCCCTGTTCCATGGTGCCTGAGACCACCTTAACGGGTTCAACTTGCCCTCTCTCAGGGAAAGAGCACACCCAGGAGCTGAAGGAACTACAAGGGTCCATGTGCTCACCTTGCAGCCACCCGCCTTCCATTGCTGGTGCTGCATGTGGTTCCCTGAGCATCAAACCAGGAGCAGGTCTAAGCATAGGAGAGACCCAAAACCAAAACAGAGAAGTGCCCTGAGGGGCTAGAGAGATGGTATAGCTGGTAAGGCTCTTGCCTTACACACACTGTACCCAGGTTCCATCCCAGCAGCCCATATAGTCCCCGGAACATCATCAGGAGTGATTCCTGAGTGCAGAACCAGGAGTAACCCCTCAGCATTGCTGGGTGTGACTAAAAAACTAAAAGTAAATAAATAAATAAATAAATAAATAAATAAATAAATAAATAAAAGGTGCCCTGAAAAAGGGAAATTCTAACTTGAGAGGTACAACACCACCTGTGAGAAGTCCAGAGATGAAGGACGGGGTACAGTAGAAAGTGTGGGCTTCAGGCAACTTGGCTTGACTGGTGGTTAATAACAGGACAGGCAGAATTGCTGTGAGAGGTTAGAGTGTAGGAAATTTGGAAACTGGCTAATGGTTTGAAGGACCTTGGACTCACTAAGCTAGAAAAGTTTTTTTTTAATTTATTATTTTATTAAATCACCATGTGGAAAGTTACAAAGCTTTCAGGTTTAAGTCCCAGTTATACAATACTCAAACACCCATCCCTTCACCAGTGCACATATTCCACCACCAAGAATCACAGTATAGGGGCTGGAGCAATAGCACAGCGGGTAGGATGTTTGCCTTGCACGAAACCGACCCGGGTTCAATTCCCAGAAACCCATATGGTCCCCTGAGCACCGCCAGGAGCGATTCCTGAGCGCAGGAGCCAGGAGTAACCCCTGTGCATCACCGGGTGAGACCCCAAAACAAAAACAAAAAAACAAACCAAACCAAAAAAAGAATCACAGTATACCTCCCCAGCCCCCCACCTCCCCAGCCCCCCACCCCGCCTGTGTAACTGATAAATTTCACTTTACTTTCACTTTACTTTGATTACATTCAATATTTCAACAACAAAAAGCCTCACTATTATTATTTGGAGTTTCTCCCCCTAAAGTTGGACCTGCTGAAAAGGAAGCATTTGATAATTTGTTTTCAATTGCTGAGAATGAAGAGATATGAGGTCAAGCGGCCACACTAGCAGCCTCACGGTTTTGGATTTCTGTATTTTAGTATTTTAGTAACTAAGTCCAGAGAAATATCTGCCAGAAATTGCATCATTGCAAGCTCGTACTCTCAGCTACTTTATATTCCACATATGAGTGTAACCTTTCTATGTCTGTCTCTTCCTCTCTGACTCATTTCACTCAACATGACACTCTCCATGTCGATCCATTTATATGCAAATTTCATGACTTCATGTTTTCTGACAGCTACATTAGCTAGAAAAGTTTGATGGAGGGGCCAGAGCAATAGAAGGAGGCTTCCCTTACCTGCAGCCGATTCAGGTTTGGTTCCTTAGCACCCCATATGGTCCCGAGCACTGCCAGGAGTGATCCCTGAGTGCAGAGCCAGGAGTGGCACATCCTGAGTGCCACACCCCTCATCACCCTCTGGTCTGGTACAAAAAAAAAGAGAGGTTTGATGAATTCTCAGCCCACCTGGTGTGTGACCTTCATACTTTGAGAAAGTCTGGCTGGATGCTTAGCTTTAATCATTCTATACTCTGCTTCAAGATGCTTCTCCTTAATGTTGCTTAATTGTGATCCAACAAATCAATACACATTTTCTTTATTTGTCAAAGATATCCAAAGTTCACTAGCCATAAGACAGGACAAAAGAGAACATATGAGAAGTTTAGCCAAGCCTTGGATCTCTCGGACCCTAGAATTTCTGCCAGACTTAATGATATTGAAATTGATCCAAAGAAATCAGAAACAGCAAGTCCCTAGACCAGAACTGCCAGCGGCCAATCCCTGGTGAACAGGGTAAAACAGGGGCGCTGTGAAGCATTAAGAAATGAGACACCAGGGCTGGAGCGATAGCACAGTGGGTAGGGCACCTGCCTTGCAGACAGTCAATCGGGGTTCAATTCCCAGCATCCCATATGGTCCCCCGAGCACCGCCAGGAGTAATTCCTGAGTGCAGAGCCAGGAGTAACCCCTGAACATCGCTGGGTGTGACCCAAAAAGAAAAAAAAAAAAAGAAACGAGACACCGCTCTGCATCCGGGGCGGCGTGGTGGCTACAGGCAATAAGAAGGCGGGGGTCTCCGGTAAATGTGCGATGCATTACCGCGTTACGGCGCCTCCCTAGGAAGATCGTGAAGAAAACCGAGATCAGCCAGCACACCAAGTACAATGTGCTCCTTCTGCGGCAAGACCAAGGTGGAAGAGACGGCCGTGGGAGTTTGGTACTGTGGTTCTGCGTGAAAACCGCCTCCGGGGCACCTGGATCTACAGTACCACTTCTGCTGTCGCAGTCAAATCTGCCATTAGAAAACTGAAAGGGGGCTGGAGCGATAGTAGGGCGTTTGCCTTGCAGCGGCGACGCAGGTTCGAGTCCCAGCATCCCATATGGTCCCCTGAGCACCGCCAGGGGTGATTCCTGAGTGCAGAGCCAGGAGTAACCCCTGTGCATCGCTGGGTGTGACCCAAAAAGCAAAAAATAAATAAAAATAAAAATAAAAGAAGAAAACTGAAGGAACTGAAAGACCAGTAGATCTGCCATCTGCCATCTGACACCTCTAGCTTATACTAAATGGGTTAATTTATGAAGGAAAAAAAGAAAAACATGAGACAGAGGGCCGTGTGGGGTGCTTGCCTTGCAATTGGCTGACCTAGGTTCAATCCCCAGCATCCCACATGGTCCCCTGAGCAGCTCCAGGAGTGATCCCTGAGTGTAGAGCCAAGAGTAAGTCCTGAGCACTGTCAAGTGTGGCTCAAAAACAAAAACAAAAACAAAAAACAAAAAGAAAAGAGACGGGGCAGAAGACATAGTACAGCAGAGAGGACGTTGGTCTTGCATGCCATCAACCCGGGTCTGATTCCCGTCATCCCGTCACCCCAAGCACCACCAGAAACAATTCTGAGTGCAGAGCCAGGAGTAACCCCTAAGCATTGTCACCAGGTATGACCCAAATAGTGAAAAGAAAAGAGACAGAATAAGAGAAAAAGTGAGGAGTCAGAGAGCTAATCTCTGAGTGGAATGAGAGTCTTGACTGTCTTTCCCTTGGACACTTATTGCTTTGAACCAGGAATCCTTGGAAGACGAGTAGTGTGCTTGGACCATGAGCCTCACTAGCCTAATCCAAGCAGGATAAACTTTTACATATCCACAGGCCTCTGTGTGTGGAGACATACTCATTGTGGGCTTATCACTGGGGATTATCACAGGGAAATTCTGATCTAGACCGTAGCCTGCCACCTTGTGAGAAGTCTGGAAGGTTGACAGTAAATTAGAATTTGAGGTAGAAATCATCCTGGGGCCAGAGAGATAGTACAGTAGGTGAGGAAGGCACTTTCCTTGCACACACACGAACTGGGTTTGATCCCCAACACCCCATGAAGTCCTTCAAGTCCATCCAGGAGTGATTACTGAGCACAAAACCAGGTGTCAGTCCTGAGCATTGCTGGGTGTGGTTCAAAAAGAAAAGAGTAAAAGAAAGAAATCATATGTTAAGATCTGGTTTAACTGGTTAACAGACAGGACAAGCTGAAGCATTGCTGGAGATCAGAACCCTGTGTAACTTAGCAATTTCAGAGACATAGTTGTCTCTTTGCTAGAAAAGTACAAGTTCTCCTTCCCACCTCATTACCTGCCCCCCATAATTTTGGGAGCAATTGGCCTGATGCTTTACTCATGCACTGTGCTTTGCTTGTGTTATATGCTATGTGTTGTACTTTTCAGGTTTGTCTAAATCTGAGAGTTTGGAGAGGCCTTCTTTTTTTATGTTTGCATTTAAGCCTTATCTATTGTAGAACTTAAGCTGACTTTTCTGTTATTAAGAAGCTATCATAAGCAGAGAAATGAGTGATGGTGGTGGTGCTGGCAATATATGCTGGGAAATCACTTGCCTGGAACCTAGACCAACCCAAAGTCATGAAGGTCTTTGAGACACCTCCCAGGAGGAGCCTGGAAAATGATGAGATGCTGAATTACAGGTCCAGAGTGTGCCTGGACCCCCTATGAGCAGTGACTCTCCCAAAGACCATGACGAATATCAATAGAAGCAACTCCAAGCTCTCCCCCTTGGCAACCACCCTAGAAGTGAACTTTGGGGGGTAGTTTGGGAAAACAGCAAATAAACTAATTTGGCAAAGGTTTGCACTTCGTCACACCTCCCCCCAAGCAGTATACCTTCTTATCTTCTGGTGTTTTTGCTCCCATGCCTGCATGGAGACTTTGCTCTTTCTACTCTGGAGAAGCCCTTGTTCTCTCCTGAGTTCGTATTGTTGTGCCCAAGTTTCAGAGAGAGACCAAGTTGTGGAGAGACGAAGTCCACACACAGTAATGCAAAAGCAAAGGAACTTTATTGCTAGCTCAAGCTAGAGTCCAAGTCTCATCCAACACAGTGGAGTCTTGACAAGGACCCCGACTCCAAATCACAAGCTGTTTACATACGTTTCAAAGTTAAGAGCGGTTTATACACTAGGTTATTTTTAGCATTGGCCCTATTACAACAGTGGTCAGCAATTAGACAATGGCTTCTCAGTAACAGTAACAGTTTCGAAGGAGGGTACAGTGACCCCTCATGACCGGCCAGATCCAGCTGCCCAGTTCCATAGCTAGGCAAATTACTCAACCAGGAGTTTAACAGAAACTGTAAATCCTGCTTTGGAGAAACAGAAACTGAGGCCTAGCTGAGACTCAGTGTGGCTGTAGCCTGTCCTGGCATCACAGTATCTTACTTTCCTCTCCCCGTGTTTCCCAAATAAGCTTACTTTATTTCACTGTTTATCACCTTCTGAGATTCTTTTCTGTGAGGAGAGGTAATGGACCTGGACAGCCTGGGTGAGACTAAGGTTCGACTTTCCTTTCCTGCAGAGAACAGTTCTTTGCTGCAGCCAGAGTCCACGGGTCCCTGAGAAATGGGGTGGCCAGGATCACCTCCCACACTGGGCAGAACAGGTGGACTCCAGGCGGGGCGGGACAACAGCACCTGGGCTGCTGGGATGATTGTTTAAATGGCTGACTAGCCAAAGAAGGAGAAAACAAAACACCCTGGATGGAATCCTGCCCTGAGCTGATCTCCTAGTAATCTGGAGTGCTGAACCCTCAGATGAGATCTTGTCCTTGAGTTAATCTCCCACAACTTCCCCTGAAGGAGGGGCTTTCCATCTGTTTGTTGTTATGACGATGTTCGACCCCACCTGTGTGTACCACACCCTTCATGGTTTCTATGTAACTGCTGTAAGGGGAGGAGAAGAATGAGGCTAGGGGAAGGGGAGAGAGGGGCTAGGGCCTTGACGACTGTGATGAGTAGGACTGTGTGGAAATTGAGGGATGTTATTGTGCTGCAGGGGAAGAGGCCCGACTGTGCCGGGGCGGGGGGGGGGGTGAGGAGGAAGAGTTACTCAGCTGTTGGGGAGACCGAACGACACTGGGAGCAGAGAAAATAAACTGACCACCAGCCAGTCTGGAGTCCAGAGCCTGCTTCTCCGTTCCCCGGGTCCTTCATTTATTCGTCACCGTGGGCTGACCAGGGGAACAGTTCTTGGATGGAGAAACAGGGTCCCAGGCTGGTTGGTAGAACACAGTTCCCGATGATGGCATCCCACACTCCCCCACATTTTCTTTGAAACTCACAGTAAGGCATTTGTCTTGCAGATGGCTGACCCAGGTTCAATTCTTGGCACCCATAAGCAATCCTTGAGCACAGAGCCAGGAGTAAACCCTGAGTACTGCTGGTTATGGCCACAAAACCAAAGCGAATGAAAATATTTTATGGCAATGTGTTTTTCCATAAAAAACAGGAAAAAGTCTTTGTAATCATTTGGGTCTGTTATATTACTGAGAATTTGTCTGGAATGCCAGCATCAATACAGATTAGCCTTAACAAAGAGAATCAGTTTGATGCCTTATTGATTGATTGATTGATTGATTGATTTTGCTTTTTGGGTCACACCCAGCGATGCTCACGGGTCACTCCTGGCTCTGCACTCAGGAATTACCCCTGGCCGTGCTCAGGGGACCATATGGGATGCTGGGAATTGAACCCGGGTCGGCCGCGTGCAAGGCAAACGCCCTACCCGCTGTGCTATCACTCCAGCCCCTGATGCCTTATTTAAAGGATCCTATTAACAGAGTGACATAGTAGCCCCTTGGAATGACCAAGAACCCCAGGACACTTTGTAACCTCAAGGAGTGAGTAACTAAACCCCAAAATACAGGTATTGCTGGTGGATCCTGGGCATCTGTCATATTAGTTTAATTTAAATCCTCAGTTGCCCTAAAATATTGGGGCTGGAAAGGTAGTCCAGGAGGCAGGGCACTTGCCTGGCATGTGACCAACCTGAGTTTGATCCCTGGAACCCCATTTGTTCCCCAGAGCCCTGCCAGGAGTGATCCCTGAGCACAGAATTAGGAGTAATCCCTGAGCACAGCTGGGTGTGGCCCCCCAAATATTTTTTTGGTCTTATTCCACAGCAACTATAAATGAGTACCACCGAGGCTAGACGAATCTGAAGCAGACTGGTTGTTTTACCATCCCAACTCCAACACAGGAGAGCTTGGTAGTTATAAGACTGGTCAAATCTGCTCTGAGCCCCTCCTCAGCGCCAGCTCCCCGTCCCACCATCCCCAGAGGCAGCCGTTGAGCTGCCTCTGGCGTCCCCTTGTTCTGCGCTACGTGGGAGTGATCCTTGCTACCTTGCTCCTCGGGCTGAGTGAGGGACTGCCCTTTGAGGGAAAGGAAAGTCAGTTTCAGACCTTCCCCAGGCCTTTTGGGTCTGTTGCCTTCCCCTCACAGAGAGGAATTTCAGGAGTAGACGAGATAGTGAAGTAAAGACAGTTTTTGTTTAGAAACTGCGAGGGAGAGAGACAGAACCAGAGAGGAGGGGACGGAGAGCACAGTTAACAAAGATGTTTATAATACAACTTGCTTCTGGTGTTCAGTGTTCCCTCACTAATCACACCACCAATGTGACCTCTCGGTCCCCATTAGCAGGCAGAAAATAATGTATTTATATTGCTTATTAAAACAAAATGGTAAGTGGGCGGGCCGGGCCGCCCCGGGCCTGAGGCCGCCACCCGCGCCTGCCCGCCGGGCCCCCTGACGCGGCCATGGACAAGAGCTCGAGCTGCGAGAGCCGCGGCTGCCCAGCACCGACTCCCTGTCCAGCGCCTCCACGTCGCACTCTGAGGGCTCCGGGCATGCCCAGTCGGCTTCCGTGGCCTCTTCGGGTTCCGTCGCTACCTCTGCGGACAACTTCTCTCCTGACCTGAGGGTCCTGCGAGAGTCTAACAAGTTAGCGGAGATGGAAGAGTTGCCCTTGCTCCCTGGAGAGAGCCTCAAGGACATGGCCAAAGATGTCACATACATCTGTCCATTCACGGGGGCCGTGCGAGGGACTCTGACTGTCACCAATTGCAGGCTTTACTTCAAGAGCGTGGACCGGGATCCCCCATTTGTTCTAGATGCTTCTCTCGGGGTGATAAGCCAAGTAGAGAAAATCGGTGGCGCCTCTAGTCGAGGCGAGAACTCGTACGGTCTAGAGATTGCCTGCAAGGATATTCGGAATTTATGGTTTGCTCATAAGCCTCAAGGACGAACGAGAAGATCCATTTTTGAGAATCTCATGAAATATGCATTCCCTGTCTCTAATAACCTGCCTCTGTTTGCGTTTGAATACAAAGAGGAGTTTCCTGGAAATGGGTAGAAGCTCTACGACCCCCTTTTAGAGTACAAAAGGCAGGAAATTTCAAATGAGAGCTAGGGGGTCACAAGGATAAACAAGCGCTACGAGCTCTGTGATATGTACCCCGCCCTCCTGGTCGTCTAAGCCAATATTCCTGATGAAGAGCTGGAGTGGCGGCCTTCTGGTCCCGGGTCCAGATCCCGGTTCTGTCTTGGATCCACCCTGAGAGCCAAGCCACCATCACACGCTGCAGCCAGCCACTGGTGGGTGTGAGCGGCAAGCGGAGCAAAGATGATAAGAAGTAGGACATTTAAGCACAGAGCCATGTGGGGACGCCCCTTTCCGGCCCCGTGCAAGATCGGCCCCGTGCAAGATCGACCCCGGAGGCAACTGAACCACGTTGGACACGAGCGGCGCCCCCAAAATGCCTCCAAACTGTGTGCTCGGAGCTTCTGGCCCAGGCGCTGCCGGCGGGGTATGGTCTTTTCTCTCTCAACTCTTTCTTTTTGAACGCAGCGAGGCAATAGCCGGTTTTTAGACTATACAGGAAGCCCGGGAAAGCCGATGGGGCGGGACTTCCGGATCTGCCCCGTGCCGGCCGACATTTAAGCACAGAGCCATGTGGGGACGCTCCTTTCCGGCCCTGTGCGAGATCGACCCTGAAGGCAACTGAACCACTTTGGACACGAGCGGCGCCCCCAAAATGCCTCCAAACTGTGTGCTCAGAGCTTCTGGCCCAGGCGCTGCCAGCGAGTGATGCAATTACCAAAAGAATTTTCCCTGGACTTCATATAGAAATCCAAAACTGCGCGGCCGCGGCAGCCTAATGTCATCTAATCATCAGCAATATGAAATGGTTCCTTTGTAATGGGTTGGACTTTGGGGGGACCATAATAGGGTTAAAGTTTGTAGCGACATGTAATTTCTGGCTGTACTTTCCCTGGACTTTATACAGAAATTCAAAGCTGTGAGGCCGCTGCCATGGCCGCGCAACCTATTGTCATTTAATCATCACCAATATGAAATGGTTCCTTTTTTTTTTTTATTTTGCTTTTTGGGTCACACCCGGCGATGCTCAGAGGTTACTCCTGGTTCTGCACTCAGGAATTACCCCTGGCAGTGCTCAGGGGACCATATGGGATGCTGGGGATCGAACCCGGGTCGGCCGCGTGCAAGGCAAACGCCCTACCCGCTGTGCTATCGCGCCAGCGATAAAATGTTAAAATGTTAAAATGGTTCCTTTTTAACGGGTCGGACTTGGGTGGGAAATCCTAACAAGAATAGTAAACCTTGTGCTGAAATATTGAAGGCTACCAAAGTGGTAGCCATCTCTATAGACTGAACTAAGCCATATCCCCACGCCGGCTGAGAAGAAATATCCTTCTTTCTCAGGAAGAAACGAGGCGTGGCGTTAACCATAGTATGATGTCCATTAAGCTGACACGGACCTGGTGGCGTGGGAATGGGATACAAGGGAATAAATTATTATGTACTTGGAACAGCGGGACGCTGGTGGAATCTCGAGCCGGGGCCGATACCAGCGTAGTACTTTTGGTTCCAGAAACTGCTTGCAGACATTCTACCAGACTATCAACTAAGCCAGAGCCCCACTCCGGCTGATGACGGGAAATAACCATCTTTTTTGGTTTGTTTTCCCTTTGTCAGGCAGCGTGGTGATTACTAAACAGGCGTGATCTCGGTGGTGCGGGACGAGGAGGGAAAAAAATAGAAAAGTTTTGTAACAAACAGCGGGACTTAATATCTCTACATTCTCAGCAATGGAGAGCCATCAAATGCTTCCTTGACAGTGGGACTGTCTTCTCTTTTTTGGGGGCAAACCCTAGCAACAATAGTGAGTTATGTGTTGAAACATGGACTGTAACCAAGATAAAGTGTAAATGAAGTGAAACTTATCACTTACAAGGGCGGGGACTGGCGGGGGAGGGGGCGAGAGGTATAATGGGGTGGTTGGTGATGGAATATGGGCACGGGTGAAGGGAAGGGTGTTTGAGTATTGTATAACTGACATAATCCTGAGAACTATGTAACCCTCCACATGGTGATTCAATAAAATTTAAATTAAAAAAAAAAGATGATGAGAAATACCTGCAGGCCATTAAGGATTCCAACGCCCAGTCCCACAAGATCTTCATCTTTGATGCAAGGCCGAGTGTCAATGCCGTGGTCAACAAGGCCAAGGGTGGAGGATATGAAAGCGAGGATGCGTACCAAAATGCAGAGCTGGTGTTTCTGGACATCCACAATATCCATGTAATGAGAGAGTCCTTACGTAAGCTCAAGGAGATCGTGGTACCCCAACATTGAAGAAACCCACTGGTTGTCCAACTTGGAATCTACCCACTGGCTGGAACATATCAAGCTGATCCTCGCGGGGGCACTTCGGATCGAAGACAGGGTAGAGTCGGGGAAGACATCAGTGGTGGTACACTGCAGTGATGGCTGGGACTGCACAGCACAGCTCACATCCCTGGCCATGCTCATGCTGGATGGCTACTACCGGACCCTTCGGGGCTTCCAAGTCCTTGTGGAGAAGGAATGGCTCAGCTTCGGGCATCACTTTCAGCTTAGACTTGGCCATGGAGACAAGAACCATACAGATGCAGACCGGTCACCAGTCTTCCTGCAATTCATCGACTGTGTCTGGCAGATGACAGGACAGTTTCCCACCGCATTTGAGTTCAATGAATATTTCCTCATCACTATTTTGGACCACCTGTATAGCTGTTTGTTTGGAACATTTCCCTGTAAAAGTGAACAGCAGAGAGGAAAGGAGAATCTCCCCAAAAGGACTGTATCGCTGTGGTCATATGTGAACAGCCAGCCAGAGGACTTCAGCAACCCTCTCTATGGCAGCTACTCCAATCATGTCCTTTTTACCCAGTAGCCAGCATGCGCCACCTGGAGCTCTGGGTGGGCTATTATATGAGGTGGAACCCATGGATAAAACCTCAGGAGCCCATTCATAACAGATATAAAGACTTCTGGCTAAGCGAGCAGAGCTCCAGAAGAAGGTCGAGAAACTACAGAGAGAGATCTCCAACCGATCCACCTCGTCCTCCGAGAGGGCCAGCCCCCCCCCACCACAGTGTGTCACACCTGTGCAGACTGTGGTCTGAAGGACACTGAAGATGCTGCCACAGACTGGACTGCAGTGGCAGTTTCATGCCTATTTATTTCTGATCATCTATATGTTTAGAATTCTAGCAGTGCCCCATGTGAACCTGAATAGGAAACATCAAAGTCGTTTCCCACTTCCCCCCCTCCACCCCAATTATTATTAAAATCCTGGGACCAAGAGGAAATGCTGTCTGATAAACTGAAAAGAGAAACCACTCAGAAACACACCTCTTCTGTAGAGGGGAGGCGAGCAGGAAGACACCTGGAGCATGCTCCCCACACACCTGTGTCCAGATTACAAAAGGCCGAGCCTTGAGACACTACATAGAACAGGAGTTGGAGTTAATTGTCACTATTTATGTACTTATTTAAGATGGATCAGTAGGTGCTAGCTGTCTAAGAATTCGGAGAATTCCACATCCTTCACAGTGTCCCTTTGTTCGATTACCAGAAACACCATGGAAGATTTCAAACTCACAAACCCACGTTCTGTTGCCTTTTTTACTGAAGTCTGTTTAATACAGCTTATGTTTTATGATGCTTCTTTTTCCTACTTCTTCCTTTGCCCATGATGTCATTCCATGGAATGATTCGATCTACCAAAGAACTTCCTGCCAGTGGGTGTTACCATCTCACTGCCCTCCCTGGAAGAATCTGTGCTGCCCAGGAGCAGCTCACTCCCTGCTGGCTGCTGACTTGACAGAAGGCCCTGGTCATGTACTATAATGAGAGAGTGTCTCCTAGGTTTGTAATTACAATTAAAAGAAAATTCCAATTGAAAAAAAAAAGGTAAGTAGAATTATAAAAAGAAAGCAAAAGAAAATTTGTGAAAATTACTATATCTCAGGGGTAGAGTAATAGCACAGCGAGTAGGGCATTTGCCTTGCACACGGCCGACCCAGGTTCGATTCCCAGCATCCCATATGGTCCCCCAAGCACCAACAGGAGTGATTCCTGGTACATGAGCCAGAAGTAACCCCTGTGCAAACCAGTGTGACCCAAAAAGAAAAAAAAAAGAAAGAAAAAAGAAAGAAAAAGAAAAAAGGAAATTGCTATATCTCACAATGGTGTTGTTGAAGTCCTTGTCTGAAGATCTACTGAGCTACTGTTGCTAGTTGAGCCCTCTGTGTTATTCTTTTTGCCTATTGAGCTTAGTGGGCTTCTGTGGTACTTTCCCATCGAATTTGCTGTGTCCCTGCTGTGCTGTCAGTTCTGTGGTATTTGGACGTGTTGTGTGGTTGTATATGAGCCCTACACTCCAGGAGTCCCAGGGGCTGTGGGACTGGGTGATTCCTGGCCTGCCCCCTAGAGGACTCCCAGAGTTTCCAGCCAAAGAAGGGTGTACTTGGGAGCTCCAGGGTTTGGTGTCTCTTCCAAGGTTTGTCCTAAAGCTGTGAAACTGGGCTAGTCACCGAAGTCAAAGTCTGTAACTCTCAGCACTCACCTGTGGAATATAAAATAACAGAATGGAGTATTAGCAATAGCCATCAGGCAAGAAAAAGATTTTAAGGGGATTCAGATTGGAAAGGAAGAAATCAAGCTCTCACTATTCGCAGACGATATGATACTATACCTAGAGAAACCTAAAAGCTCTAGTAAGAAACTCTTAGAAACAATTGACCTATACAGTAAAGTCGCAGGCTATAAAATCAATACCCAAAAATCCATGGCCTTCCTATATGCAAACAATGAGACAGAGGAAAGGGACATGAAAAAAGCAATCCCGTTCACAATCGTGCCCCAGAAAATCAAATACCTTGGAATCAGCTTAACTAAAGAAGTAAAGGACCTCTACAAAGAAAACTATAAAACGCTACTTCATGAAATAAAAGAGGACATGAGGAAATGGAAAAATATCCCCTGCTCATGGATAGGGAGAATAAACATTGTCAAAATGGCAATACTCCCCAAAGCATTATACAGATTTAACGCGATCCCTATAGGGATACCCATGGCATTCTTCAAAGAAACGGAGCAAGCAATCCTGAAATTTATATGGAACAATAAACGCCCACGGATAGCTAAAACAATTCTTGGGAAAAAGATGATGGGAGGCATCACCCTCCCCAATCTTAAACTCTACTACAAAGCGGTAACAATTAAAACAGCATGGTACTGGAACAAAAGCAGAACTGCAGACCAATGGAACAGGGTGGAATATCCCTACACACAACCTCAAATGTATGATCATCTAATCTTTGATAAAGGTGCAAGAGATGTGAAGTGGAGCAAGGAAAGTCTCTTTAACAAATGGTGCTGGCACAACTGGACAACCACATGCATAAAAATGGGCTTAGAACTCGATCTGACACCATGCACAAAAGTCAGATCAAAATGGATTAAAGACCTCAACATCAGACCACAAACCATAAGGTACATTGAAGACAAGGTAGGCAAAACCCTCCAGGATATTGAAGATAAAGGTATCTTCAAAGATGACACGGAACTAAGCAATCTAGTAAAAACAGAGATCAACAAATGGGACTACATTAAACTAAAAAGCTTCTGCACCGCAAAAGATACAGCGACCAGAATACAAAGACTATCTACAGAATGGGAAAGGATATTTACACAATACCCATCAGATAAGGGGTTGATATCAGGGGTATATAAAGCACTGGTTAAACTCTACAAGAAGAAAACATCCAACCCCATCAAAAAATGGGGCGAAGAAATGAACAGAAACTTTACCAAGGAAGAGATATGAATGGCCAAAAGGCACATGAAAAAGTGCTCTACATCACTAATCATCAGAGAGATGCAGATCAAAACAACCATGAGATACCACCTCACACCACAGAGGCTAGCACACATCCAAAAGAACAAAAGCAACCGCTGTTGGAGAGGATGTGGGGAGAAAGGGACCCTTCTACACTGCTGGTGGGAATGTCGGCTAGTTCAGCCCTTTTGGAAAACAATATGGACGATTCTCACAAAACTAGAGGTTGAGCTCCCATTTGACCCAGCAATACCACTGCTGGGAATATATCCCAGAAAAGCCAAAAAGTATAGTCGAAATGACATCTGCACTTATATGTTCACTACAGCACTGTTTACAATAGCCAGAATCTGGAAAAAACCCGAGTGCCCTAGAACAGATGACTGGTTGAAGAAACTCTGGTACATCTATACAATAGAATACTATGCAGCTGTTAGAAAGAATGAGGTCATGACGTTTGCATATAAGTGGATCAGCATGGAAAGTATTATGCTAAGTGAAATGAGTCAGAAAGAGAGAGACAGACATAGGAAGATTGCACTCATCTGTGGACTATAGAATAACAGACTATAAGACTAACACCCAAGAATAGTAGAAATAAGTACCAGGAGGTTGTCTCCATGGCTTGGAGGCTGGTCTCTCATTCTGGGCAACTCAGAGAAGGGAACACCAAGTAAAATGTGATTGGAGGTCATGTGGGGGAAAGATGATGCGGGCCCAATATAGACTAGAGACTGAACACAATGGCCACTCAACACCTTTATTGCAAACCACAACACCTAATTAGAAAAAGAGAACGAAAGGGAATACCCTGCCATAGTGGCAGTGTGGGGTTGGGGGAGACAGGACTGGGGAGGGGGGGAGGGATGTTGGGTTTACTGGTGGTGGAGAATGGGCACTGGTGAAGGGATGGGTTATCAAACTTTGTAAGGGAGAAACATGAGCACAAAAATGTATAAATCTGTAACTGTACCCTCACATTGACTCACTAATTAAAAATAAACTATTAAATTTAAAAAATAAATAAAATTAAAAAAAATAAAAAATAACAGAATGGGAGACTAATACCCAAGAACAGTAGAGATAATTACCAGGAGATTGGCTCCACAGCTTGGAAGCTGGCCTCACATGCTGGGGGAAAAGGCAGCTCAGACAGAGAAGGGAACACCAAGTGAAGTGTGGTTGGAGGACCCGCTCGGGATGGGAGATGTGTGCTGAAAGTAGACTATAGATTGAACACAACGGCCACCCAATACCTCTATTGCAAACCACAACACCCAAAAGGAGAGAGAGAACCAAAGGGAATGCCCTGCCACAGAGGCGGGGTGGGGTGGACGGGATGGAGTATAGGGGATCATCGGTGGTAGAGAATGGGCACTGGTGGAGGGATGGGTACTCGAGCATTGTATGACTGAAACACAAGCACAAAAATATGTAAATCTGTAACTGTACCCTCATGGTGATTCACTAATAAAAAAAATAATTAAAAAAAAAGTCTTTCACACATTTTGATTTGACTTTTGTGTGTGGTGTTAAGAGGCGTGTTCATTCTTATCACAAGCCTATATGAGGTAGGGTCCAGCCCTGTGGGGGAGGAGCAGACTGAAGGCAAACTTTCCTTATCTCTAGGCCAGGAAGAAAGGACTTTTTCCCTTGCCTGGTACTGATCATTGTCAGGTCTTTTCTTATCTATAAGACTTTGACTCAAAACTGACAGCTTCCTGGGGCTGGAGCGATAGCACAGCGGGTAGGGCGTTTGCCTTGCACGCGGCCGACCTGGGTTCGATCCCCAGCATCCCATATGGTCCCCTGAGCACCGCCAGGAGTAACTCCTGAGTGCAAAGCCAGGAGTAACCCCTGTGCATCGCCGGGTGAGACCCAAAAAGAAAAAAAAAAAAAAAAAAAACTGACAGCTTCCTGCTGAAATAATCTTTTATTATACTTTTTCCTGTTTTTTTTTTTTAATAGGGGAAGATGTTTTGTGTAATCTATTTCCCTTTTGTACTAGTTCATTTCCGAGTAGAAGTCGTGAATAATTTTCTCCATTGCCTTTCTGGAGGATGTGATAGATCCATTGGGACGTCAGAAGACAGTCATCTTGGTCTTGTAGTTGGTGAAGGACAGGCGAGCATTGCGAATACTTTTCCCGGCTTCTGCTGCACTGGCCAACACTGCTGCTCTTCTCTCTTTGAGGTCTTCCTTTATCACATCTCTGCACAGCTTTGTGAGCTTGGACGTTAGCTTGTGGTTGCCTGAGGCTCTCGCCAAACCACGTTGACGAATTAGTTCGAGAGTTTCTGAAGACAGGCGTCTGTTTATGGCTTTCTCACTCTCGGCATTCTTTGCACAGACATGGAGGTGCTGAACCAATCGATGTTGTCAAGGACGGCATCTTCCCATGTTGCTGCAATAGTGCCAAAGAGCTCCCAGTTGGTGGTCATTCTGGGAGTTGTCTTCTTAGGCTTAAATTTTGCAGACTTTTCTCCCCGCTCTGTGAAGTAGAATTTTGCACGAAGGAGACGGTGGTCCGATCCCATTTGGAATTTTGGGACAACAGCGACATCGGTCAGGCAAAACCTTCAGTTGAATAGGATGTGGTCAATTTCATTGTGGAACTGTCCACCGGGAGGCTCCCATGTCCAGCATTTAGATTCGGTCTTCTGGAACTGTGAGCTACCATGGATGGTCTTGGTCAACATGATGAATTCAGATAGTCTCTCACCTTGATTGTTCCATTCTAGGCCATGTGTCCCAATGTGGAGTTCTTCAGGCGACCTTCTCGGACCTATTTTGGCATTAAAATCACCAACAATGATCTTGTAGAAGGTATGGTCTTCTTTATAAAACTTCTCCAGTTCCATGTAGAACCTCTCAATTTCTTCTTCATCATAGTTGGAAGTTGGTGCATAGACGATAAAGATAGAAACTGCAGGCAGTGAGTCACATCTATTCAAGTGTAATCATCCAATTCGGGTTGTTAGGCCTTCGAATGAATCGATGCTCATGGCCAAGTTCGTGTTGACAAGGACACCAACGCCAACAACGCCTCTGTTGTCTCATGTTCTGAGGAACAATTCTTCTCCAGTGTCGAAAATGGCGTGATGTGATTGATGTCTCCTCGTTTCGGTCAGACCAATGATGTCATACTTGATCTTCTGCGCTTGCACCATCAGGTCCTCGATGGATGCTTCTGATGCCAGTGACTGTGAGTTGAAAATACAGACAATCATCTTAGTCTTTCTTCGTTTTGGCAGTCTAGTTCATCCCCAAGATTTTTTCAGCCTCTCTTTGCTCATCTTTCTTAACGCTGCCGCTGCCGTATTGGGGGCTCTTTCGGTGACAGGTGAATGAGGCCAATTGTTGTTATTGTTGTTGGCATATCGAATACGCGATGGGTAGCTTGCTAGGCTTTGCCGTGTGGGCTCAAGACAAGAGTCTTGAGCTTGCTGTGTTCTCCGAGAGGGACGGAGGCTTTCAGGGCGGCCTCCAATCGCCCTTAGAGGTATTACCATGGTTCACACTAAATGTGAACCCTGTCAAATATGGTATGGGAATAATAGGCATTAAGTGTTTTATGGTGTGTCCAGAGAGCAACCTGGAGGGTGGCGGTGTCTGGGTAGTGAATGTGGTGGGGGTCGGCCAGTGAGGTATTTATCTTGGGTAGGGTGGGGCGTCTGGGTTGGACCCCTCCCTCAGATGCGGGGATTGGAGGAAGCAGACAGAGGATCTCGTTTCCAGGTCTCGTTAAACCTAGAGCTAAGGTCTCAAAGTTCTGCTTACCTGGCTTTTCGGGGCTTCACTCGTGCGTGAGGTTTGGCCCAAGTGTCCAGAGAGCAACCTGGAGGGTGGCGGTGTCTGGGTAGTGAATCTCTTTGACAGCCATATCCACCTGCCCACATACCAAATTCTGCAGGATGGACATATCATTGCCAGTGTCCTCCCTTCTGAAATCTGACACGCCATTTCGCTAGTAAAGACACAAACAGCACCTGGTCTGGACAAGGTCAGACCCGAACACCTGAAAAATCTGCCGCCAGTACTCATCAATACACTGGCTCGGCTCTTCATACACTACCTATCTGAATGCAAGGTTCCGTCCTGTGGAAAACCAGTAGGACCGTTCTGTTGTACAAGAAGGGAGACATCCACGACATCAGCAACTATCGCCCAATCTGCCTGTTGTCTGTCGTCCACAAGTTGTTCACTCTTGTCATCCTGAATAGAATAGGCAGAACACTAGACGAAGGACAACCATGCGAGCAAGCCGGGTTCCGAAGAGAATTCAGCACAATCGACCAAACTCAGTGACCAAACTCATTGAAGTTTCGAGAGAGTTCAAGATGCCGCTCTGTGTAACGTTCATCGACTTAAAGAAGGCCTTCGATTCTGTTGAGACTGAAGTAGTCATCGATGCCCTAGACAAATAGGGCGTTCAAACTCAGTATATCAAAATCCTCCATGAGCTGTATTGTGGATTCACCACCAGGATCTCACCATTCTACAGAGAAGTGATCATTGAAGTAAAGAGAGGGGTGCGGCAAGGTGATACCATTTCACTGAAACTCTTCAGTGCCACCCTGGAGAACATCATGTGACGACTGGAATGGGAAGGAATGGGAGTGAAGATAGATGGTCGGCAATTATACCACCTCCTCTTCGCTGATGACATCGTTCTCATATCACCGGACATTAGCCAAGCGGCACAAATGCTGGCCGACTTCGACCACGAGTGTGGAAAGGTCGGATTGCAGCTAAATCTCAACAAGACAATGTTCATGAAAAATGAACTGGTCCCGGGGGCTGGAGCAATAGCACAGCGGGTAGGGCGTTTGCCTTGCACATGGCCGACCCAGGTTTGATTCCCAGCATCCCATATGGTCCCCTGAGCGCCGCCAGGAGTAACTCCTGAGTGCAAAGCCAGGAGCTAACCCCTGTGCATTGTCAGGTGTGACCTAAAAAGCAAAAAAAAAAAAAAAATCTTAAAAAAAAAAATGAACTGGTCCCTGAAGCTCCATTTGCTCTCAATAGAACGAACATCTCCGAATGCAGCAGCTATGTGTACCTGGGTCGAGAAATCAACATGAGGAATGACTTGGTGCCAGAACTGCGCAGGAGGAAGAGAGCAGCGTGGAATGCATTCAAAACCATCAAAGAGGTGGTTAAGAGAACAAAGAATCTCCGACTCCAGGCACATCTTTTCGATTCCACTGTTCTTCCTGCACTAACATATGCCTCAGAGACCTGGGCTCTACGCAAGCAGGATGAAAATGCTATTAGGTTATCCCAAAGAGGAATCGAAAGAGCTATGCTCGGAGGACCCTCTCGCCTAAAGACTTTGATTCCAAAGATGTAACACATTCGGGCATCCAGCGCAACATCCGATAACGATGCACTGGGACACCAAACTGGGCTACAACTCTGTACTGCCGGGGGTGGATTTTTCTTTCCTCCCCACCCTGTCTTCCTGCACGGAAAGCGGCGGGCTGGCGGCACCCATGTGGCAGGCGCCATCTTCTGTGACTCCAAACCCACAGGTATTCGGATTTTACTTTGGGGGCTCCCAGGAACTCATGGGAAGGGGGCGTAACCGGCACGCCCTCGGCCCAGATAAATCCGGAGCCGCTGAGCGCGAATCGGACCCTCTGCGCCTAAAGACTTTGAATTCAGAGACTTCTTACAGCAATGCACTGGGACTGTGAGCTGGGCTATGTAATTTCTGGCAGAATTTTTCCTGGACTTTATACAGAAATCCAAAACCTCTATAATTGTCAGCAATGTGAAACGGTTCCTTTTGAACAGGTCTAACTTGGTGGGGGGAAACTCCAAATAATAACAGTAAGTTTTTGTTGAAATATTGAAGGTTTTTAATGTAGCAGCCACCTCTCTGGACTGTGAACTAAGTAAAAGCCCCACGCTGGCTGACGCGGCGTGGCGTACACCATACTATGAGGCGCAGGAAGGAGGATGAGGGGGAAAAAGAAAAAAAAAAGGGAAAAGGAAAAAGGGAAAAAAAAAGAGAGAGAGAGAGTTATGTACTTATAGTAGTGGGGCTACATATCTCTTCATTTCCAGCAATGAAAAACTAATTATCAAATGTAGTAGGTCTGTCTCTCTTGGTTGGAAACTCCAACAACTATAGTGAGTTTTGTGTTGAATTATGGAATGTAATCAAGGTAAAGAAAAAATGAAGTGAAATTCATTAGTTATACAGTAGGGGGTAGGGGGTGGGGGCGGGGGGTATACTGGGGTTTCTGGTGGTGGAATATGGGCACTGGTGAAGGGATGGGTGTTTGAATATTGTATAACTGACATAAAAACCTGAGAACTTTGTAACTTTCCACATGGTGATTTAATAAAAATTAAAAAAAAAAGAGCTATGCTGGGAATATCATGTCCAACTCAAGTGAGAGAAGGAATCCAGAGTTCTGACCTCCATCGATGGTCAAAAATCAGGGATGCTGTCTCGTTTGCCAAGGCATCAAAAATCAGATGGGCTGGTCATGTAATGCAATTCAGAGATGACCGTTGGACTAGAGCTGTTACAGACTGGATTCCACGGGACATCAGAAGACCTCGTGGCCACCCTCCAACTAGATGGTCAGATTTCTTCGTCAAATCTCTGAATGAACGATTTGAGGCTCTTTCTGTTCCTGGAGCGAGCAGGTATCATTGGGCTACACTAGCTTGCTACAGGGACAAATGGAGATGTTACTGGCACCCGCTCGAGCAAATCGAAGATCAACAGGACTACAAGTGATACAAGTAATACTAGTTCATTTAGGTTCCACTGTCACTCATTCATTTAGAAATGGAGTAATGACTCAGATCTGGCCATTTCCTGCTGAGTGGGGTCATCTCAGGTGATGGGAGAGTAGAATAGAATAAACTGACCTGGCGGGGAAAATAGCCCTACAAAGTTAAAGTATGCTTTGCTTCCAGAAAAGCTCCTATGAAAGCAAACTTTTATGCGAGGTGCATTTTGGGGTGGAAGATTTTTTTCTTTGTTATTGTTCTGCCTTTGAAATTTCTTGATGTTCAATAATAGCTCAGTAGTTGTTTTATCCAATTACTTCCCCTACATTTTTTTTCTTTTCGGGTCACACGCAGCAATGCTCAGGGGTTACTCCTGACTCTGCACTCAGGAATTACCCCTGGTGGTGCTCAGGGGACCATATGGGATGCTCAGGGGACCATATGGGATGCTGCCTTGCACACGGGTCGGTCGTGTGCAAGGCAAATGCTCTACCTCTCTGGACTGTCATCCAATTATTTCATAAAATCATAGAAACCATGTCTCAGTTCTAAGGAGAAATCCGTTTATTTATAGCATTGTCTCTATATCCTTGCTAAAAGTGTGTGTGTGTGTGTGTGTGTGTGTGTGTGTGTGTGTGTGTGTGTGTGTTGGGGGGGCGGGTAAAATGGAACTAAACTGTAAGTCCAGTCAGGAGCTCCAAGAACTGCTGGCTTTCCATCTCAGTCAAAGCCTTTTCAGATGACATGTCTTCCTGGTTTGAAGTGTCTCTGATGTCCTTAAGTGTTGAGGAAAATAGCACATGACTGGGGCAATGTCTCTGCTGTCTGTGTCATGTCCTCCAACTCTAGTTGCTGGTCTTTAGAAAGGAACTGTCCAAAAAAAAAAAAGAAAGAAAGAAAAGAAAAGAAAGGAACTGTCCAAACTAGTAATCACTGATCAACCAGAAAATACTAGAAATTCTTACCAGAAAGTCACGGGGAGATAGTAGAAAACTTCCAGATTCATTCTGTTAGCAAAACAATATATTTATTTGTCAGTTTGTGGGTTCTTGAGTATTGTGTGAAATACACAAGCCCAGATGTTTAAGAAGTCAAAGCTTATTGTACAGCTTGGGAAGACGGTCAGTGTTTCCTCCACACTGTCCAGGCTTCTCCCCAACCAGTGTCCAATGTCCCCAGTCCCGTTGCTTGATGCCTTCCAGGTCCTGCCCTGCCCCATCTGCCTGCCTCTAGAGCATGGTGGTCTGACCTTGTCCCTGTACAGACTCTCTCCAGTCTATGTATTCTGCTCTTAAATCTGCAGCTGGGGTCCTGAGCCTGTTTCCCCCTGCTGGGCATGGCTGCTCTGGACTCCATCCCTGGGCCTCTCAGGGCTGTACCCCTGGGGCTTCCTCTTCCCGGCTTTCCTTGTTCTCTGACCACAACATGTCACACCTGGACTAGAACCTCTGCCATCCTGCCACTTTTCTGGACATTGGTGAGGAGCTTAGCTGGGCCTCCCTGTGTCTCCTACTATTTCCCACCCCCAGCCCTCCCATTGCCTACTTGACTGGATTCCTTTTGGGTTGTGGGGTCCCATCCTGTCCCGCAGGGAGGACCCTTCATGGGGCTAAGGAGGGGATGCAGCCGAATGAACAGACGCAGACGCAGAAGGAGGAGAGAAAAGAAAGTTTATTCTACTGCAGTTACAATACTTATACCTTTGCTGGGAGGGGGGTGGTATAGTATGCGTGCTTGGACCCCCATAGGAACAGTAGTAGAATGTTGATCAGGCATGGCCGTTGGCTAGTGAGACAAATGGTGAAATGATAAGATCACAGGAATCCCAAGCAGCCTCCGCTTGACTAGACGATAAGAGCCAAACTCTGTAAGATGGCTCCCTACATTGGGTGGGTAGATCTAAATGACCAATTAAATCCACTAGTTTACCTGGAAACCCTCCTCCAACTCCTCTAACACTTGCAGTTTACACATAGAAACTTCAAAAGATCTGATCTCTATTTAAAGGCATTTTACTGAAGTGTATTTTTCTCTCCACCTTTACTGTTAATCTATTAAATACTTGCAGTAACAGATTAACTTTACTTCTAATAACCATTCTTCATAAACATGCTAAGGATGGGTATACAGATCACTGAGTGAAAGTGGCCTCTCTGGGCCAAGAGTCAGGTCACTCTGCTTTCTTGGGATAAGTGTCCACTGATCAGTACTGTCCAAACAGGACTCTACAAAGCACAAGGTGTCTTTTCCCATTTTGCATCTTGTTTGTTTTCTAGACAAAAGGCCTCAGGGCAGTCCATTTCAGTTCAGACCCGACCCAGACCCAGACCCAGACAGTCCTTTTAAATTAGGAGGGCAGTGCTCAGGAGTGATCCCAAGAGAACACATGTAGTGATAAGGATCAAACGTGGGTTGGCTGCATGCAAGGCATACACCGCACCACCATACTGTCTGTCTAGCCTTAATTCCTAGCAGTATTGCCTCTGAACTTCAGGCATTTTCAGCAATAGAACCGGGTGCCAAATTATCTATCACAAAGAGAAAGGATTACTTTCCTGTTTTATGCAAACACTTTGCCATGATTATTTTACTTATGTATTTATTTGGGTCAACATACAGCAGTATTCAAGGGGTAGCCTTGGATCCTTATTCAAGAGTGAATCCTGGTGGTGCTTGGAGAACAATATGTGGTGCTAGGGATTCCAACCAGAGCCAGCTACATGCCACGCAAGCACTTTACCTATCCGTCTGGTCCTGAGCCTGGAAGTGTTAAAAAAAACCACTAAAGATGTAAAGGAAATACAAAGGTGAATGTTTAAGTTCACATTGTTTAAGTTCATATTATAATATATATAATATATATATTATATATATTCACTGTATATATACAGTGTGATACATAAGTAAAATGTCATTGTCCCAGGGAAAACGTGGCACAGATGATCTTTCCATAATCTCATCATGACCTAACTGTCTGCAATGTGACTGAGTGGTTTTTCCAACACCAGCCTTGAAGAGACTCTCCTTATTCCACTTCACACACAAAGATTTGCTGTCCATATACCTGAGATTCTGTCCCTGGACTCTAAGTTTTACAGTGGGTAGGGCGTTAGCCTTGCACGCAGCCGACCCAAGTTCAATTCCCAGCATCCCATATGGTCCCCTGAGCACCACCAGGGGTGATTCCTGATATAGAGCCAGGAATAACCCCTGCCTGTGCATCACCAGGTGTGACCCAAAAAGCAAAAAAAAAAAAAGGGCAAAGAAAAGCCTTCCATATTCCAAACCCCCCTAGTTTATTATCCAAGATATATAAAGCACTTGCAGATGTTAATGAAAAAAACAAACTGTTGTTCAGTAGAGATAGTATAAGGGTTAAAATTCTTGCCCTGTATGTGACCTATCCCAATTTGATATTGGGCACCACTTTTGGAGTAATTCCTGAGCAAAGCCAGGAGTAACCCTTGAACAGAACCAGGAATAAGCCTTGAGCACTGACCCATGACCAATAAACAAATAAATAAAAAAACTTAACCAAACCCAGAAAACTGTTGCAGTTTTGGTGAAATGGTCATTTTTTTTTTGCAGGGTGACTCAGTTTCTGTATGTATCTGAGTAGTGCCTTTATGCCTTTGAGACTAGTGGCTTGCAACTTCTTGAAATCCCATGTTGGTATTTTAGATTCTTAGGAACCAAATCCCAGTGGTTCCTAAGAATTTCATTGCTAGGATCCCCTTCCTTTCTATCTGTAGCACTGTAGCATTGTTGTCCCGCTGTTCATCGAATTGCTTGAGCGGGCACCAGTAACATCTCCATCGTGAGACTTGTTGTTACTATTTTTGGCATATCGAATATGCCATGGGTAGTTTGCAAGGCTCTGCCGTGTGGGCAGGATACCCTCGGTAGCCTGCCGTGCTCTCCGAGAGGGGCAGAGGACTCTGTCTATCTTCCTGCAACAAAACAATCCCAACAAAAAACTGGGGCAAAGAAATTAACATACACTTCCCAGAAGAACATATACAGATGGTCAGTAGGTATATTAAAAAAATGTTCTTCATAAATTATCATAAGGGAATGTCAATGCAACAAAGACATATCACTTCACACTAATGAAGATTGTTATACATGAAAAGAAAAAACACAATCAGTGCTGGTGTTGATGTGGGGAAAAGTGACCTTCATCCACTGTTGCAGAGAACATTGTCTTGCCGGACTCAATGGAAAACAATATAGACACTTCTCAAAAATATTAAGAATTCAGTTTCTGTATGATCCAGCAATTCTACTTCTTGGCATCTAACCCAATGGTCCAAAAACAGGTTTTAAAAATATATTTGTGCTCCTATGTTCACAAAATCTCAAGATCTAGAAATAACTCAAGTGTCCAAAAACAGATGACTGGATGAAGAAATTAAGGTATATATACATAATGGAATACTGCTTTGCTATAAGAAAAGATAAAATTTTATAAGCTGTGGCAGTATGTGTATAATGCTGAGTGAAGTCAGTTAGGAGACAGACAAATGTAGCTCTCATATGTGGGATATAAAGAAACAGTAAGAGAATAACAAATGACAGAAGGCAATGGCCACAAAACTGACCTTCCTGAAGAGGGTTCAGGGGAGAGGGCCAAGGGACACATGGGAGGGGACCATGGACCCTTAGCTGAGGGAAGTGGACACTCTCCTAGTGGGAATGCTGTTAGAGCACTGCATATGGAATACCCTTAACAGTAGTATAGACCATGCTGCCTCAATTGATAGCAAAAAAGACGTTTCTCAGTTCTTAAAATGGCTTTACTAGCCATAATATCTTGCATCATTTCTTTAACTTTTTTTCCCAGTAAGAAATTTGGTTCAAAAGCTCTCCAATTTTTTTCATAGGCACAGTAGCCAGTTTAGAAATCTGTCAAGTTGCTGGAGCAATAGTACAGCAGGTAGGGCATTTGCCTTGCACACTTGCACACGGCCAACCCAGGTTTGATTCGCAGCATCCCATATGGTCCCCCGAGCACTACCAGGAGTAATTCCTGGGTGCAGAGCCAGGAGTAACCCCTGTGCATTGCCAGATATGACCCAAAAAGCAAAAGAAAGAAAGAAAGAAAGAAAGAAAGAAAGAAAGAAAGAAAGAAAGAAAAGAAAGGAAGGGAAGGAAGGAAGGAAGGAAGGAAGGAAGGAAGGAAGGAAGGAAGGAAGGAAGGAAGAAAGAAGAAAGAAAGAAAGAAAGAAAGAAAGAAAGAAAGAAAAGAAAGAAAGAAAGAAAGATAGAAAGACAAGAAAGAAAGAAGAAAGAAAGAAAGAAAGAAAGAAAGAAAGAAAGAAAGAAAGAAAGAAAGAAGAAAGAAAGAAGGGAAAGAAAGAAAGGAAGGAAGGAAGGAAGGAAGGAAGGAAGGAAGGAAGAAAGAACGAGAGAGAGAGAAAGGAAAGAAGGAAGGAAGGAAGAAAGAAAGGAAGGAGGGAAGGAAGGAAGAAAGAAAGAAAGAAAGAAAGAAAGAAAGAAGAAAGAAAGAAGAAAGAAAGAAAGAAAGAAAGAAAGAAAGAAAGAAGGGAAAGAAAGAAAGGAAGGAAGGAAGGAAGAAAGAAAGAAAGAAAGAAAGAAAGAAAGAAAGAGAGAGAGAGAAAGGAAAAAAGGAAGGAAGGAAGAAAGAAAGGAAGGAGGGAAGGAAGGAAGAAAGAAAGAAAGAAAGAAAGAAAGAAGAAAGAAAGAAAGAAAGAAAGAAAGAAAGAAAGAAAGAAAGAAAGAAAGAAAGAAAGAAAGAAAGAAGAAAGAAACAAAGAGAGAAAGGAAAGAAGGAAGGAAGGAAGAAAGAAAGGAAGGAGGGAAGGAAGGAAGAAAGAAAGAAAGAAAGAAAGAAAGAAAGAAAGAAAGAAAGAAAGAAAGAAGGGAAAGAAAGAAAGGAAGGAAGGAAGGAAGAAAGAAAGAAAGAAGAAAGAAAGAAAGAAAGAAAGAAAGAAAGAAAGAAAGAGAGAGAGAGAGAAAGGAAAAAAGGAAGGAAGGAAGAAAGAAAGGAAGGAGGAAGGAAGGAAGAAAGAAAGAAAGAAAGAAAGAAAGAAAGAAAGAAAGAAAGAAAGAAAGAAAGAAAGAAAGAAAGAAAGAAAGAAGAAAGAAACAAAGAGAGAAAGGAAAGAAGGAAGGAAGGAAGAAAGAAAGGAAGGAGGGAAGAAAGGAAGGAAGGAGAAAGAAAGAAAGAAAGAAAGAAAGAAAGAAAGAAAGGAAGAAGGAAGGAAAGGAAGGAAGGAAGGAAGAGAAAGAAAGAAAGAAAGAAAGAAGGAAAGAAAGAAAGAAAGAAAGAAAGAAAGAAAGAAAGAAAGAAAGAAAGAAAGAAAGAAAGAAAGAAAGAAGAAAGAAACAAAGAGAGAAAGGAAAGAAGGAAGGAAGGAAGAAAGAAAGGAAGGAGGGAAGAAAGGAAGGAAGGAAGGAAGGAAGGAAGGAAGGAAGGAAGGAAGGAAGGAAGGAAGGAAGAGAAAGAAAGAAAGAAAGAAAGAAAGAAAGAAAGAAAGAAAGAAAAGAAAGAAAGAAAGAAAGAAAGAAAGAAAGAAAGAAAGAAAGAAAGAAAGAAAGAAAGAAAGAAAGAAAGAAGAGGGGCTAGAGCAATAGCACAGCGGGTAGGGCATTTGCCTTGCACACGGCCGATGCAGGTTTGATTCCCAGCATCCCATATGGTCCCCTGAGCACTGCCAGGAGTAACTCCTGAGTGCAAAGCCAGGAGGTAACGCTTGTGCATTGCCAGGTGTGACCCAAAAAAGCAAAAAAAAAAGAAAGAAAGAAAGAAAGAAAGGAAGGAAGGAAGAAAGAAAGTCTTTTTTTTGTGATCCAACAAAGCAATAAAAAAAAATTTTTTTTTTAAATACAAAAAGACCCAATGTTCACTCACCATAAGTCAGGAAAAAGGGAAGCAATCAACATATGAACAGTTTTAGTTAAGCCTTAGATACTGAGATATGCCACTTTTGGTCTTTCTTATTAGTGACAGAAAGGACACAGCCTAGATCCCACAACACATAAACTGAAAAGACGAACATGAAAAGATCTCTCCAAACCCTGGATTCACAGTCAAACCTCAGAATTACAGCAGGTAATGATAAATCACAGCAGGGACAAAAAGGCAGAGTCAAATTAGAGAAAGAGCAGCCCTAAGGAAAGGAATGACTGGTATGTAAAGGTGGAATGTCACAGGATGGCCCAGTAACCTGGGCACCAGAAGATAATCATCTCTCAACATCCTGCCCTTCCCCTTCCCCCATAAACTTTTTCCAAAAAAATTATTTTTGTTTTTTCAGCCATACCTTGCAGTACTCAGGGCTTACTCCTGAGTCTGCTCTCAGAGATCACTCCTGGCAGGGCTCAGGGGGCCATGTGGGATGCCGGGGATCCAACCCGATCATCTGTTGCAAGACAAATGCCCTACCTGCCTGTACTGTCACTCTGACCCCCATTCCCTACGTACTTTCAAGCCAGTGAAAGTGCTCACCCATTCCCCTAGTAGAGAAGTTATAAAAGGAGGGTTTCTGCCTTTCTCTAAAATCCTACTTCGGAGACCACTTCCGTTAAATAAACTCTCTTCTGAAGCTGGCCCTTCAGTGTTGTCTCTTGCTTCCAATTTTGGCCTGAGCATGTTGTAACAGTAACATAGAACACAAACCAAGCACAGCATGTGAATAAAGCACCCAGCTGACTTCTGCCAAAGCGAAGGATATCAGTCATTGCATAGGAGAACTCAATCTTTTCTGGCTATATGACAGCTAGTTCCTTTAAATGACTAACTGTCATATTGCTCCGGTCTCTAGCAATGATTCAGCCTGTTCTATTAGATGAAAACTTTGTGAACTTAAGGTGCTAGCTTACCCAAAGACAGCAGTGGAACTGCTCAGTTGACAACCCAGAGCAGAAAAAAAGAACAAAAAATCTGAACGAGAGAGAGAGAGAGAATTCAAAGAAAATGTGTATATATATATATATATATATATATATATATATATATATTTTGCTTTTTGGGTCACACCTGGCTATGCACAGGGGTTACTCCTGGCTCTGCACTCAGGAATCACTCCTGGTGGTGCTCAGGAGACCATATGGGATGCTGGGAATCGAACCCGGGTCAGACGCATGCAAGGCAAACGCCCTACCCGCTGTGCTATTGCTCCAGCCCCAAAAATGTATATTTATATTTTTAAAACCCTTAATAAGCTTATTTTTTAAAACTTCAAAATTCCAATTAAGGGACTGGTAGTACAGCGGGGAGGGTGTTTGCCTTGTTCATGGCTGACCCAAGTTCCATCCCTGGCATCCCATATGGTCTCCTGAGCACTGCCAGGAGTAATTCCTGAGTGCAGAGCCAGGAATAACCCCTGTGCATCACCAGGTGTGGCCCCAAAACAAAACAAAGGAACAAAAACTTTAATTAATGCAGAACAAGGGCACATCAACACCCTTAAAATGATAAGACGTGGGCCTCGAGAGATAGCACAGGGGCAAAGGCACTTACTTACCTTGCATGTGACCAAGCCCCATTCTAACCCAGGCACTGCATCTGCTCCCCTGAGTACTGCCAGGGGTGATCCCGAAATCAAATAAATAAAGAAGAAGACCTATAAATAAACTGACTCAATTTCCAGAACACTATGTTGGGCCAGGTTAGCATTTCCCACGTTGAACTTTTTGTGACATAGCTGTCACTCTGAAAAACCAAAACCCAAACACAGGAGCAGCTGAGAAGAGAAGAGAAGAGAGGCTTTATTGGCAGAGAAGCCCCTGGAGCTGGGTGGGCGTCCATCAGCAAAGGCCTGGGATGGCTGCAAAGCCAGCAGTGACGGAACCACTTTTATGTGTCCTGGTTATTTTCCAGGAAACTGAGTGTGCAGTTAAGGAACAAAGACTGTGCGTCACATACACAGAAAAAGGGAGTGATGTCATGGGGGGGTGTGTTTTGGTAAGAGACAAAGCAAGAAGGCTAGCGGTGATGAAGTTTGACTGTTCCATCTCCCCAGGCCACTTCTGGCCAAATAGGGGCCTGCATCCATATCAACGTGGAACTGAGCCTCCGGTTCCTCTTTGGCCTGGCCAGAGCCAAGAGAATGCAACAGGCCAGTTTCCCCCTGGGATGGGCAGTCACCCCCTCCAGACTAAAGCCCAACCTGTGTAGCTTTTCCTTCTGAGTTTTCAGGCACGGTGTGGGGAAGGGGGATGCGAGCGGGGAGGAAAGGCAAAGTTAGAAAATCAGGTCAGAGAGGGAGCACAGAGTAGGGAGCTGCCTTATACATAGCTCACCTGGGTTTGTTCCCTGGGTTTGGCATCCCTTATGTTCCCCGGAGGTCAGCCGGGAGCGATTCCTAAGTGTAGAGCCAGGAGTAATCCCTGAGCACTACTGGGTGTGGCCCCCAAATACAAATAAAAACAAAAGTGCAAAAATTTTTTTTTCTTTTTTGCGGTGATGCACAGGGGTTAAATTACTTCTGGCTCGGGGCTGGAGTGATAGCACAGCGGGTAGGGCGTTTGCCTTGCACGCGGCCGACCCGGGTTCAAATCCCAGCATCCATATGGTCCCCTGAACACGGCCAGGGGTAATTCCTGAGTGCATGAGCCAGGAATGACCCCTGTGCATTGCCGGGTGTGACCCAAAAAGAAAAAAAAAATGACTTCTGGCTCTCATCATCATCATCATCATCATCCCGTTGATCGTCGGATTTTTCAAGCGGTCTCAGAAATGTCTCCATTCATCCAAGCCCTGAGATTTTAGGAGCCTCTCTGTACTCATCCTTCCAACGATGCCGATGCCGTACTGCAGGCTCTTTCAGGGTCAGAGGAATGAGACCCAGCTTGCTTTTTTTTTTTTTTTAATTTTTATTTTTTTTTTTAAATTTTATCACCATGTGGAAAGTTACAGAGTTCTCAGGTTTATGTCTCAGTTATACCGTATTCAAACACCATCCCTTCACCAGTGCCCATATTCCACCACCAAAATCCCCAGTATACCCCCCGCCCTCCACCCCAACTGTGTAACTGATGAATTTGACTTTATTTTCTCTTCACCTTGATTACGTTCCATATTTCAAAACAAAACTCACTATTGTTGTGGGAGTTATATCCCCAAACAAGATAACCCTAATTAGGAGGCATTTGATAATTAGTTTTCCATTAAAAGATTGTATGTTTTCAGGTGTTAGAAAAGGTCTCGCGGCTGCGTTAGCGTCCGCGCGGCTCGGATGTGTCCCAGTCCCGAATCCTGGAGCCGTGTTAGTTGCTGCTCAGTGTCGCCAGGGTTCCATCTGGAGAAGGCGTGCTGGCGGCACCTCCTCCTTCTGGCCCCCCGGTGTTGCTGGCCCCGATTCGGAGACCCAGCTTGTTACTGGTTTTGGCATATTACTACACTATGGGGACCTTGCGAGGCTCTCCCATGTGGGCAGAAGCTCCCGGTAGTTTCCCAGGTTCTCCCAGAGGGAGAAGTAGGCTATAAGATATATAGACGTCGTGCACTTTCAGGAGCTTGGTTTTAAGTCTCTGGATGCTGGCTGTTGATAGGATTGATAGGATTACACGGCGCCAGGGGCAGTCCCTGGGTGTGACCGCCTAGCTACTGGGAAATGGGAAAATCTGGGCGGAGGAGACCTAGTCCCGATCCGAGCAGCCTTGGAGGTCTCAGCCCTGGGTCCCACACACCTGGGTTCCTCTGCCAGTACCTTCATGCGTGAGGCTCGTTCGAACGTGTGGAGAGGGGCCTTGAGCTTAGCTGTGGCTAGGCTCTGGAGGTCTTTGGCCGCCGGGAGCTCTGCTTGGGGCGGAGAGGGAAGCTGGAGCCCACCCTCTCCGAGGGGCCCCGGGGAAGACAGCCAGGCGTGCGGGCAAGAGACTCTCTGTGAGTCTCTCACTCCTGGCTCTGCACTCAGGAATTACTCCTAGCGGTGCTCGGGAGACCATACGGAATGCTGAGAATCGAACCCAGGTGGGTTGCGTGCAAGGCAAACACCCTACCCACTGTACTATCACCCCAGCCCCAAAGCTTATAGTTCTCTAATCCCCTGATTTTATTTTTAACCTTTCATACCTGCTGTGCTATCGCTCCAGCCCTGGCAAAAATCTTTGACACAGACAAAACCAACATTAACAAGCACACATGAAGAAAAAAAAAAAAAGCAACCAACTTGCCGGCTGTTCCTGGCATTGAAGAGCAGCCAGCCTCTCCGTGAGCGGGATGAGAGATTGATGCTGGCAGTGCTGGCGGCCGCAGCGGTGGGCTGGGACTGGCAGAGACAGGAAGACAAGATCTAAGAGGGAGAAAAGAAACTTCCCATCTTTCCAGGTGTTAGTTTTCAGGGAGAATGGTTGAGCGTTTCCGCACTACTCAGAGTAAGAACTCCTTATAAACACCCTGGTTACGCAAGAGCCTGGAGCCTGAACGTGAGATCTCTCTGCTCTGGGACCAGATCAAATCACGCCTAACTGTAAAACAGCATCCATGGTCATTTAGAGGCACAAGCCGGGGCCATCTCCCTTCAAATAATAGCACTGCGTATAGAGGCTAACAAGTCTTAGAGTAGAAAAAATTTTTTTTGTCTTATTACTGTTTTTGTTGTGTTCCATTTTGTTTCAGGTGGGAAAGGGTCACACCAGCGGTGTGCTCAGGATTTGTTTCTAGGTCTGCATTCAGGAATCATTCCTCTCCTGACAGTGCTCAGGGAACCATATGAGGTGCCAAGGTTGAATGTGGCTTGGCTGCATGCAAGGCAAGTGCCCTGCTGGCTGTACAATCTCTCTGGTCCTGAAACTTTAACTTTGTTTTGTTTGTGGGCCTCACCAGAGGTTCCTCTCGGCTGTGCACACAAGAATCCTGGTGATGCTTAGGGGACCATATGGCATGCTGGGAATTGAACTAGGGTAGACCACATGCAAGGAAAGTGTCCTACCTGCTTTATGTACTATCCCTTTGGCCTCATTTTACTAATTACTAATTACCATTTACTAATGGCCTAAAAGTCAAAAGCCAAATAAATAAGCTTAAAAAAATTGATTAAAAATGGGCTGGAATGATAGTACAGCAGGTAGGGCATTTGCCACCCCAGCAGTGCTTGAGGTTTACTCCTGGCTCTGTTCTCAGGGATCACACCAGACATGTGTGATGGAGGCAGCGGCACTGATGGGTCTTTATTAGCCCAAATTCAGAACATTTGTGTTAATTTGATTTCTTTCTTTTTATTTTATTTTATTTTTTAATATTTTTGGTGAGGGAAGAAAGTTTTTCTTTTTTTTCTTTTATTTTATTTTTAAATTTTTATTTATTTATTTATTTATTTATTGCTTTTTGGGGTTACTCCTGGCTTTGTACTCAGGAATTACTCCTGGCAGTGCTAAGGGACCATATGGGATGCTGGGAATCAAACCCGGGTCGGCCGCGTGCAAGGCAAACACCCTACCCGCTGTGCTATTGCTCCAGCCCCAGTTTTTCTTTTTTTAAATTGAATCACCATGAAATAAGTTACAAAGCTTTCAGGTTTATGTCTCAGGCATATAATGATCAAACCCCCATTTCTTCACCAGTGCACATGTTCCACCACCAAGAACCCCAGTATACCTCCCATCCCACCCACCCCCACCTGTGTGGCAATGATCTTCACTTTACTCTCTATATATTTTGATTACATTCAATATTTCAACAGAAAACTCACTATTATTATATGGAATTTCCCCCCAACAGTCAAACCTGCTGAAAAGGCATCATTTGATAATTTGTTTTCCATTGCTGAGAATGAAGAGTATATGAGGTCGCGCGGTTTTGGATTTCTGGTATTTTAGTAATTAAAGTCCAGAGAAATTTCTGATGGGTTGGTTTTTATTTTCATGTTTTCACTGATTTATCAGTGAAATTTATTTTACTCCTAATAGAATTTAAGGAGCAGAGTGGTTTCCATACACATGTGTATAGGACACACAGTACCCACTACCACAGTCCCCTCTACCCTCAAACAGGACACACAGTACCCACTACCACAGTCCCCTCTACCTTCAAACAGGACACACAGTACCCACTACCACAGTCCCCTCTACCTGCGAACAGGACACGTAGTATCCATTATCACAGTCCCAGTGCCCTTGAGTCACCAAAAGACCCCCATCCCCCTTCCTCCCACCCCGCTTCCTTTCCACCTTCAAACCACCACAGTTTTCACTAAATCTACGAGTGAGTTTTGTTAGTCTTTTTGCAGCTCATTTGCTTTAGTTGTTTACATTCCATGTGAATCTTCTGCAGATTGTCTTTCATTTCCTCACTAATTTCACTCAGCAGAAGCTGAGATACATTTGTTCCTGGAAGTCTCATGGTCCAATGTTCTGTTGGGTACTACTGTGTGGTGCTTTACCCAGTCATCTGCCGATGGGCTTTTTGATTGATTCCATGTTCTGGCTATTGTGAATAATGCCATAAGCATAAATATTTTTTCTTTATTTTGTGTGTGTGTGTTTTTTTTTGGTTTTTGGGTCACACCCGGCGATGCACAGGGGTTACTCCTGGCTCTTCACTCAGGAATTACCCCTGCACCGCCAGGGGACCATATGGGATGCTGGCGTGCAAGGCAAACGCCCTACCCGCTATGCTATCGCTCCAGCCCATAAATATTTTTTCAACTTACGCTTTTCATGTGCTTTAGATGGGTAAATGCCCGGGAGAGGTATCAACAGGTACTGTGATATTAGTAGAGTTTTCTCTCTTAGAGGACCGTTCAAACCATTTTCTAAAGCAATTGTGCTATTTTGATTCCCCACCACGGAACTCGAGTTTCTGTGTTTCATGTTCTCCCTATCCTTATCATTCCTCGCTGTTTCTAGCTTGCTTGCTTGCCTTCTCTTTCTTTCTCTCTCTCTTTTTCTCTCTCTCTTTCTTTCTTTCTTTCTTTCTTTCTTTCTTTCTTTCTTTCTTTCTTTCTTTCTTTCTTTCTTTCTTTCTTTCTTTCTTTCTCTCTCTCTCTCTCTCTCTCTTTCTTTCTTTCTTTCTTTCTTTCTTTTAAATTTATTTTTTAATTGAGTCACCATGAGAACAGTTACAGGGCTTTTAGGATCGAGTCTCAGTCATACTATGCTCAAACACCCATCTCTTCACCAGTGCACATGTTCCACCACCAAAAACTCCAGCATACCCCCCCCCCGCACTCCCCCTGTGCCTGTGTGGCAGATGATTTTTATTTTACTCTTTCCTTACTTTGATTATATTCAATTTTCTTTTTCTGTCTTTTTTTTTTTTTTTTTGCTTTTTGGGTCACACCCAGCGATGCTCAGGGGTTACTCCTGACTCTGCACTCAGGAATTACTCCTGGCGGTGCTCGGGGGACCATATGGGATGCTGGGAATTGAACCCGGGTCGGACGCATGCAAGGCAAACACCCTACCCGCTGTGCTATTGCTCCAGCCCTATATTCAATTTTCGACAGGAAACTACAATAATTATTTGGAGTTTTTCCTCCAACAGTCAGACCTGTCGAAATGACATCATTAAATTGTATATTTTCTATTGTTGGTAACAAAGAGCATATGATATTGCACGGTCGCGAAAGCAGCCGCCCAGTTTTGGAGTTCTGGTATTAAGTCCAGAGGTATTTCTGTGAGCAGCTGCTGCATTCCGAGATTGGTTTCTGTGGCTCTGGGATCGTGGCTGTTCAGGAGCGGAGGAGCTGTTCAGGGGCGACCGCTCAGGGTCTCATTTGGGCAGGAGGCAGGGCCGGTTCTGCCTCCCCCATCGCAAGATTACCCATGCATCCCGTCCCATCACTGCAAACTTCTACCTCTCTGTCCAATTGGTTCTGAACAGTGGCGGTCGCCATGCTGTTGCAGGGGGAAAAGGCCAAGGGACAGAAACCCTTCCCCTCCCGGGGCTGCACAGGGCCGTAGAATCCAGCAGCTGGCATATCTGCCAGCAGCCGCAGCGTTCTGAGATTGGTTTCTGTGCCTCTGGGATAATGGACGCTCAGGGGTGGCGGAGCCATTCCTGAGCATATTTTTTGTATATCAGGAAAGATTGGGTGGCCGCGTAAGCAGCCACGCGGTCCTATCTTTCTTTCTTTCTTTCTTTCTTTCTTTCTTTCTTTCTTTCTTTCTTTCTTTCTTTCTTTCTTTCTTTCTTTCTTTCTTTCTTTCTTTCTTTCTTTCTTTCTTTCTTTCTTTCTTTTCTTCCTTCCTTCCTTTCTTTCTTTCTTTCTTTCTTTCTTTCTTTCTTTCTTTCTTTCTTTCTTTCTTTCTTTCTTTCTTTCTTTCTTTCTCTTTTTTCCCCTTTCTTTCTTCCTTCTTTTCTTCCTTTCTCATAGAGAGAATATTCTCATAGAATAGATCTTGGCTTTTGTTTTTAGAGTCACTCCACACAGTGCTTCTGATCTTTTTAATGTAGGCTGGTATGAGGTAACATCTCATTGTGGTTTTGATTTGTATTTTCCTAATAAGTTATGTTGACTTTTTTTCACGTCTCTGGGGACCATTTGTGTGTGGTAAGGCATTTGCCTTACCCACTGTACTATTGCTACTGCCCAGCATAATATTAAAGTTTTAATTACTGTTGTTTCGTTAAAGCCTCAGCCAGAGAGTCTGATGTCTTCATTTTTCTTCTTAAATCTCAGAATTTCTTGGGCTTCTGGGGGTCTTTTGGGTTTCAGAAAATTTTTAGAATTTTTTGTTTTATTTCCTTGGCAAAATGCCTCAGGTGGAGAGCTTGCTTGACAGATAGAGTCTACATGCAGAGGCCAGGTTCCAGCCACATCACCTGATCTCTCCAGCTCCATTGGGAGCAGCCACTCTGCCAGAGCTGGGAGCAGCCCCATGCACTGCCACTCATGTCCAGAACGCCAACAGGGAGGATGGAAACTGCACTGAGATTCTGATAGTCCCTATCTAAGCAGACATTTTAATGATGTTTAATCTCCCCGCCCATGCCTCATGTTTGTAGTCCTGAGCACTTAGCACAAGGTCAGACTGTAGCCATCCTTCGGTTCCTTCCACGTCCCTGGGCCGCCCCTACCCACTGGGCTGTGAGCGCCAGAGGGGCACATGCCAGCTCCTGATGGGCCAAGAGGATCCTGGCTGGAGGCCGTGGTGGGGACTGGACTCAGGGACAGCCCAGGCCTGTGTTTCACTAGGAAGGAGCTAAGGAGGGCATTGGTGCAAATACAGAGTATTCCCTTTGGGGAACCCACAAGAACATTTCTGGACCTGTGAAGCAGAGACCACAGGAAAGCAAAGTCAAGCTGGGGTTAGACTGAACACATTACTCCCTCTGATTTATGGAGGAAGTTTAGTCCACCAGGTATGACCACATGCAGTGTAGGAGACAAATGTGCCCATTTCACAGATGGGGAAGCCGAGGCTAAAACCATAACGATAGTCAAAGAGAGAGTGCCAAGAGCCCCAGACAGCAAGGATCTGAATTCAGTCTGTGTCTGTGGAGGGGGGCCTACAGGCCTGAATTTTCTCATCATGCTGGGGGAATTATACATTTCTGTTATTTTATTTTTGAGTGGTACATGCAAAGTAAATGCACTGAGCTATATCCCTGGCTTCAAATTTCTGCTTTGTTTGCAACAAAAAAATTTCTCTATAAGCTGTTTGCTCTTGCTGATCTCACCTAAGCCACAGGGGCAGAAGGAAAGGTCTAGGGCCCAGGGACAGATGAGGGGCTGCGGTCAGGAGTGTGATCCCAAGCCTGGGCTGAGGGAGCAAGTCTAGTCCTCCTGCAGGATCTCCCATCTGAGCCCAGCCTGCGCTGGTCTGCTGCAGGCCGGCCACTCTCCCTGGGGGTGTCCCACCACACCTGCCCTAGGGCTGACGGGAAAAGTCCCCTTTCCAGACACAAACTGAGGTGGGGATAGAACCTGGTGTCCCAGGTCCCCAGGGAGCCTAGCCCCTGCCTGTGCCCGACTGCTCCCTGCAGTGTGGCTCCTGCCCCTTCTTTGTTCCCTAATCTGTTCCCAGCTCTGGCGCTTCGCTCCTGTGGGTGGAGCTTCAAGAGCCTCAGGTATGAGGGTCAAGGTGAGAGGCAGGGGGAGCCCGTGCTCCCCGCCCCACCTGCAGCTGCTCCTCTCAGCCCTGGGCACCCCAAGGGACCTCTCCACCCCCAACACACCCCAAACAACCTCTGACCGTGAGGAGCGATGACTGTCCGCACGCTAGCAACACCCCAGTGCTGAGCTCTGGCTGCGGCTCCCCGCCTACCCCAGGGGCCTCAGACCTTCTCTGTCGGCCCCCGCACACAAGGCATAGGGGTAGAGGAGCCCCTCTCGGGGGCACGGCTCCGCCCCCCCAAGAAATAACCCTGTGGCAGATCCTGGTGCACCCCCATCCCAGGGCTCCGGGGCAGGGTCTCAGCGGGTCACAGCTCCTCGTGACTCGTGGCTGTCCCTCCCACCCACAGATCTTGAACATGGAAGATGACCAGAATTGGTACAAGGCTAGCTCCGGGGTGCTAAGGGAATTATTCCAAAGAACTACATCTGGGTCAAGCCACATCGTGAGTGACCCTGAGTCCTCAAGTTGCTCCCGTCCCCCAGCCCAATGTACTCCCCATCGAGCTTTTGGTGAATGATTGCTTAGAGACTGTAAAGTGAACCGAGCTATCTGCGAGGCCTGGTCCATCCCGCTGTCTGGGCCCCCACCAGGACCAGGGGGTGGAGATGTGAGAACTTGCCTGCTGTGGTGGCAGGACAGAGGACAGAGGGAGAGGGCACAGAGACTGGGGTGTGGGGTGCCGGGAGGCTGCTGCAGGGTCAGCTACCAGATCCTGGCTGCTATTGGCCTCTGGCAGGCCCCGCTTTCTCTACTTCTCACTTTCCGTTTCTGAAACCAAGAGATGAGACTCCAGTCTACAGAGAATTCTAGAAGTCTGGCTGGTGCTGCATGAGAAGGGGGTGTGAGGGAGGAAATGGGGAGTGTGGAGGGGAGACAGGAGGCAGGCCCTGCAGGGAGAGCTGGATGCTGACTGGCAGAGTCTGGGACAGGGTGCCCGAGAAATGAGGAACTGAGGCAGACAGGTGGGAAACGATAAATGAGACAGCCCCAAGATAGTCTCTAAGCAATCACTCACCAGAAACTGGCCACGGCCCCTGGGGCAGGCTGGGTGATGCTGGGAGCACAGCGCACAACTCAGGGTCAAAGCAGCCCTGTCCTGTGGCAGAGACAGAAAAGAAACTAGACATGAAGGCACAGTCAGGAGTAAGATGATGAACCGGGAGGGCTTCTCAGAGGAGGTGGCAAGATATGAAGCTTTGAAGCATGTGTAGGAGTTAGCTAAGCAGCAAATGAGAATGGCATCCTGGAAGAGGCGCCAGGTGAGCCAAGAGCCTATGGCAGGGGAGGCTCAGGAAGGCCTCAGACGCTAGGTCCAGGGTGGTCTGAGTAAGGAAGAGTCTCCGTCAGATAGGGATGCGGCAGGCAGGCCAGCAGGCCTAAGGGACGGGCTCCGAGTCTTGGTGGCAGCATAGAGAGAAGAGAGGCGGAGCTGGCGGGCTGGTGGGTATTTCCTCTTCGAGTGATTTCCAAAGCGCCACCACCACTTCCTGTGCCAGGGGAGTTCCTGTGGCCATCCTGCCCTCACACCAGGGTCCAGGCGCTGCATTGCTCTCTGGAAGGGGTTGGACAGAGGGGTGTGGCCTTTGGCCGACAGTGTCCACAGAGACGTGTGGGGAGAAGGAAGAGGCGTGGCCAGGCTAGATACCAGACGTGCAAGGGCACCGCACCTGCACACAGCCAGGGCTGAGACCTCTGAAGAGGGCTGCAAAGCCAGAATACCTGGTCAATGGCTGCTGAGAAGCCATTGGGGGGGAGAGCTGGCCACACTCGCTGCTGACCGTGTCGCTGGGCCGAGGGTGAGGGCGGAGCTGGACAGCCTCCCCCTCAGCGGTAGTTCCAGCCCACCTCAGGGGTGTGTGGGGGGGTGCTGGTGTCAGGCTTCGGACATGCCCTCGACCCCACTCCAGCAGATCCCCACTGTGGCCCCCACAGACCTCATGACCTCACCACTGACCTCAGCCCACCTGCTGCGCTGGTCTCCCGCTCTGGGGCCGTGACCGTGACCGTGGGGTGCTGCGGGCACTGTCTGTCCACTGCTCCTTCCTGTCAGCGGTTCCCGGCCCGGCACAGGGTGGAGGCAGGGCGGGACCAGCCCCCTGAGACACAGGGATGTCCCCCCATGCCCGCACTCAGGAGCACTTGCTGGGGGAGCACCATGGCCCTCGCCGTGGCCTCACGGGGCCTCAGTCTCCCAATCTGGGCGGGGGTCCTGCCAGCAGCGCCTGGTACTCGTGCCCCCGAGGGAGGGCGCGACCCGCCCTCGCCCTGGGAACCTGGGAAGCCGCCCCGTTCCCCGGGCGACCCAGTAGGCCCGGCGGCTGCGCGCCCTCGTCTCTCCGCAGCTGGTACTGGGGCACACGGGTCACCGTGAAGTGAGTCCACCCTCGGGGCTGAGGCGCGGAGGGAGGAGTGGGTGTGCAGGGGACACAGGCCAGAGCAGGCAGGGCCAGACCAGGTGCCCTGCGCAGTAGCCGACACCTGTCACTGGGAGGGAGAAGAGAGGCCACCACACAGGTGTTCAGGGTTCTGGGGGCGGGGGAGCGACGGGTATCCAAGGCCATGTCTGTGACCTGAACAAGCCCGTACCCTGGTGGTGCTGTGGAACGGACAGACCGTAAGGGCAGCCTGCTCAAGGCTGTGTGACCTTGGGCAAGTCATTTAGTCTCTCTGTGCCCTTTTCCTCTTGTGGTAAAGGGCTTATTACAAGGAATAAATGAGCTAAGAGTGGGGGAGGCTCCATCTATACTCAGCAGGTGCTCTGAGGCCGCTCATGGCTCTGTGCTTGGGGCACCATATGTGGTGCTGAGATTCCGTGCCATGGTCACAGCCACATGCAAGGCAGGTGCGTTAGAGTCTGTGCTATCTCTCCAGGTAGGCAAAGAGCAGTTAGATGCCTGGCACTGAAGTGGGCTGGTCAAGGCCGGACCATCTGGCCTGTTGAGCAAGGCAGTGGAGATTCCATCCCAAATGGCCCAGTGGGGAGTAGTAGTCAACCACCCTGAAACAGAGCACGTGGCCAGGCACGGGGCTGAGGACACCAGGAGGTAAACACAGCAGTCTCGGGCTGACCTTTCCCAGTTACCAAGGGCTGCAGGGCCCAGAGCTGGGGGTGGCCCGGCAGAGCAGCTCCTGGACCCTGTGAGGCGCACTCACCTGGGATGGTGGGCTGCTGGGAGGAGGGTAAAGTGACCCAGCATCTTGAGGGGCCTCATGCACCACCACGGCCAGCACTCCCGCCCCACCCCCCCAAGCAGAACTGTACCTTATCATCTCCCAGGGGCAGCCCATGCTCCAATTTCCTCTCTGAAAAACGGGAGCACTGTCGGCTGGAGTGTTGGTGGATGACTCCCCTCCATGGGACAATCTTGCCCCCCCGCCAACCCCATGCACACGGCCCAGCCCCCTCCACCCTGCTCCCTGCAAAAGCAGAATGTGGGCAGCTTTCCAAGTGCCGGGGCCTGGTCACCTCCTGGGAATGGCACCTGCCAGGCGGGCTGGTCTGGCCTGGGGCTCCCCACAGTCCAAGGTCACCTAGCCAAGCAGGAGACCAGCGAAGTCACTGGGTGGCTCTGGAGCCTGAGCGGAGGGGGGCCGGGGCCTTCCCCAGACCATCCCAGGTCTCAGGAATTGCTGTGCTTGCACGGCAAAGGCGGTGCTTCAGCACACTGCCCTCTGCTGGGGCCCCAGGTCATCACAGCTCCCTGGGCGCAGGCTCAGGTTCACGCAAACATCTCAACTCTCTGTGCTGTGAGAAGCCCAGAGCAGGCGGAGCCAGGGGTCACGCCCAAGAAGGGCTGTGGGGAAGCAGACTTGGCCTACCCAGGGATCTCCATGACGGGTGAGTGGAGAGATAGACAGGGGGTTATGGGGCACGGCAGACCCTGACTTGATCCCCGCATCCCATGGGGTCCACTCACTGCCAGGCGTGAGCCTGGAGCACCATGATGTGGTCCCACAAGCAAAACCAAATAAATAAAGATTTAAAACTTTGATGGCAGCAGATCCCACACAGTGAAGGAGGTGCCTGAGCTGGAACTGGGTGGCCTCTGCCCAGGAGCACCTGGGTGTAGTCTTGGGGGGCAGGGGGCGCTGGCGCTGCAGCTTCCTGGCCAGAGAAAGGCAGCACTGGGACTGGGTCTTCATCTTCTTTCTTTCCTATAGGGTCCAGGGTGCCCAGGCTCACTTCTAGCACAGTTCGTGCTCTAGCTGGCGGTGTGAGCTGACAGGTCTGAGCTCCATCCTGGCGCTGCCGCACTGCTCAGGGGTGTGGGGGCCGTATGCAGGTGGCCGTTCACGTGCAATCAGGGATTGAACTCATTCTCATGCATGGTAGGCATGTGCCCTGCCCCAGCCCCTGGAGAACAGTTTTTGAGCTGTGGGGCAGCTCAGATGTTGTTCTGGAAACACCCTCAGAAAACCCCTGGCAGATGCCTCCTGCGAGGTCTCCTGGCCAAGTTCCCCAGGGAAGAACCTTTTGTGCTCCTCTGGCTGCGTTTTTGGCACTGTTCCACCAGGTGGCGCCCTTCACTCTCCGTGTCTCCCCACCTGTTCATGTGTTCTGTTTGTTCCCGTCCAGATCCATCATCTTTCTTGGGGTCCTGCAGGGTCCTTGAGAGACCATCAGCAAGGAAAGGAGGAGGAAATTAAGTTGGTTTTTTTTAATTTTAAGGGAAAAAAACTGTGTGGCTAGAAATGTGAGCTTCCAAAAAAGAATCTTGGCTCTGATGCCTGCTAGCTCTTTAGCCCCAAGCAGTCACCTTGTTCTGGATTATAAAAAGGGCTTCTGTGTGAGTGGTCAGCAGGAGGCCTGGCATGCAGAGAGTGTTCAGTAAACACCAGAGTAATTAGCATTCTAGGAAACCTTCAGGACCAAACCGTGCTCAGAGGGAGGAGCTTAGGGGCCCCATTTCTTATGATCAGAGAGGGCAGTGGCAGAGCTAGAGCAGAACCTGGTTCCCACCTGACGTCCCCCTGGACCTGCCGCATCTGCAGGTGGCCGCCAGCTCTCTCAGCTGTGCTGTGTGCACACGCCACCAGACTCAGTGCCACGGGGCCAGTGGCCTCACAGCCGGACAGAGCTGCGTGAGTGCACTTCCGCCCACACTGGCTTGATACTGGGGCCTCTGACCACGACGCGTGGCATCTCCTCACGCCCATAGCAAGCCCCATAAAGCTTTCAGAGGTGGGGCTAATGGGCCTGTCCTGCCTCACGCAGAGATAGTGGCCATGGCTGGCCGCCCTTTATGAGTTTACAAAGGGCTACTCCCTCTCCCTGCAGAAGCTCGTGTGAGCGGGCGGCCCGCGGGTGGGGAGCCAAGGTCTGGGATGCAATGTCTGCCCCTGACCCAGGCTTTGCAAGACTCCCCTCGTGAAGGACAGTTCATTCTGAGCCAAGTGTTTGCTTCCCTCCAGACCAGGGCGCCCTGGGTCTCCTGGTGCACCCCTCAGCCGGCCGCTGGTCATTCTTCAGGACCTGTCCTGGGGGCTAGGGGGTTGGAAATAGGACAGAGCTCCTTGTCCTTTAGGAATTCATCTCCCCAACGTGCTCTCCCCGCCCCCCACCTGCACCTGCTTGTTTTTTCTTGTTTCTGTTACGCCTGGCAGTGCTCCTGTTTTATTCCTGGTTCTGTGCTCAGGGATTACCTCTGCCAGGCTCAGGGAACTGTTTGTGGTGCCAGCACTAGTCTGCCCCCTGCAAGGTGAATACCTCCTGCTGTGTCCTGCGCCCCTGCTCCTTCCCTCTCTTGAGGTGTGGCTGGCTGGGCGCTGAGCTGGGGCACCTCCTCAGCCCTGCTCAACCACACAAGGGCTCCCAGCTGCGCTTCCTGGCTCATGAGTGCGTGTCTCCCCTTTCGTGGCGGGGCTTGCACACGCCTGGTGTGTGTCGGAAACTGGCTGGTGGTGCAGAGCCCAGAGAGCAGAGCCGCCAGCGGCCGGAGCAGACACGTGGCCTCACAGCGCCAGGCAGGCACTTCAGGGGTCTCACTTTCCCGGGGTGCCTGACTACACGGCATCAGTAAATCATATTATGTCTTAGAAGGCGAAGGGCCCCAGACAGACGAAGCTCCAGTAGAACACTTGCCTTAACTGTGTGACGCCCCAGACTTGATCCCCGGCACCACCAAAAGCAAACAAACAAAATAAAAAAAGAAAGGCAGGAGAAATGGCCCAGGAGTCAAGGCGTTTGCCTGGCATGCTCCAGATTGGTCTCCAGCACTGCACACAGCAGGAGTAACCCCTGAGCACAGCTGGGTGTGGCCCCAACCTCAGCGCACGCACACACACACACACACACACACACACACACAACACACAGAGAAAAAAAGTTTAGATGATTAAGGCTTTGGGGAAAGTAATGCAAGGAACAGGTGGAGTACTGTTTTAGGCAGAGAGTAGTTACATGCAGAAACAGAGAAGTAAGCCCCAGAAGCCTCATTTGCAGGTAAGAAAACCAAAGCTCAGAAAGGTGCAGTAACTTGCTCAAGGTCACACAGCAAGGAATTGTAAGGCTGGTGTCCACTGACTGTGCCCGACACCCCTGGTCTCCCAGCCCCCACTTTCTGTCTCCAATGGACAATCTTATTCTATTTTACAACTGCTGCATTCCATTTCACAGAAGGACAAACTGAAACTCTAGGAGGGTCATGCCTACCGAGATCGTCCAGACAGCAGCCAGGCCCTTGCTGGGGGTCCCGGCCTGACCTTGCCCAGCCTTGTTTATCCTCTCTGGCTGCCACTGTCACCTTTGCTGCTGCCACCACCAGGCTAGAAAAACCTGCTGGGCAGGCCCAGCTGCCTAACTTGGTCCTTAGAGCTTTTTTGGGCCAGGGGCTGCCTGGCCACTTGGGTACTTGGGAGGTGGGCGTGGGGTCGCACACAACACACCCACATCTTTCAGAGAGGAGCCACCACACACACCACCCCACAGAGCCCGAAGGGAGATACGTGATGGAGACACACATGACACACACAGGCAGACTGGGGTGCACACAGACACACAGACACACACAGGCACACAGAGACTCCTTCACAGTCACACACAGGCACACACACAGACACACACAGATACACAGAGACACACAGAAACTCCTACACAGTCACACACAGTCACACACACAGATACACACAGATACACAGACACACAAAATCACATATAGTCAGATGCAGGGCCTCAGACAGGCACTCGCGGACACAGAGAGACACACACAGAGACACACATAGGGTCTCACACAGGCATACAAAGATGCACACAGACACATACACAATCACAGAAAAAACACACACACAGATACGTGCACACATAGAGTCACACACGGATACACAGACCCACATAGAGACATACAATCACATACAGACTCAGGGTCTCACACAGACACAGGCACACACAGACACACACAGACAGATACATAATTATACACAGACATACACATAGACACACACAGACTCATACACAATCACTCACAGATGTCGACACAGACACACACAGACACACATAGACCCACATGGAGATAGACACAAACATACACAGTCACACACAGTCAGACGCAGGGTCTCACACAAACACACACACACACACGCACACAGTCACACACTGACACTCACAGGCACACACAGCGTTGTGCCCATCCCTGCATACTGGCCCAGCACTCGCGGCTGGGGTCTCACCGCACAGCTCCCCCCGAGGGCCCTGAGCTCCCTGGCATGGGGAGCGGTGGGCCCCTCCTGGTCTCAGGGGCTCCCAGATGCCTCAAGTCTCCACACAGGCCTTAGGATGGTGAGGGCCAGGCAGAAGGAAAAGCCCTGGGTGAGCGCAGGGAGGGGGGCACAGGGGTCATCAGACAGGTGTGTCCAGGAGGCAGGCCTCTCCCGGTCCACGCTCTGCGGCAGCCATGGCGGGAGCAGGTGTGGCTCTGCTCCCGGCCCCACTGCCTGCACCTTGGAGAGACGGCGGGAGAAGGGACAGGACAGGGGGCAGGGCCGCCTTCGCTGAGCTCTCAGGCCAAGCCAGTTTCCAGATGGAGAAGCCCCTAGAATCCCTGGCCCCTCGCCCCGTCCACCACCATCCGGCCTCTGCCGCCTGGCCTCGTGCCACCGGGGACATTTGCTTCTGGACAAACTTGCAGATCACTGCCGGCAACCTTCAACCCCCACGGACTCCGACTCAGAAGAGGGGCCGTCAGGACTCAGTGGAGCTGGGCCTGCACAGGGCCGCCCTTCCTGCTGGCCCTGCTCTCAGATCCTCGCACCTGCACCCAGAGCAGGGCTCCAGGGCCTGCCGCACACAGTTGCAGTGGCCAGACGGGGCGGCAGCCTGGGCCTGCTCCTCTGACCCAGACACATGGACACACACATGTCCCTCGCCGTCCACACACGCCTCTTAGTCACCTGGGAACAATGCGTGCTGACGGCACACAGGCGCTTTGTCTCGGCTGTGAGAATCAGGCTCCACCTGGTTCTGGCCCTCCTGCTCTAGCCAGTGCTGGGCTGTCCCCAGCTGGCTGCATCCGAGAGGCCTGGGGCTGGTTTGGGGCAGGAAGCCCAGGTCAGAGCCACCGGAGAGGGTTAGGGCCACCTTTGAGGGGCACTTTAGGCCCCGGCCCATGTCCTGCCCCTTCTAGCTACACTTGGCTCTCAGAGTCTCTGCATCGCTGTCTGTCCAGTGTCCACCTCTCGAGGCAGGGAGGTGGTCTGAGGATTCAAGATACCCAAGAAAACTCACGGCTCTGAGGGAAGGGTCTGAGGCCGCACCGGGTGGCATGAGGAGGAGTTTGACTCAAGGGAAAACTGGATGAATTTGTGTATGTAAAGACCAAGAGGTGTGTTTGGAAATGGAAAAAGAGAGGCTCTGTGTGGCCTGGACCCCTGCTTGGGTCCTCACACAGTGAGCCCCGAGGCCGGTCACCTTGACACGCCTCGGTCTTGCAGCTCAGTCTGCACACAGGAGGCCAGTGAGATAGTCCAGCAGGCAGGGTGCTTGCCGTGCATGTGGTCGACCAGGGTTCAATCTCCAGCACCCCATATGGTCTTCTGAGCACTACAGGAGTAATCCCTGAGTGGAGAGCCAGAAGTAAGGTCTGGAGACTGGCAGGTGTGGCAAAACAGACGAATGAAAGTGGAGGAATGAGAACAAGGACTGGGGATAAGAATGAGAACAAGCTCGAAGAATGGCATGCTCTGTTTCTTGAATAGAACACTGGAGCCCCACGTCACAGGGCCCGGCACCAGACCGCCAGGCCCCCAGAGCCTTGGAAGCACACAGAACCCTAGGACCAAGGGCCTGAAAGATAGCACAGTGGGGAGGGCATTTGCCTCACATGTGGCCAGCCTGGGTTCAATCCCCAGCACCCAACATAGTCCCCTGAGCACCACCAGGACTGATTCCTGAATCCAGAGCCAGGATTAAGTCCTGAGCAGCACGGGTGTGGCCCCAGCCCCAAACTCCCTCTAAAGAAGGGGGAAGGCCTGGCCAGGGCCTGCGGCCCCTCTGCGTGGTCCACCAGGTCTGAGACGGAGTCGTGGACCCACCTCACCAGGTCTCTCTGGAGAAGGAGCATGAGGAGGGCCTGGGGCTGGTCCCCACGGGCCCCTCTGAGGCTCCCTGGCCTCTGTCCTAGCTGCGGGGACCAGGTCCAGCACTTCAAGGTGCTGCGTACAACCTCGGGGAAGTACTCCCTATGGGGGGAGAAGTCCAACTCCCTCATCCAGCTGGTGGGTTTCCACTGCACCACAAGCATTGCCAAGAAGCAGCACATCTTCCTGCAAGATGAGGAGCCCCCGATCAAGGTACGGGTGGGCAGAGATGGGGAGGGTGGGAGGGTACGGTCAGGATGCAGACCCTACCAAGCTGCCGAGTCGGCCTGTCCTGGCCCCGAGACCCGGCCTGGTCAGTGTTTGCTGCGGGCTCCTCATGCGACTGCACAGCCGGGGACCTGGGAACAGGCAGGGAGGTGCGGGGTGGGGCAGGGTCGTGGGTGTGGCTGGCCTGTGAGAGGGAGGGCCCACCAGCCCCTTGTCCTCACAATAACAGCAATTTGCCAGCCTGCCCTTTCATCCAGGCCCGGAGCCAGCCAGCTCTGGCTCATTAGGGTGACAACACCTGCCAGTGGGGCTATTAGGGCCCATGTGCTATTTTGCTCCAGTGAAGAGTATTGCAAGGAATGGGACTGAGGTCAGGACCCTGGCACAACCCAGGGGCTTGGGCCCTTTGAGGGAATGGGGGCACAGCCTTGGCCAAGGCTCCTAGACCCTGCCACCTTGTCGCAGGTGATTTCAAGGCCAGGTCACCCCTCAGCTGGACCTCAGTTTCCCTTGTGTGCCATAGGACGAGCTCTGACCTGGCGGCCCCTCCAGAGACCCCCAATACAACACCCTCCTTAGCCTGGGGGGGTCTCTGGGCCGGAGGAGGCTGTTGTCTCATCTGAGGGTGCCAGGACGCTCATAACCCTGCTGCCTGGGCCAGCTCTGGGCGCAGAGAGCATGCGAGCCAGGCAGGAGCTAGGGCTATCTGAGGGTTCCCCACACCCAGCACCTCCCTCTGGCCTCTGCCCCTCCACCCCCCACCCCGTGCCACAGGTGACTCCAGATCTGGCTTGGTCCCTGGGACCCATGCCGCCTCCTCCTTCCTGGGCCGAGAGCCGCTAATTATAGCCGTCCGCTGATCCTATCACCGTCCTGGGTAAGACTCCCCGGGCTGGAGCAGAGATCTCACTGGGCCTGAAGGAGCCGGGCGACGTGCCCGCAGAAGCTCCCGTGCTACGGCTGCTCCCAGTGGGAGACTGAGTCCCACTAAGGGCAGGACCCAGCCTGGTGACCTGAGGCCTGACCCAAGAGCTGTGAGCTGCAAGGGACATGGGCTCCCTCCGAACCTCCAAACCTCAGGGGTGCAGGGGGCGCTGCACCCTGAACTCCAGGCCCCTCTGGCCGTGGGCTCCTGGGCCTGTTCCTGAGGGCTGGGCCTGCAGGGTTAGGGAGTGTGGCTGCAGTCAGAGAACCAAGGGGGCTGGCGAGGAGGCCCACTTGCCCCCCCCCCCGCCCCGCCCCGACTCTGCCCCAGGGCCCCAGCGGGAAGCCCGGACAGAGCTGTGCCATGTGGCTGCCGCAGACCTGCCGGGCGCAGGGGGCTCCTGTGAGCAGAGGCCACCTCAGCCACTGCCTGGACCCCCTGGCACTCAGGCCCACTCCCCTCCTCCCCGTACAGCCGCCCCAGGCCTACTTCACCCAGGCCCTCTTCAACTTCTCTGCCCAGGACCCTTCACAGCTTAGTATCCGCCCTGGCAACACCATCGAGGTCCTGGAGCGCCCGGGTCCCCACTGGTGGCGGGGCCGGCTGGCCGGGCACCTCGGCTTCTTCCCACGCAGTTATGTCCATCCTGTGCACCTGTGACACGCAGCCGGCCACCCGGGGCAGAGACAGACCTGGACGCCCCCGGTCAGCGCTACACTGGAATGTGATCTAAGGCTTCTCCTGATGAGCCTAGACCCTGCACTCTAACCCGACCTGCTGTGTGAGCTTTGGGCTTCCTATAGAACCCCTACTTGCCTTTAACCTGGAACCCTCCCTCCACAGCAAACTCATCCACCATCGGCTCTAACTCAACCCAGAACTGGAGGAATTAGGGGCGGGCACCCCTTGGCGGCACCCACAGGGCTGCCTCTGCTCTGGCCAACACCCCTGCACTCTCTCTGCCTCTTGGGGAGTTTAGTGCTGAGGGGCAACACCTGTGACCCCGGTCTCACGGGGCAGACTCAAGGGGCACCCTGACTTCCACAGCCCCACTGTGGAACCCCCACCCCCTCACAGATTCTTGGGGGAGCATCCAGAGGCCCTGGGGGAGGGCAGGGAGGCTCCTCTCGCTGGGCCTAGGGACAGACAGACCCCGGGGGCAGGCCCAGGTCACAGCCCACGAAGCCCTGCTCTGTCCACTCTGGCTTGGTCAGACCCAGATTCTGCCCACACAGGGGAAGTTAGGGAGAACGGGTGGGCAACCCGGGTGCAGGGCCAGCCAGTGAGCATTCTGCCCCCAAGGAGCCGGGGGGCAGGAAGGCCAGGCTTGGCAGGCCACAGCTGCTCCTGACCAAACACTCAGAATAAAACCAGCAAAAGGACAGATGCGCTTCAGAAATGGAATTTTCTTTGCCAGTTCAACTACTTTGGAATTGTTTCAGAAATCTGTTACTTGTTCTCTTCAAGTCCTTCCTTTCACAGGGCTCCTGCCTTGTTGCTTGGCCAGTCCTGGGCCCAGCCGCCCTTGGCTGTGAGGGGCGTCATGACCCCACACCCATGCCTGCCTGCACAGGCCGTGTCAGGCGAAGTAGGCGTAGAAGAACACGTTGACGCACATGAGGAGGATGGCTTGCAGGCTGCAGACACGTGCCCAAACAGCATGCTTCGGGGGTGTCTGGCCGTCCCCTGGAGGGGGGAGGGCATCATGGGGTACCCGTGCCTGCGGCCGCCTGCCCGGGACAGAGGGAGGGAGGAGCTGAGCCCCGCCGCGTACCTGCTTTTGCTCCCGAGGCCAGGCCCGGAGCCAGGGTCCACCAGGTGAGGTTCTCAGTCTGCAGGGCCGGACAACGGGAGCGGAAACAGTTCAGAAGTGGCCGGAGCCAGGATGAGTTAGGTCAAGGGCTAAAATATTCAGGTTTGGGGTCCCTGGGGGGTGCAGTTATGAACACTACAGGCTCTGGGCTCGGGGTCACTCCTGGAGGAGCTCAGGGGAGCAGGCAGTGCCCGACTTCAAAAGGGGGTCATCGGCCATGTTCAGGCAGGCGCTGCCCCCGTCCCCGCCCCGGCTCTGGAATGTTCCTGACCATCACGAGGGGGCCAGAGCGAGGACGCCGGCAGACTTGGGGTGAACTCACCCGGGCACCCGGAGGGGCGGTGGTCAGCAGGCTGCCGGCCACGCCCACGACGCCGCTGAGAGCAAAGAGGCCGATGGCGAGGTGGAGGTAGTGGACGGCTCCCAGGATGGCCGGCCGCGGGTCCGGGAGGCCGCAGGGGGGCGAGGGGTACAGGAACTCCAGCACCAGCCTCGTGGCCCCCACCGCCAGCCCGGCCATCAGCCCCCAGAAGGCCCCCTGGAAGAGGAAGGCAGGTACTTTCCCACTGGCCTGGCAGGCCGCACGGGAGCGCCCCTGCTCACCCGCCGACCCCACCTTCTCATTGGCGCGCGGCCAGAAGATGCCCAGCAGGAAGACGGCGGTCACCGGGGGCGCCAGGGAGCTGGTCACCGACTGCATGTAGACGAAGAGCTGCCCGCCGTTGGACCCCTGCAGGACCGGGATCCAGGCCACGCTCACACCGATGAGCGCCACGATCACCAGCCTGTGGGGCAGCAGGTGTGCTGGGTGTGGGGCCCTCCCCTGGCCACAGCCCATTCCACCTCCTCTGTGGCCGCGGGGTCCCGTGGGCCACACTGCCCCCTTGATGCTTCCAGGGTGGGCCTCACAGAGCTCCTCCTGGCACCCAGGATGGGCAGCGCCCTCACAGCCCCTGGCTGTCAGCTTTCCTCTCAGCTCAGCTCACAACCAGGCTCGGAGTTGGTCTTGCCACAAGGACAGGCAGGCCTGCGGGTTCCGCTAGACCCTCTGTTGTCCTAAACGAGTTCCTCACTCACCAGGGGGCGTGAAACTGAATCTGGGGGCATCTCGGAAGCCCTGGCAACAGTGAGAGGTTTTTCTTTTCGCTTTTTGGGTCACACCTGGCGATGCTCAGGAGTCACTCCTGGCTCTGCACTCAGGAATCACTCCTGGCGGTGCTCAGGGGACCATATGGGATGCCAGAGATTGAACCCAGGTCAGCTGTGTGCAAGGCAAATGCCCTCCCCGCTCCAGCCCCTGGGAGGTTTTCTGTGCTTCCTGCAGCCTGGGATCCACTCGCTTGTGGGCATTTCTTGGGTGAACAGAGGAGATGGCAAAGGCTCCAGAAGGCTGTTCTGAGACAGGCTCTGCTCTGTACAGAGCCAGACAGCAGGAGAGCACCACCCTCAGGAAGATCTCTCACGTGGGGGAGAGCAGAAGCCTCGTAGGGGACTCGCCAATGCGCAAAGGCAGCAGGAGTAAGGAGCATGAGAAATGGCCTTCAGCTTGGCACTGGGTGGGCCTGGGGGACAAGTTAGAAAGGGTAACACTAGGACAATGGCCCAGGGGAGAGTGCCACAGAGACACCTGGGGGACGGGAGGGAAATGGGGGACCTCGGTGCAGGGAAGTGGACCTGATGGGGGGGGGACAGCTAAAACTCAATCATCAATCATCATGAACTTGTAATTCAATACAAATTTGAGTAATTTTCAGAAAAGACAGGGACTCCAACCCTGAGCCCAAGGTGCTTTGCAGGTGTTGGGCCTGCAGCCCCCACAGCCCCTCCTGCCCACTCCCCTCTCAACACCCCTCCAACTGCAGGCCCTGGGTCCACTCTTACAACAACGAGGAGCCTGCCTGAGTGCTAGGGGAAGGGGGACCTCGTCTCTCTCCAGCACAGAGAAGATACAGACAAGCCTTGTATCCTGGGCTCAGGGTTGGGCTGGGGGGACCCCAAAGGAGGCATCCATCCTGGAGGCCCCCCAGAATGAGGAGGCCTGGACCTGGATCTGGAGCCAGAGTGCTGCTTGTCCTCCTTAGCTGACCTTAACCATCTTTCCCTGGTCAGTTGGACCCCTGTGGCCCCTGAAGGGTGTATGTGTGGGGGGGCTCCAGGCCGCATGGTTGGTGTTGTGTGCACAGCAGGGCAGGGCCCGCCTCCTGCTCACCCACTCCTCCCTGTCCTCCCTTCCAGGCCTGAGGGGGAGGGTGGAGGGAGGAGGTGCCACCTTGATTAAGGCTAATTAACCCTTAGCCTGGCAGGCGCTGCCCTCTTCAAAGGCCAGGCAGGCTCCACCACCACCCACCCCGCCCTCGCCCTCCCGGGCCTCCCCGCACCAGACTCAGCATCTCTGGGCCTGTCCCGAGAGGGCCCTCGCCTTGCCACTGCCTTCTGGGGTGTCCTCTCCGCTACCCCAGCGCACCCCAAACCCACACGCCGTTCCTCTGCCTGAGTGCCCTTCTCCCTGGCCAGCCTCCCTCTCCTCTGAGGCTTAACTAAGGGCTTTTCTCCTCCAGGAAGTCTTCCTGACACCCTGACCCCACTCCCATATAGAGCCAGTCCCCCCCCATCACCCCAGGGTGCTGTCCTGGTTAAGGGTTTAAGGCACAGCTTGTGGACTGAATAGCGAAGTTGGAGGGAATAGCAAGGGAGGAAACTAAGGAGCTGGAAGACTAGGGTGCGGGGCGTGAGGTGGGCAAAGCGCAGGGCTTCAGAGAGGGGCGGCCACTGCCAAGGCACCCCTCCTGGGAGACCCTCAGCTCATCCCTGTGCCCCTGACCACCAGTCTGCCCCATCACAGCCTCTTGCCCGGGCTCCAGGACCCCCGTGGGCCTTCTCTCTGCCTGTCCTGCATGAATGGGGGTTGCACTGGATCAGCATCTTAGGGAGCACCACTGGATCAGTGTCTTAGGGAGCACCACTGGATCAGCATCTTAGGGAGTATCACTGGATCAGCGTCTTAGGGAGCATCACTGGATCAGTGTCTTAGGGAGCACCACTGGATCAGGGAGCATCACTGGATCAGTGTCTTAGGGAGCACCACTGGATCAGCATCTTAGGGAGCATCACTGGATCAGTGTCTTAGGGAGCACCACTGGATCAGTGTCTTAGGGAGCACCACCGGATTGATGTCTCAGGCAGGAGGATGCTGGAGGTACTGAGGGTGTCCCAGAGGGAGGTGTGGTAGAACTGACCCAGCCTCAGACCCCACATCACACCCTTCTGCTCCCCAGACAGGCAGCTGGGGGGGGGGGCGGAGAGGGAGTGCAGTGTCTCTCGGGAGTGGGCTTGGGGGCAGAGGGGGCGAGGAAGTCGGGACAGTGGCTGGGCGGCTGGCATGGAGGGGAGGCCCTGCAACCCCTCGGCTCTGTGGACCGAGCAAGCGCTGCTTCTACGGAGGCCAGGAAGTGGAGGCAGGCCCTGCGGTTCCCAGTGTCCAGCCTGGGGTGTCAGGAGGACACCCGAGACCCAGCTCTGGCAGAGAGGGCGGCAGTGGCGCTGGCACAGGGCTGTCCGGGGCTGGGGAGAGGCCCTTGTTTGGGAGCTGCGAGGCCGGGATGAGCTCACGTTCACTTGTCTGCACTTGGCAAGTCCCGACAAGACCTTTCTGTCAGGAGCTGCTGTTTTCATCGCCGGGACGAGTGCTGGGAGCTCCCGAGAGGCCCGCCCTGAGGAGCGGCCACAGGGCACCCACACCAGCTCCTGCACCATCGCCCAGTTCACCTGGAAGGCCCCCCAACCTGCTGAGCCCAGGCAGGGAGGATGGGGGCAGACAGTGCGATGAGGAAGGAGAGTCCCATGAAACAGTGGGGGTGTGGGGGAGGGGACCTGGCAATATTCCCGGGAAGCATGGAGGGATGGCAGGGTCTATTCATGATTTGGGGAATCAAGGAGGGCTGCATGGGGGAGGAAACACAGGCAGGATCTAAAAAGAGTGGGTAAGTCATTGAAGGAACAAGGAGAACAGAGGGGCTGGGAAACCAAGGGGGTGGGGGCGCCCAGAGCCTGGGGTGGGGGCAGCTTGGACCCAACTGTGGCCAGCTCTGAATTCTGGCTTGAGCCCTCTTGGACCAGCTGGGACATGTAGGAGGCTTGGGGGTTCAGAGGGGGGGAAGCCGGAGGTGTCGGGGTGGCCGGGGAGCAGGGTCTGCCTGGCCTGCTCCCCAGGAAACAGCTCAGAATAGGAGGCACGGAGAGGACGAGGATGTGACCCACACAGGCTGGAGGAGCAGTGTGACCTCCCTCTTGCCTCCCCGCTGGTCTCCTTCCCCCCACTCCTACTCATTCCTCAAAGCCCATCTCAGCAGGGCTCGGCAGGCTGGGGCCTCCGCCCAGCCCCACCCCAAGCAGGCACCCCTGGTACCGTCCCACCAGCAGCAGCTCCCGCTCGCCTGCGCGGGGCCGTAGCTGCCTCCAGATGTCCATGGTGAAGAGGGTGCTGCTGCTGTTGAAGACGGAGGTCAGCGAGGACATGAGCGCGGCCATCATCACGGCGACCATCAGCCCGCGCAGACCTGCAGGGACGGTGCCGGGTGTGGGCTGGGGGACTCCTGGGCCTGCGGCCTGACCCTCGTGGCTGCAAAGCGGCCGCCACTGTGACTGCTGCAAAGACCACGGCTTCATCTGATGGGAAGACTACTGACCCCTTGGACATGAGCAAGGGGAGGCCCAGGGGGAGAAAGTGGCCGGGGGTAGGGGCAGGCCAGAAGCAGGACCCCTGACTAGTCACAGCTCATCTCTATCCGGGCTGAGCTTCCCGCAGTCTCAGGGGGCCCTTTGTAAGTTCTCCCCCAGGGGAGAAAGGGAAAAAATCCACCACCACCACCCCCCATTGACTGAAAATGAGTGAGGGATCCCACTGAGGAGGGGAAAGACCCTGGGAAACCATGGGCTGGACAGGGGCGGAAAAGGACACTGACTTTCGCCTCGGTGCTGTGTGGCTTCAGGTCAGGTGCCTGCCATCTCTGGGCCTTGGATTCAGGCTGTCTCCATGTTCTCTGACACACTTGCTCTAGGATTCTGTCTGTCCTCCGGGGTCTGTACACCTGCCTGCTCCTGGTCCTCCCCCCGCTCCCCAGGATCAGTGTGACGGGCCCCTCCCTGCACGCTCAGCCTTTCAGCAGCTGCTCATTGCTTGGCTAGGATGCTGCCCTGGCTCTGGATCTGCTGTTTTGTTTTGTTTTGTTTTTTGATTTTGAGCCACACCCAGCAATGCTCAGGACTTACTCCTGACTCTGCGCTCAGGGATTCTAGCAGAGCTCAGGGCACCAAGGCCGGGCCAGCCGCGTGCAAAGCAAATTCCCTCCCTTGCTGTACTATCACTCCGACTCACTCTTATTTCTCTTTCAAAAATAAAAATTGGGGGAGGCTGGAGTGATAGTACAGTGAGTAGGGCACTTGTCTTGCATGTAGTTGATCCGGGTTGGATCTCCAGTATCCCATATGGTCCACCGAGTACCGCCAAGAGTGATTCTGAGCACAGAGCCAGGAGTAACCTGCCAAGCACCATCAGGTGTGGCCCAAAACAAACCACACACAACTGGGGCCCACACAAAGCAGTATTCTAGGTTACTCCTGGCTCTGTGCTTCAGGGTCCCGGAGGTGCCAGAAATCGACCCTGGGCCTCCCACATACAGTCTGGGCTCAACGCACTGAGTGAAGCCCCCAGCCCCGGCCTGTGCCCGAGCAGCTGGGTGAGGTCTGGGCTGCCCAGGGCCCTTCAGAAAGGGAGTTCAGCTGGTCACCCTCCTTCTGCTCAAAGAAATTGGTTGACATGGGGCACCTTCTCCTCATCAGGTCTGAGTAATGTGGGGGCAGGCAGCCCCCCACACTGCAGACGAAGGTGAGGCCCACAGGAGAGGCCCAGCCTTGCACCCAGCAGTTCCCTGAACTTTTAGGTGTAATCCTGGCAGCTATGCCGAGCACTGTGGAGGTGTCATTATCAGCCATTCACAAACGAGGCCACTGAAGCTCTGAGCAGGGAGTGCCATGCCCCAAATATCTCCACCAGCAAGTGGCAGAGTCAAGGTCCGATCCCAGGTCTGTGAACCCTGGTCCTCGGAGGGGACGTGCAAGGTGGGGCCTGGGAGTTTCCACAAGGGATGCCAAAGGGAGGGAGGAGAAAGCTGGGCTGCAGGGAGCCTCAGAAAACTGCCTCATTTGCTCGGTGGAGTTCCCCACCCGCTGCGTGGCCTCTGTGCACCCCCCCTCCCCGTGATGGAGTTCCGCCCACAGACACCGTCGGGGCTGCCGTCACGAGAGAAACACAGGAAAGCCCAAAGCTGCCCTGCCTGGCCCTTGGCTCCTGGTGGCCCCTGGCTCTGGCCTCGTAGGGCCGCAGGGACTTGTGGGGAGGGAAGCTGGCATTCGAGGCTCATTTTCTCTGTGACCTCAGACAAGCCGCTCTGTCCACTTAGTCCTCCACTGCCCTCTCAGGGAATAAAGGGAGCTAGCGCTGCCTGGAGCACGCAGGCTAGAGGTCTGCCCTGCCAGGCTGCCGCGGCGAGTGAAGGACTTCCTCAGGCCACCCAGCGCGGACTCCAGCTTCCCTGTCTTCAGCCAGGCCATTTAGCCTCTCTTGGCCTCAGTTTTCCATCTTTAAACAGAGTGTAGGCCGAAACCGTAGTACAGGGTTCGATGCGTGGCATCCCATAGGGTTCCCTGAGCACTGCCAGGAGTAACTCCTAAGTGCAGAGCCAGGATAAGCCATGAGCATCACTGGGTGTGACCCAAAAATCAAAAAACAAAGAAAAAAACTCAAGCAAAGGGTGTGTGTGGTGGGGGTGGGGGCATCTAGCAATATAACTGTGTTCTCGGAAGAGGATGGGAAGAGGACGTGGGTGATCATGCAGGAAGTTGGCATTGCCCAGAGCTGAGCCCTCGGCAGTGCTGTCGTTGTCTCTCTCTGTTTCTCTTGCCCTGTGAGCTGCCTCCCTACTGGGCGTCAGGGCCTCTCCTGTCCCAGCTGTGCCCCTCCCCAGCTCACCTGTGGGCATCAGCTCCATGACCAGCTTGGGGTAGGCGATGTTGGAGCAGCCAATCTCCGCACCACAGGCCCGCACACACTCGGCTGGCACCACGCAGCCCACGTCATCTGTGGGAGAGGGAGCTGTGACTGCGACCTGGCTCTGAGGAGGCCCCGGAGGAGGGCCACAGTGCGCCGGGCTCACAGCAGCAGTCCCCTGGCTCTGGGCCTCAGTTTCCCCTTCTGGGTCACCAGGAGAGGGCTGGCCAGGCAAGGGGCCCACCTGGGGTGACAATCTCCCTCCACTTGCCTTGCCCGGCCTTTCTCCCACAGCAGGGAAAGGCCAGCTGCGGGGAAGGGGGCTCACCAGCACGCCACTCCCCTGACCATGAGTGCGGGCAGCAACCATCTTGCAGCATGCGGGGGAAGCAGGCCCTGCAGCAGGTCACAGGGAAGCGGAGGAGCTGTCCAGGTTGGTCTGTCTGAGCTCTGGCCCGAGGCTCCCCTGTCTCTCCCTGACAGCTTCCAGGGGCGCTCAGAGCAGGAGAGCGGGTCCCCCAGAACTCTGCAGAGGCTCCCACAGTCCCCATGCGCATGCGGCTCTCCCAGGCTGCTAAGCCCGCCCTCGACCCTTCTGCCTGGACCCTCCCAGGGCACAGGGCACTGCCCCCTGAGAAATCCCCCTAACTCTCCACCTGCCTCTCGGAGCCACCTCCTCCTCCCTGTCCTCCCTGATGACAGACAGACCACATGGGCTTGCTGATTGATTTCCTGCCTCTGACCCACGGGCCAGGTGAGGGAGGTGTTCAGAGCCCACCTGGAAACAATGCTCCTGTACTGAGAGAAGGGGGACATGCGGACTGTCCTTGGTCTCGGCCCAGACCCCCAGGTCTCCCAGTGAGCTCAGAACAGAGCCCAGGCATGGGCCCCTCTCACTGGCTCCTGGCTCTCTAGGTTGGGATAGCTGATGGAGAAACTGCCCCCATCTTCTTGCACCTCCAAAGAAATGCTTTGTGCACCCATGGCCCCCCAGCTCTGAGAGGTGACAGAGCAAAGGGCAAAGCCAGGGGCAGGGCAACAAGTGCTCAGGGGGTCCCCGGAGGATCTGCAGGGCTCGGCGATGCCCATGCTGATCCCGACTCCTGGCTATCACCCTCTCAGGGCCCCACAGGCAGGGGCAGGGGGTCCCGGACCCCTTCCTCTAGGCGCGTGTCCCCTCCCCTCAAGCCAGAGCTCCAGGCTTCTAGAACAGCTGTTCCCTGTGCCCCGCTGGTCTCTGCCCAGACTCAGTTCCCTCCCCCTTGTCCCAGGGTGCCCCCAGACCCCTGCCATCTCCAGCTGCTCTGACCCTGACTCCATCTTCATCTCCTCTCTTCGCCACCTGGGCGCCACACCCGCCGCCCTTTCAAAATCCGGCTCTGCTCAGACCACTTGCTGCCCAGGAACTGTCTCCCAGGCCCGAGCCCTGAATCCATAACTGTCTGGGGAACAGCCTTCCCAGGGCTCAGGGCAGCCTGAAGCCACCTGTCGCCTCCACATCCCCTTGGCCCTGTTCTCCCTCCTCATCCTCATCCCAGAGGCCTCCTCAAGCTCCTCCCCACCCCTTTCAGGGCAGCTCTGAATCACAATAGTTTGTTTGCAAATTTTCTCTCCCCCACTGAGAGCTCCTCAAGGGCAGACACAGACAGGAGTTTGAATCATCCCTGAGTGCCTTTCCGGTACTGAGAACATTTATGAATGAATGAGTAAGGGAGTGAATGATTGGGAAGAAGGAGGAAAGGCGCGGGATCAGAAAAGGAAAGGATCCCAGAAAAAGCCAGGAAGGAGCTCAGTACTGTTCTATCCAGCTGCCACCCTGCACGCATGAGTGAAAGCGCAGAGGACCAGAGAGTAAAACATGTTGGAACACACAGATCCAGGACAAAGCCCGGGGACAGGTGGACTCTGGGGTCACTGGGGCCCAGCACTCAGAGGGCAGGGCCCCTGCTGACAGGTTCTGAGCCTGGACCAGCTGGCTCAGAGCTTAGGTGGCCCAGCCCTCCCGGGAGGGCCCAGGAGGAGTCACGGCCACATAATGGCCCAGAAAGCCCAAGTCAGGAGATTCTGGCTGGTTTGTTCCAGGCTCCCAGCCTGGGCAGTGCCTCTGGGCACCCTGGCCGCCTGGCCTGCCGTGTTTATGCTGAACAGCAAGAAAGGGGAAGCTGCCCTTGATGACAGCAACACAGGTGTTGCCACCTCGAGTTCCCTCTGTGCCAACCTGAGCCAGGGCCACCGCAGGGGCTGCAAATCGGGGACCCCTCTAACTAGTCTCCACTTTTGCACCCCTTTTTTGGCTGGTTTTGTGTTTTGGTGTGGGGGCCGCAACTGGCTGCGTTCAGGGCCTTCTCTGCATAGTACCAGGGGAAGGTCACTCCCTCGTGGAATCAGGAATTGGACACAGGCCCCCTGCGTGCAAGCCCAGCGAGCCATCCCTGGCGCTTTGGGCCCGCTGTGGACCCGCCTAGTCAGACCCACAGGGAAGCTCTGTAGCAGCTGCTACCCTTCTCCCTTGCTGCTTCCTCCCTGGGCCAATGTCAAGTCCAGCAATTCCATCTCAGGCCCCAGGAAACTTCACCAACTCCAACAGAGGATGCCTTGTCCCCAACCCTGCCTTTTATATTTTCCTCTGAGTGACACCTTTTATTTTCAGTTCTTCATCAGGGCCACACCAGGGCGGCATGGGGTGTCCCAATTTCTCGGTGGTCACCCCCACTCTAAGGCCACGCTTGTTCTGTACCCTAACTTCCCTGGGGTCCCCTGTGCTGGCCTGCACAGACACCGGAGCTGAGACCCACACTGGTGGTCACTGTCTGGACCTGCCCCTGTGAGCGCTGTTCTTGCAGCCCCCTCACCCTCTGGAATCACCTGGGGGACAGAGACTCCCCCCAGCAGTGCAGAAAGGCCGGGGCTTTCAGGTGGGAGCCCTCACCCCATCACGGTGGTGGGCAGGGCTGTATGGACTGACCATGGCCAGGGTTCTGCAGATAACCACCCACCACACCCAGGTGCCCAGCCTCCGGGACTGCAGGGCAGGAGGCCAACTGGTACGGCCCCGCGGAGGGCAGGAGATACCTTCCCTGAGATACTGGGGTTTTGTTTTCTTTTTGGGGTCACACCCAGCAGTGCTCAAGGCTGACCTCCTGGCTCTGTATTCAGAGGGGCCAAGGCCAACCCATCCCACCTGCAAAGCAGCAGCAGAACCATCTAGAACACCTGCCTGCCTGTCCTCTGCCCTGCTCACACACTCTAGGGTCTCCCACCCCCCACAGAGGGATCATTGTACATTCATGGCCCCCGCACATGGCCAGCCTCACCCCTGCCCATTTGATTCACACCTCTGGGCTTGCTGTGGCCTCTTGCTGCTCTCCCTTCCCTCCTTCAGAAACCCAGGGGCTCACCCTCTTTCCTCTCAACTGGACTTTGGGACACACCCTCCGCAGCACCAACAAGTCTGGGGGCCATGTCTGTCCACCTTCCCACAAACTATGACCACAGGCTCTCAGGAGGGCCCTGGCCTAGCAGTGCCCAGTAAAAGTTAAGGGGCCCCTGACAGAGATTGTTGACCTAAGCAATAAGATGCTTAGGGGCCAAATAGTACTGTGCGCAGGGTGCTTACTTTGCCTGCCGCCAGCCTGAGTTTGAGTCCTGGCACCGCAGATGGACCTCTGAGTGCTGCCAGGAATGATCCCTAAGAGTAGAGGCAGGAATAAGCCCTGAGCATCATAGGTGTGGTCCAAATCAATTTTTTTTTAAAGTAGGATTTTTTGAATCATACCCAGCAGCACTCAAGGTTTACTCCTGGCTTTGTGCTTTGGAATCATTCCTGGTGAGGCTCAGGGGACGTATGAAGTGCCGAGGATTGAACCAGGGAAGTCTGCACGAAAGTAAGTGCATGTACTACCTCTCTGGCCCTTGACTCTTTCCTCAAGCAAGCACAGTGCTCCCCCTCCACAAACAGGAGCCAGCTCAGACACCTGCATGGCAGGAGGGAGCAGGAGCAGAGGCACAGACCCAGGTTAAAGGCCAGTTCCACCAGACTGTCATTTAAAGCCTTTGATGCTATTTCTGCTCCAGTCAATTCCCCCTGGGGGCATCCTGACGCCCCACAGCTGATCAAAGCCTCACCTCACACCAAAAACCCAAAATAGATCATAGATTTACATGCAAAATGTAAACCTTTCAAACACATGGGAAAGAGGGGAGAAACTTTAGGACCCAGGACTCCACCCCCTTCTTGGGCTTGACATCAAAAGTAGGTCCATGAAAGGAAAATCGGGTAAATCAGAACTCCTGCAATCAAGTGTTCACTCTGCGTAAGACATCTAGGAGAAGGCTGAAAGGCAATCTGTAAAAACTGAATTCAGGGCTGGTGAGAGGGGTGCTCGCCTTGCATTCAGCTGCCTCAGTTCAAGCCTCAGCACCACGTGTGCACAGAAGCATGCCAGGTGCTGCCCTGGAGGAGTCATCCCAGACTCACAGGGCTGGAGCGGCACTGTATCCTCTGGCCTCGCCATGAACCACTCGCCCAGGTTTCTTGAGCACCACTAGGATGGTACCCATCCTCCCAGAGTCACATACAATGAATTAATTTAGTGAAGTTAAGGTACAAAATTGTTTATATACAAAGTCAACTGGGTTTTTTTTTTTGGTGTGTGGGGGGTTGGAGGCTACACTCGGGGTTACTCCTGGCTCTGCACTCAGGAATCACTCCTGGTGGTGCTCAGGGAACCATATGGGGTGCTGGGATTGAACTTGGGTAGACCACATGCAAGACAAGCACCTACCCACTTTACTATCTTTCTACCCCCCAAATCAATTATTTTTGTACATCAACAATGAAGTACAGAAAGGGAAATTAAGGGAACAATTCTACTTCAAATAGCTCTAAAAAGATATCTAGGAATAACTTGAGCCAAGGAGGGAAAATATCTATATAGTGAAAACTTTAATACATTGCTGAAAGAAATTAAAGATAAATGGAAATGATAGTCCATGCACGTGAATTGGGGGAATTCACATTGCTAAAAGTTCATGCTATCTAAAGCAGTGTATAGGTCCAATGCAATTCCTATCAAAATTCTAATGACAGTTTTCTCAGAAATAGAACAACAATGCTAAAATTCACAGGGAACCACCAGAGACCTTGAATAACCAAAACAATTTGAGAATGAGGAACAATGTTGGAATCGTCACAGCTTCTGATTTCAAACTACATTACAAAGCTACAGTAGTCAAAACAGTACAGTATTAAAATAAAATGACACAAAGCTCAATGGAACATAATAGAGAGCCTAGAAATAAATCCATACACATATAATCAATTAATTTACAATAAAGAAGCCGCTAACATACAATGGGGAAAGGGCAATATCTCATCAAATTATTCTGGGAAATCCAGGTGGCCCATACAAAAGAATGAAACTGAATCGATATCTTACACCATATACAAAAATTAATTCTAATCAATTAAAGACTTATCAATGTAAAACCTGAAACCATAAAACTCCTAAAGAAAATATAGAGGGTAAATCCTTTGACATTGTTCTTGAATTATTATTTTTTTAATTAGGTATAAAAGTCAAAAGCAGAAAAAACAAACCAACAACAACAATAAAAAACCAAGAATTACCACACTAAAGTAAAAACTTCCACATAGCAAAGGAAACCATCTATAAAATGAAATGTAAATCTACCCAATGAGGAAACAAGGTTTGCAAATTCTATATCTAACTAGAGCTTAATATCCAAATATTTAAGGTATTCACACAAATCAATATAAAATAATAATAGGGGCCAGAGAGCTAGTACAGCAAGGAAGCTTCTTGCCTTGCAGGCAACCTGGTTTCCAATCCTGGCACCATATATGTTTCCCTGAGCCCCTCCAGGTGTGACCCCTGATGACCCCTGACCACAGCACCACAACTAGGCACTGAGCACAAGTATGGCCCTCTCCCCCCAACACAACAACATAGGCAGAGGAACTGAATGCACCTTTCCCAAAGGAAATATTGGGCCAGTATGTTTTCTGCACTAGTTGGGTGGTGGTTGCTTGGGGGCATACCTGAAGGTCCAGTGCTTGGGAACCATGCAGTGCTGGGGATTGAACCCAGACCTCCTATAAGCAAAACATTTGTTCAGTCCATTGAACTATCTCAGCAGTCCCGAACAATATAACTTTATCTCCCCACCCTCCTAGCCCATAGTGCTGGGAATCAAACCCAGGACTTCACACATACAGACAAATACCCTACCACTGGCGATATCCCTGGCCTCTAGAGGAATCATACAGATACACACACACACACACACACACACACACACACACAGACTCAACATCATAATATCATCAGGGAAATGTGAATCAAAACACCAGTGAATATGGCATCAACAAGACAAAGTTGGGGCCAGAGAGATAATACAGTGATTAAGTTGCTGGCCTTGCATGCAGTCCACTCTGGTTTAACCCCTGTCATCACATGCTTGCCCAAGAACATAGCCAGTAACACCCCGAGAACCACCAGGTATGGCCCAAAGCCTTCCAACCCTCTGTCCCCCAAAATAAAGACAAAATAGGGTTGAGGAGATGGCTTAAGCTGCGGAGCATGTGCTTTGCATGTCCAAGAATGTGAGTTCAGTTTCCAGCTCCAAATGATCCCCTGAGTACCACCAAGTTTGGCCCTGGTGCCCCCAACACACTGCATCCCTGAGCCACAGCACTGAACTGTCAGTCCTGAGAGGCAGGGGGGAGCATTGTCAGGAGGAAGACTTGGGCTCTGGACTTGCTGGGGTTGAGTTTCCCTCCCCACCCCGACAGCAGAAAACCTCCAGAATCCAGCCACAGCGATGCTCAAGGCCACTCTCCACACACTCAGATGAGCCTCATGCATGAAGGAACCGACAGAGGAACCCAGGTATGTGAGACCTGTGGCTGAGATATCCAAGCCAGCTCGGATGGGGACTGGGCCTCCTCCACCAAGATTCCCAGTTTTCCAGTAGCTTGGCAGTCACACCCACAAACTGCCCCTGGTGCCATGTAATTTCATCAATGGCCAAGATCCAGAGACTATAAAACAAAGGCCCTGGAAGAGAGCAATGCAGAATTTCACACGGCAGAGCCTAGCAAGCTACCCGTGGCATAGTCGATATACCAAAAACAGTAACAATAATGGGCATCATTCCCCTGAACACGACAGGAACGAATAGAGACGTTACTGGTGCCTGCTCAAGCAAATCAATGAGCAATGGGATGACAGTGATAGTGATATATATATATATACATACATATATACCTATATATGCCTATATCTCTCTATGTTGCATATATAATATAATTTTTATATATATTTATGTATATATGATAAAGACAAAGTCAGAAGTGCTAGTAGGGATGTGAAGATCTCATTTATCTGTGTAATCTTAAAAAAACCTTATATACACATAATAAAATGATGGTTGCTAAAGAAAGGAAAGGGGGAGGTGGTGGTGAAGGACATAAACTTTCAGTTATAAGGCTGGCAGATCCTGCAGCTCTATGGTAGAGTGACTCTGATGAGTATATTATCTACTTTGAGAAAAGAAAAAAAATTGTTTGTTTGTTTGGGGGCCACTCCCACAAGTGCTCAGAGCTTACTCATGGCTCAGGAATCATTCCTGGCGGGCTTAGAGGACCATATGAGATGCTGGGGATCGAACTTGTGTCAGCTGCATGCAAGGCAAGTGTTATCTCTCTGACCCCAGAAAAACAAAAGTTTTATATCAACATAAAATATTTGCAGACCACCCAACCAACAAAGGTCTTGTATCTGGAATCTGAAAAGGTCTCAAAAGTCAACCTCAAACACCAAACAATTCAATTAGAAAATGCACAAAAGACCTCAGCAGATGCTTCACCTAAGAGGACGTGCAGATGGCAAATCTGCACCTGAAAATACGTCCAAGGTCATTAGTCACCGGAAAAATACAGATTAACATCACAGAAAGAGATGATTACACACCAATCAGTTTGGTGAAAATACACCCATAGTGACAATAGGAAATGTTGGCAAGGATGTAGAGAAATTGGACAACTCAGGCATCGTTGGTAGGAATGGAATGCAAAACATATGGAAAAAACATATTTGGCAAAACATATTCCTATAAGTGAATGATTATATATACTATGTATATGCATATGCATATTCCAGTAGCTAGATTCATAATATGGCTACATGTGATAAGGTTGCATACATCTACACACGCGCATATACACAATGAGCATGTATTAACTGGTGAAATCTAAACCAGCCCGGAAGGACACCCACGTCAGTATTCTTGCTGTGACATTATTATTGCAATAGAGTCATGTAGATAATACCACCAGGAGAAACTGAGTGAAGGATGCATGCAACCTTTGTTTTTGTTTTTCGCAACTTCTTGTAAATCTATAATTATGGGTAAGTAACTGCAGAGATTGGAGGCCTTTCAGCCCTAAGCAAGAGTCCCAGGGCCTTTTAGGATAAGAGACGCTGGGGTGCAGAGAGGGTCTTTTTTTCTGTCTTTTCCATGTCAGGACACATCCGGCTGTGCTTAGGGCTTCCCAGCAAGACTCGGGACCATATGGGGTGGGGTGGGGAGGGCCTGGGCAGACCCTGGTTCTGAAGCGCAAAGTCTCCAGACCAGGGTGAAAGGCAGGACTCAGGTCTTGAGGGATCAGGGATGGCGCTTCTAGGGCCCCTGACCTGTGGAGCCAGGTGAATGGACTGTGGGGAGGGTCCAAGAGATGTCACCAGCCACTCCTTCCTAACACCTGGCACTGAGCTCAGGACCCGGCTCAGCAGGGCACAGCCTTATCCAGATCCAGGGTGAGTGCGGTGGGCGTGGGGGGACAGGAGGGAAGGGCTGTGCCAGGCTCCTGGCGGCTGCTTGTGGCACGCGACTGGGTGGCAGCTGTTTGTTGGGCCAGATTTAATGGGCTTTACTCTCCCCACCCTGCCAGCTTGCTTTCAGATGTGGTTCCCACGCCCCCCATAACCAGGGTCCCAAGCCCCGGGGACGCGGAGCAGAGAGCTGAACTGGTCCCCAGCAGCCCCAGGGTTCAGGTGGGGCGCCACTCTTGCAGGACCAGTCCCGGGTTTGGGGGGCCTGGGGCATGCTCCGAGAGGCAAGTTGGGCTCCACCGGGCAGGAGGCAGGGTTGTGGACGAACGTCTGGGTACCAGATTTGCTCTACGAGCGGCTCCCGCCCGGGCCCGGCTCGGCCGCGTCCAAGCCGCCCCCAAGCCGCCCCGGGCTCAGCGGGGTGGTGGGGTCGCGGCAGCGGGCAGCGGGGTGCCAGGCGCTGCCCTGAAGCGCGTCTCCGGGGCGCGCGCACCCGCCAGCCTCTGCATGCGCGCCACGTCCCGGGGTCCTGGGAACTTGGCGCGTGGAAGTCGCGGCTCGGGGAGCGCCAGGTAAGCGCGGGACCGTCGGGGGCGTTGAATCAGCTTCCGGCCCCGCCCCGGGCGCACGTGACTGCAGGTGGCGTGGGCGGGCGGGCCGGCGGCACTTAGTCACCGCGCCCGCGCCCTCCCGGGAGCCAGCCCGCCCGCGCCTCCTCCGGGCAGGCCCCTCGGCCGGCGGCCCCGACGCCCGGGATGCGCAGCGGGGCGGGGGCCGCGCGAGTCCAGGCCCGGCCTCCCGCGCTGGAAAGTTCTGGGGAGCCTCCCGGCTGGCCCGGCCCCCCGCGCCCCGGCCCGCCCCGCCGCTCTCTGACCCGCCCCGGCCCCCGCCCCCCGCACAGGCGCCGGGGACCGAGGCGCGCGAGAGCCCAGAACCAGCTGCGCCCCACCGGGGCCGGGACTCCAGTGTCCGCGCGGCACCATGGCCTTCTCCCAGGTGCAGTGCCTGGACGACAGCCACGTCAACTGGCGCTCCAGCGAGGCCAAGCCCGAGTTCTTCTACAGCGAGGAGCAGCGGCTGGCGCTGGAGGCGCTGGTGGCCGACGGCCCCGACGCCTTCTACGCGGTGCTGAAGCGGGAGAACATCCGGGACTTCCTCTCCGAGCTGGAGCTCAAGCGCATCCTGGAGACCATCGAGGTGTACGACCCGGGGTCCGAGGACCCCAGGGGCCTGGGCCGTCCCCGGGGGCCCGAGGAGGACGGTGTGGGTGAGGATGAGGAGGCCAGAGCCGGGGACGGTGCCCCCCACGAGGCTGAGCCACCCCCCTCGCTGGAGTACTGGCCCCAGAAGTCGGACCGCTCCATCCCGCAGCTGGACCTGGGCTGGCCGGACACCATCGCCTACCGCGGGGTGACCCGGGCCAGCGTCTACATGCAGCCGCCCATTGACGGACAGGCCCACATCAAAGAGGTGGTCCGCAAGATGATCAGCCAAGCCCAGAAGGTGAGTACCTCACAGGGCTTCCGGAGGGGAAGCTGGCCCCAGCAGCCCCCTCCAGAGCCAGGACCCCACAGGGGGACTCCAGACCGGTCCTCTGGGGTCTCGTGCCTCCATTGTGTCTTTGCAGAGGGAGATGGGCAGTCGGTGTATCCAGCGAAGACTTTGTGCCTTGCTGGGGGAGGGGGTTTGAAGTTCCCCAGACCTGGCAAGCAGGTTCCTCAGAAGGTGCTGCCCTGGGGTGGGGTGGGTGGGAGTATGGACTTTCTCTTGCTCCTGTCATTTGGGGTGGCTCTGATTCACCCCAGAGAAGCTCCTCCAGCGCCCGTGGTGCATTGTTTGCCTGAGCGAGGAAGTAGAGGTCCAGGCCGAGAAGGAGCATGAAGCCCCTATCTAATGCATCGCAGGCAGGAGTGAGGTGCAGTGACAGGCCCTTTCCCGGCTGGGAGGTGGGGCTGGGGTGCATTCCTCAGGGTGGGGAGAGGAGCCCCAGGTCTGCTGCAGGCCGCACCCCCAGGCTGGATTCCACCGCAGCAGGCACCACTGTCCCACCCCTCCCAGACCCCTGCCCCGCACTGCAGTGTCCTGTCCTGCCTGACAGTGGCTCCTCTGAGCAGGGGTGCTCGCAGGACCCGGACGGGGTGCTGTATCTCCAAGTACAAATGCCTTTCCACAGACTCAAGGCGCTTCCTGACAGGCGGTGCTGCAGTGCGGAAGCCGAGCAGGGTCTCAGGCCTCTGGGCCCAGAGAGGAGCGGGGACTGTCAGTGTGGCCAGTCCTAGACTGTGCGCGCAGCTTTCCCAGGCAGCCTGACGCCTTCTCTGTCCCAGGTCCAGCGCAGTGATTCACACAGACACAACATGCATGTCGGGGACCTTCCTGACCGACCGCCAGGGCTGGGGAGCTCCTGGACAAGAAATCAGAAGTGGGTCTGGCGCTGCCGAGGTGTCTTGGGTTTCCAGAGAGGGCGTGCCTGGGGGGAGAGGGCTGAGCCCAGCCGCCTGTGACAGGGATTCTGCCTCTCCACCTGACCTCAGGAAGCTTTGGGGCTTCATGTTTCTGGCCTGTAAAGCGCTGGTGCTGAGGATAAAAGCCACGTCTTGGCCGCTGTGAAAGGTGGAGTCAGGTGACTGGCGAGGAAGAGCAGCAGGAAGAGGAGGGCCATGGGAGGAGGAAGGTGGTTCTCAGGAGGAGCCGCCGGTGCACACCTTCGGGGGGCCAGCAGGTGCTGTTCCCACAGACTCTGACTTGAGGTCCTGGAATCCAGGACCCGGGAGGCGGTGCTGGGATCCCTGGGATCTGCCCCCAATTTAAAACAGGGAAACTGAGGCCCCTCCTGTGGTAGGGTCTCCCTTCCCCCGTCCCCTCCTGACCAGGAGCAGGAAGGAGGCAGACTCCTTCCCCCAGCCTGACATGGGAGCGGCCGGTGTCTAATCTCCCCCAGACAGAAGACAGTCGACCCGAGATGGGCCAGATAGGGGTGCCTGGGGCAAGACTGGGGACTCCTGAGTGTCCTCCCCCGGGGCCAGGGCTGGGCCCCTGCCATGCCACGCCTCTGTCTCCCTGTCCCCAGACTTCGTTTGTTGCTCCCTCACAGAAGCCCTGCACGTTCCCATCTCCTGGAGGGGCCTGACCCAGTAAGAGGGTCATGGCAGGCCGGAGCCCCGACTCTCCGGTCATGGGGCTGCCCTGGGAGGCCACCCCCGATATGGGCACATCAGCAGGGAGTCTTGCTGGCCAAAACAAGAATCTCCAACGACAGAGGCCAAGCCATGGGGACATTGAGGCACGGAGGGGAGAGGAATTGCCTGGTGAGCCGGGCCCCTGTTTCTCCGCCGTGCCCCCCGGACTGTGGTGACGTGCATGTGTGTGGGCTGCGGGCACAACAGCTAGTGTTGGCTGGACGCCAGGCTCTTGATCATCTCAGTTACCTGCCGTTCATAGATGGGGAAACTGAGGCTGACTGAGGAGTCTTTGCCAAGGTGGCCAAGCTAGTTCTTGGGTGGAGGGATGGGGTGTGGGCCCGTGTCGTCCTGAGACTCTAGGAGGGGTCCCCAGGAGGACACAGAGACGGGCAGGGCAGGGAGGGGCCGCTTCTGAGCTCCCCTGGCCGGGCTGCTCCCGGCTCCCCGAGGTCAGGGCGCGTGGGACGCGGGTGCTGACGGAGCGCCTTGCTGGGCCCGCCCGCCCGCCGGGAGGCCTCCCATGAATCACCTTCCCTCTCCCCCCATTTCCGTCCCGACCCACCACTTCCCATAGGGACAGAGGCTCTCCGAACCAGGCCAGGGAGGGGGCGCCCGAGCGCTCACCCCAGCCCACCGGCCCACTCAGGCACCTGGGGCTGCGGAGCTGAGTCAGAGCCGCCTGTCAGCATGGCAGGGGGCCCTGGGGCAGGGAAGTGACACAGCATAGTCTCGGCCTGCCTGCTCAGCTGGGGAGTGGCCACCTTCCCGCAGGGCTCCTACAACCCCCCTTTCCCAAAAGACTGCAGTGAATGGACAGGTGTGCTCTGCCTCCAGGCTGGGCGCCTGCGCCCCCAAGCTCATCTTCACATCTGTGAAATGGGTACAAGGCACGAGGGGCCCTTCAGCTCTGCTCCTGGACCCCCTGTGACAGGAGCCCTGTGGCTTGCCAGGACCTCTCCCAGCCAGGGGCTCCAACTCTCCCCAGCTGGAAGGTCACTGGCAGGCCCCGCTCCCGCCCCAAGAACTAGAGATTTATCTGGGGAAAAACCTGCTGTGGGGTTCCAGCCACATACCAGAGGCAGGCCTGTAGCATCTCGCCTGGGAGGACCGCCTCACTCGGCTGTAGCCTCACCAATGGGTGAGGCTGGGCCGGGAGGGAGGGTCCGGAGAGAGTGCCTCCCCCCACACCTATGGCAGGGCTTGGAGGGGGGTCCCTTTGGCTGGCCCAGATGCTGAGAAGCTCCAGGAAAGGGCCAGTCACAGAGGGGCACGGCGGGAGAGCGAGTGGCAAAGGCTGGGCTAGCACCCAGATTCTGAGCCGCCCTGGTCCAGTCTTGGGAATGGACACCAGAGATGTCAAGTTTTTTTGGCAAGGGCTGCCCAGCGGGAAAGGGCTGGAACTAGGTTGCATGACACCTGATTAACCCCACGTCTTTTCTGACAGGCTCCCGCCTTCACATGCTGAAGGCCTGGCCCACGGCTTGGCTCTGGGAGAAGCTGCTTAATGAGGCATTTATTAAGTGCCAACTCCATGCCAGGTGCTGAGCGGGCACTTTACCTGCACTGCAACCCGCCCGATGGTAACGCGCATAAAGCAGGGGTTGCTGCACGGCGTGATGAGGAAACTGTGGCCAGTTGGGCTTAGGTCCTGAGCTGGTCAGTGGCGGGGCCACTTCCCACAAGGGCTCTGAGTGCGGCCGAGCCCCCTCTCCCAGGGACAGTCTGGGCTGTTCTTCCTGAGCTTCCCTCGGAAGCCAGTCCTTAGCTGGACAAGGGACAGTGAGGCTCCTTGTCCCCATCCAGCTCTTGCCCGCCGCCTTTCCTGCGGGCCGGGCAGGGTGCACTCACTGTCCCTGACTAAGTGGCACCAGGGCGGCCTCGGTGTCTGCAGAGGCCCTGCCTGGCTCCGGGGGCAGCACTGGCCCAGGCTCGCTGCACGGCTGCCTGCTTCCAGCCTGTGCCCGGGGCTCTCCTGGCCTGCCAGGCGGGAACCATCTGATAACAGAATCCCAGGTGCTGGCTCCGCACTCCAGAGCAGCTCCAGAGGCTTCCTGCCCACCGGGGCGTTCACCTCTTCCTTGAGTCTTGGGAGCTGCTCAGGACATTTGCATCTTAATTGAGAGTTTGGAGCTGCTGCCAGGAGGAGGGCCTGCATGCACATCGGGAGTCCAGGGAGGCATTTCAGGGCAAATGGTGCTGGACCCTGCCCCGTCCCCGGCTCCCCACATGTGTCCCAGAGTCTGGCGTGCAGAGCCAAATCAGGGGCTCTGAAGTGGCAGGCTGAGTGGGCAGGGAGGAAGGGGCAGCCTCTCGAGGGTCTCTGCGCCTGCCTGCAGCATGGCCTTGGGAGGGCAGAGGAAGGTGCAGCAATCACAGCACCTCTGGGCCCTGCCTCCTCTGCTCGGGCCACGCCCCTCCATCCTCTGGCCCCAACTGCAGCCCACCTCCTCCAGGCGTGCAGGCTTGCTGTCTCAGGCCCCGGTCCGGAGCTGCCCTCCAGTCTCTCCTGTCGCACATCAGCCTCTGATTCGTGGTGAGACTAAGGTGGGGAAGGGGGGTCTGTATGCCCTTGTTCCCTATTCCTCTCGGGAGTGTTGGGTTAATTTCTCTGAAAAACTTGGGTGTCCTTATAGGGACTGCACTGGATCTGTATAATGCCTTGGGGAGTGTTGCCATTTCGACACCATGAACCCTCCCGATCCCTGAGGGGCTGTTGTGTCCTCTGATTTCTTGACGTGGTGTTTTGTAGTTTTCTTTGCACAGGTCCTTTGCCCCTGGCCTGGGGGAGCTGGCATCCCATAGTTGCTCATTCTCCTCTTCCCCGCTGCATTCCTCTGTGTCCTCTCCAGCTTCTCTCTGGGCCACTTCCCAGAGCAGCTGGGGCTGGGAGTCTCCACAGGAGGATGTGGTCTCAGGCTGCCCTACTTGCTGTGGGACGGTTGCGCGAGTCCTCTGCGGGACAGTCTTCCTGCGGAATCAGGGTGCTTGGCGACCCCACTGGGCTTTCCAGCCCCTCCTGAGCCCTTCCTCCTTGGAAACCCTTAGTTCCTGCGTCCAGGACTGCTGGCAGGATTGCTTGGGCGGCGCCCCTGCAGGCCTGCCTGAGCTCTATGGACGTAGGCCCTTAGCAGGAGGGAGGGACTTGTGTCTCTTGTCTCATCCCTGCCCACCTGGTGTCCTCCTTCCCCACACTCTGGTTTCTGTCTCGGGCATTCCTGAGCTGTGATGAGGAGCCGACGTCTCTCTTGGGGGGGGGGGTCGGCGAGAGGCTCAGGCAGGGCCCGCCGCTGGTCATAAGCCTCTGGGTGGGACCAGCAGCCACTGTACTTTAGGCTGGGGGGTCTGAGGCCACACCCAGCATGCTCAGGGACTACTCCCAGGGGCTCAGGGCCACTCCTGCTTGCAAAGCGTGCGGTGAGCTGTTAGCTCTCTTGGGCCCCAGGAGCATCTCCTTTCCGCCACGGCGGCATCCCCGGCGCTCAGGAGCCTGAGCTCTCGGTAATTGGCCTTAATGAGGCTTTCAACTTAATGGTGCAGAGGGTGAGGAAGGTGTCACCCAAGCTGATGATGCCAGAAAGGAGAAACCTGAGGCCATCCAACCCCACGCCTCATTTTCCCCGAAGAGAAACTGAGGCTGAGTGTGAAGAGGTTCCCTGCCATGAGCTTGTCTGGGGAGGAGCAGCAGAGGGGGGAGTGCCCCTGGCCTAGGATTCATTTCTCGTCCCAAGGTGGGCTCCGGGTGGAGTCATGGCTAAAAGGCCCACAGGTTCTCCCCTGTTGGGAGAGGAACCTGGAGCAGGGGCTGCCCCCCTCACCCTGCAGCCCTCATCACCCCCCCATGGTCCCTGACAAGGGGACACTTGTTCCGAGGTCAGTGATCTGGTCTGCTTGTCCTGGCCTGTCAGCATTTGCTACCCTGTCTACGCAGATCCCTCCCAGGGGGCAGGACCCACTGCAGCCAGAGGCCGAGCATGTGTCAGGAGTTGGGGTCCTCCAGCACATGGAGAACCAGCATTGCAGACCTCATTATCCTGCCAGTGCGCGGGGAGGGGACTTGTGGAGAAGGAGGTAAACTGAGGCACTGCAGCTGTATTGCTGCTGCTCTGCCTGCCTGTCCCAGGCCCCCACCTCAGCCCAGCTCTGTGCAGGAGGTGGTCCTACCAGTGCAGTGTTGCTGGGGAGGCCCCGGCACTGGGATGCTGGCATTTCACTGCTGGTTTTTTTTTTTTTTTTTTTTTTTTTTTGCTTTTTGGGTCACACCCAGCGATGCTCAGGGGTTACTCCTGGCTTTGCACTCAGGAACTACTCCTGGCGGTGCTTGGGGGACCATATGAGATGCCGGGGATCGAACCCGGGTCGGCCGCGTGCAAGGCAAACGCCCTACCCGCTGTGCTGTCGCTCCGGCCCCTCACTGCTGGTTTTGAGGACTCACCTGCACTGTGGGATACTGTGTGCAACTACTTCTGGTACAGTGTCCTCCGGCTGTGGGCTCAGAGTTTGCTCGTCTGTGCTCCTCACTCTGTGCCATTGTTTGTCTTTGGGTGGGTTTAAGATGTTCATACTGTTTTCAAGGGATGGTCACAGTGTTCCTCAGTGACCGTGTCTTCGTGTTTCTTTTTTTGATTTCATTGGATTTCCCAGATCTTTGGATCTTTGTTTTCCACCAAATATGGAAATGTTATGCCCATTAATTTTTCAGTATTTTTCTGTTTTTTTCCCTTCACCTCTGTCTCTGCCTTTGCTGACACTCTGGTCGTGTGTGTATTTGCCCTTTGCTATTGACCCACAGTTCGTTGACTGATGTTTTTCCATCTTTCTGCCCTTCATTTGGGTGGTTTCTGTTGAAAAGTCTTCAGTTCACTGATTTTCTTCTGTAGTGTCTAATTTGTTCTAATCCCATCCAGCACTTAATTTTTTTTTATTTTTGTATTTTATGTTGAATCGTTTCATCTCTTGAGGTTTATTTTGGTAAAATTCCCTAGCACTGTAGAACTGTCGTCCCCATTGTTCATCGATTTGCTCGAGTGGGCACCAGTAATGTCTCCATTGTGAGACTTGTTGTTACTGTTTTTGGCATATCGAATATGCCACGGGTAGCTTGACAGGCTCTGCCACGAGGGTGAGATACTCTTGGTAGCTTGCCAGGCTCTCCAAGAGAGACAGAGGACTCGAACCCTGGTTGGCTGTGTGCAAGGAAAACACCCTACCCACTGTGCTATCGCTCCAGTCCATTTCCATTAAAAAAAAATTTTAGTTTCTAAGTAACCTTTGAACATATAGAATACAGTCATAATTTCATGTTTTACTGCCAGTTTATCTGGGTTGGTTTTGATAGTTTTATTTTTCCTTACAGTATCATTATTTTCCTATTTCTTTGCTTGTCTGGTTTTCTATTGGATATTGGATACAGTGAACTCTATATGGTGCCCATATACCTAGTGCTGTGCCTCATTTTGTTTTCATTTGTTCTCTTAAAATATCTTGGATCATAGTTTTGGGATGCAGTGAAGTTGCTTGGAAACAGTCGATGCCTTGAAAGCTCGCTATGAAGCTTTATTAGACGGACCCAGAGCAGTCTGGGGAAGGATTTGACAAACTGACCCAAACCTGGGTTCCACTGACAGCCATTGTTCAGCAGCCATCTAGGCTGGCTTCGTGCTCTGGTCTGAATTGGGTAGTTGGGTCAGAAACCTCATGGTCTGCACAGCTTTGACAGAACAAGCTGCCCTGGCCGACAGCAGCGTCCTCCCCAGCCCTCCCTCAGACGCTTGCCATGGCCCTTTGGTCCCTGGCCCAGGTGTGTGAGCACCTGCTTCCCGTGGCTCCTCCTGGTGGGCCCAGCTGAGGCCTGCAGGGACCTCGCCGGGCTTTGAGCCTGCTCTGAACAAACTGTCTCCTTGCCTTGGGGAAGGGAGCCTGTTGGCCCCCCAGGGCCCCCTCCTTTCGCTGTGGCCTGAGGAAGCTGCCTCACCTGGCCGGCCTCCTGCGTCTGCCTGCAAGGCGGGCCCCTGCGCCTCATAGACTCTGCCCAGGTCCTGGTTGCTGAGACCGGAGGCTGGGCACAGGCCCTGTCACTTTGTTGTGGCCCAAAGTGGAAGTCCACCGTCACACCTGTGGGATGGTCTGCAGGTCACGTGGAGCCATGCCCTTCCCTGTCTCGAGCTGCCCTGGAAAGATGGGAGGTGGGCTGGGGTACGGGAAGCGGCGGGCAGCGGGGACCAGCTGTAGCCCCGTGTGGCCAAGCACAGGCTCTCGGCCCTGGCCCTGCCCATCTGTGCATTCACGTACCTCACCCCTGGCAGCCCCGGAGAGTGGCCTTGTTGTTATGGCTGTGGGCGAGGAAAACAAAGGTACTTCCCAGGACAGCGCCACGCATGGCCACCATCAGGCTGCTCTAGAGGACAGGCCCAGAGGCGACACTCCATCACTTATGCACCTGCCCATCATCACTGGCCTCCCAGGCTGGAAGGGGATATCTGTTCCCCACCATTGCTCAGGAGCACTTTAGGGAAGCAACACACTGTCCCTCGCTGAGTCACCTCCAGGACCTGCCTGGCCTAGAAGAGTGAGGGACCCCAGGCCTTTGGGAGATGTGTCCTTGAACACTGCTGTGCCATCCCCACCGCCGTCGTGGCGGGGCCAGGGTAGTGGGTGAGGGGTGGCAGGTGCCAGCACAGGGCAGAGACTGCCAGGCCCCCCCGACACACCTCCTCTGTGCTTTCCCAGTCCTGCCCTGCTCTCACCCAGGGGCCCCTGCTCTGGACATAGTGCCCACAGGCCAGCCGTGGGGAGTCGGGAACTTCCTCTCCCGGCCCATGGGTACAGCACATGGCCATGTGAGCAGTGCAGGAGCCTGGGTGCCACATGTATCTCCCCACTTCTCAGACGGGGAAACTGAGGCACAGGAGAGGGATCTCCTCCCTGCACCCACCAGTCCTTGCTCACACAGCTGCAGGGCCCCAGAAAGACGGGAGCAGCTCTCTTGGCTGCAGGCTGTGTCTGGGAGTGACCCCCCGAAGTGGGGTCATTCCTTCTGCCCTCCCTGCCCAGGCCTCCCCACTGCCACCTGCACAGGAGCCCTGTCCACACCGCTACCTCCCCTCTCTGGACCACAGTGCGTCTCTCTCCCACCCCAGGGATGTCGCCTGTCCCAGACTACTTAGGGGATCCTGAAAGTGGCAGCAGGTCGCAGAAGCAGGGGGAGAAGCCGAGAGGGACAGAGTGGCTGGTTCTAGGGGGAGGGGCGGGGAGAGCGCCTTTGAGGGGTTGCACCAGGCAGGGCCCCGATCCGGCCAGCACTCCCCACATTCAGCCCAGCTCACCCCTAGGCAGGCCTCACCCCCTACCCCCCAGCCCCAGCCTCCAGCCTGCTGTCTGGGGGACGAGGCCTGGAGGACAGTCGTGGGTATCCAGTCCCTCTTGGTTCTAGGCTGCATCTTTGAGAGATGCCCCTCAGTGAGGCACATGGGCCCCTCACTCCTGCCCTCCTGTGAGGGCCCTGGGCAGAGACCCAGTGTCGTCCTGGCCGCTCCTGGGGCTGCACCCTGGACAGAGCTCACAGCCGTGTCACCACCAGCCCCTCCAGGGCAGGGCCCGCGCTGCCTGTACGGTTCCTGCATGGCTGGGCGGGGGCCCAGCTTCTGGCCGCCCCCTCTTCTGCATGCTCAGGCCAGCCTGACCCTGGGTCCTTTCCTGCTGGCCATCAGGTTTGTATGAAGTCTTGGGTGTGAGCTGCACGGAGCATGGCGGGCGCCCCCGATGCCCCGACTGGCAGATGGGAGGTGCTAGCTGCGGGGGGAAGGGGGTGTGGCACTCGCCCCCTGCTGTCCTGGTCCTGGTTCACAGCTGACCAGGGTTTCCCTAAGACCAGCCAACTTGAGCAGATCCGGGAGGGAGTGGACAGTACTTAGGGAAATGGAACCTGGTGGCACCACTTAACCGGCTGCTAGGGGCTGGGGGCCGGGGCTGGGGGCTCAGATTCCTAAGAGAGCCGTGCGCCCTGTGTGACCCCTCCTGAGCACCTAAGTTTCAGCCCGTGGCCGTGAGCAGAAAGGCCGTGATGGGCCAGAGGGTAGCACACTGGGTAGGGCATTTGCCCACACGCGGCCGACCCAAGTTCAACCCCCAGCACCACGTATGGTCCCCACATCCCACCAGGAGTGACTCCGGAGTGCAGAGCCTCTCCCGAGCACTGGCAGTGTGGCCCTAAGGCCAAACAAAGCCGTGCTGGGACCTGCTGCCTCCAAGAGAGTTCTGAGACTGGGCACAGGGCAAGGCCCCGCCAGGGTGTTAGCTGGCACCGGCACTGGACTTGGCCCCTGGGAGAGCCAGCCCTGAGGACTGGGGCTGTGTGGGCTCACCCGGGGCGGGGGGTGGGGGGCAGCCCCAGTGGATCTAACCCTGGGTCACACCTGCCCGGAACCAGACCCAACAGAGCCCATTTCGGCGCCGAAGAGGGAAGGTTGGTCTGAGCAGAAGCATGTTGGCTGTGCCCGTTCCAGGGGGCACGTGAGCTGTGGCTATAGGAGGGCAGCCAGTCCTGGCTGGGCTGGGACCCAGGGCAGAGGAAGTCGGCAGTACGTCCCATCAGTGAAGGCCAGAGCTGTTGAGAGTAGTCCCAGCCCCACACGCCTCTGTCTCCCACCACCCTTCACAAGCGCTTTCTGACCTTTGCTTTCTTCGTGTCTTGGGGCCCCACCCAGCCATGCTCAGGGGTGTCTCTGCACTTGGGAATTACTCCTGGTGGTGCTCAGGGCAGCCTTATGGGATGCCGGGGATTGCACCTGGGTCAGCCGTGTGCAAGACAGGCGCTTGCACTTGTACTGTCGCTCTGGTCCTCCAGGGTCCCTCTTAAGACCCCTCTTAACCCTGGCTAGAAAGTGTGTCCGCGCTGGTGCCAGCCCCTTGCCCCTCTCCCCCGACCTCTGCTCCCCGGTGCATAGCACTGCTCCCCCCTGCACCCACTCCTCCAGCTGGTCTGAAACGCTCCCTGCGCAGAGCCCACCAGCCCTCTCTCTGCATCTGTGGGACCAGCGAAGCAGGCCACATGGAGATCAAGTCCAGGGCCAGGCAGGGAGGAGCAGGTGGACCCGTAGGGGCGGTAAGGGCTGTGCAGACATGTCCCAGTCAGGCCCCAGCTGCTTCCCACCCTCAGGTGTGTGGGTCCCAGGGAGGGGCGCCTGCCCGGCCACCCTCACGCTCCCTCCCGATTGTCCCCAGCTCGCTGTGTAGCCTAGAGGAGGCCAGCCTGCCTGCGTCAGTCACCTCAGAAGATTCTCAGTCCCAGCAGGGATGCGGCCCTGGCAGAGGGAGGAGCTGCTCAGAGGTGCTGACTCGGCTCACACACACCGTCCCCCCCCCCCCCCCCCGCCCCGGCTGCCTGGGGTCAGGAGGAGGCAAGACGGAGGCGCGAAGACCGTCCAGGCTCGGCCTCCCGTCTCTGTCCTCGCCCTGTGCCTCGCCTCTGCCAGCCCCAGGCTCCTGCGGCCAGGCTGGGGCAGATCTCTGCTCTGGGCCCTATCCCAGCAGGTCAGGTGACAGGAAGGTCACTGCTGGGTGGGCTCTGTCCAACGCTGAGAGGAGTAGTGGCCGCCAGCGAGCCTGCATGTCCACACGAGCCTGAGACATGGGGAGACTGAGGCGCCTGGGACAGAGCACACTCTGCTGCCCCCGCACTGTCCCACACCCGGGGCAAACTGCTTCCAGACCCAGGGCTGGACCCCTGCAGGCTGGCCTGCTCACCTCCAAACCCCAAACCTCGTGCCTCAGACCCTTGGCAGACAGTTTCCAGGTCGCCTAGCGTTGTCGCTGCCTTCTGCCTTTCTCGGTTCTGTCTTCAGCTGCCGCTAGGACCGGGGGTCATGCCTGCCTGCAGTCTGGTTGCAGCCCCCCCCCCACTGCTTGGGGCCGTGCTGGAGGGGCATGCTTGGTTGAAGCACCATGGGGTCCACAGCATTGCCCTGTGGTTACACTGGCACGTGGCAGGCCTGGAGGACAGAGCTGGTGGCCTATGCGGTGGCTCTTCTGTCACTGAGACACTTCCTGGGCCCAGCACCTGCCACCCAGCCAGCTCTGAGCCCTGCTTTCTGGGCTCTTCTGTCCAGGAGGCGACGGGCTGGGGAGCGTCCTCTTGAGTCTTGCTGGCTCCGAGTCCCCGAGAATCCGATGGGGAGTTCGTGTTCTAAAGCCAGAGTATTGAGCCCAAAGCCACAGGCGTCCCCAGCCCCACATAGCACAAGGTGGGGGTGAGGGAGGGTCCCACCACCCCGCACTGCCTGACCAGCTCTGCCTGCTCCCAGGTGATAGCTGTGGTCATGGACATGTTCACTGATGTGGACATCTTCAAGGATCTGGTCGACGCCGGTTTCAAGAGGAAGGTGGCCGTGTACATCATCGTGGACGAGAGCAATGTCAAGTACTTCCTGCACATGTGCGAGCGGGCCCGCATGCACCTGGGGCACCTTAAGGTGAGCCAGCTGGCCGCTCGGCCATCCCCAGCACATCTCTCACCTGCCTTCCAGGGGCAGCGCCCTGCCGGGTCATGCAAAGGAGCCACCCGCCCAGGGTCACCTGGTGGCTGCTTGAGTGCCTTGGGGGACAGGACGTTTGCCACCTTCAGCAGATATCGTAAACATTGATTACAGGTCTGCTGGCCACGGCCCAGGGCCCACGCTGCAGTGCTCACCTGTCGGCCGCACACCTCAGGGCCCAGGTGCTCGGCACCTCCCTGGCAGCTGGCTCCCACCCTGGGAAGCGCCGGCTCGAAGGAAGTCCTTCCTGGGGCCCACGCCAAGCCCATTCCCCATTTAAGTCCACCCACTGGATCTGGGTCCAACAGAGGGCACTCCCTCGGGTTAGAGTCATGCGAGGCTTTCCTGGCAGGGCCCCGGGCATGACTCCCAGCCCTACATCTTCTCCCAGGCTTCGTGGGGTCGACCCCTGAGCACCACCAGGCATGGCCACAACACAGAAGCAAAGAACAAAGGGAAGGAGGCCTTCCTGGGCCGCGGGCGGGAGCTGTGTCCTGGGGCGCTGGCTCCTTCAGCTCCGGCCTGGATGTCTCTCTTGGGACAGAGCTCGCCCTGCCCACGTGCAGCACCCCCCACGGCACGTGTGTCCAGTGACTGCAGTGGCTCCCTTCACAGTGCTTGGCGGTCGTCAGGGCCATTTCATGGATGAAGGAAGAGGATATTCCTGCCCTGGTCACCGTGTGTCAGTTAAGGGTCTGTCCGCCGCAGTGTCCACCCTGGCACCTGGCCCAGGACCAGGGTGCACTCACACCTCAGTCCTGTGAGGCCAGCCAAGCCCCAGGACGAGAGGTGTGGCCAGCCTGCTTGATGAGGGGCTCGCCCCAGCCTATAATTTGTCATCCTCTGTCAGGTGTGGCCCCCCGCCCCCTGCCCTGCTGGCCAGGTCCTTTCAAGTGGGCGCAAGCCCTGCAGGCGGCGAGTTTGTGGTCATGGGGATGTTTTTATGTGGTCTCACCGGCACATTGACCCCAAGCCCTACGCGCTGCCTGCCATGTAATTAGCACTGAGCACTCACTCCAGTGACCGCCAGCTCGGGCAACTCTCGCAATGTGACCACAGGCACCCTCAGGGCTGCGGGAGGGGAGCGGCGGGACCTTCAGGGCAGCTGCCCCTGCCCAGTGGGGGACCCCGCGCACGTTCTCACTAAGCCCTGCCATGCCCCGCCGCACTGGTGGGGAGGCCGGCCTTCTTCCTGCCCCAATGGGACCCAGGCCTCTGTCAGTGGGCCAGCGGCATGGGAGTCTGCTGAGAGTGAGGGCAGGTAGGAGGGGGCCCTGCCCTGCCCTTCCTCCCTTCAAAGCAGTTCCCCTGGCCACCCCCCAACCCCCCGTCGCTGCTGGTGGTGCAGTTGGGGCCCTCAGGATCCCCACAGCTGCAACATGGCCCGTGCCCAGGGTCCCCAAGCCCGTTGCAAAGCCACCCTAGCTCAGACGGGTCACAGAGCCAAGCCACACTGGGTCCTGCCCGGAGCATCCCGCCAAGTCAGGATAAGAGCCAGAGAACTCTGTGCTAGTGGCCAGCCCCCCTGCCCCATGCACCCACCTTGCTGAGCCCGCAGGCCCCATGCCCATGCATCAGAGGCTGCACGGAGAACGAGACAGGGCTGTAAAAGTGCTCAGAGCTGCAGCATGACGAGGTATTAACATTGCTGGCCCTGGGCAGGGGAGGTTGGGGACGGAAGCACGGCTCCCTCTGGGGGTCTGGCTCTGCTGCGGGTGGGAGGCCGGGCCCCTCCGGGGAAGGAACCTTGACCCTGACCTCCTCCTCACCTCTGAGCCTGCAGCCTGGGCGAGCGGCCAGAGGTTTCCGTGGGCCCAGCCCTGGCCAAGTGTCACCTTGTCGAGGGCCTGCCTGCACAGCCCCCGCCCTGCCCTCGGGCGCGCCGGGCCCCGGCCTGTCTCGAGCCCGTCCTCTGCTGGGAAGCTCTGGGCCTGCGCGGCCTTGCAGAGACCTGCCCTCCCCTCCTGCGGCCCGGGAAGGTGGACTGGGGGTTCTCTCTGCAGCCGGGGGCTGTGCCAGGAGCCGGAGTCAAGCCCTGGCCCGCCGCCCGCTGTGACCTGCGGCAGACACCAGCCTTTTGGGCCTCAGTCTCCCTGTCTGGAGGGGCTAGGGGACCCTGGGAGGAGGCCACTCGGGGCAGAGCAGGCCCGCCATAGCCCGGCCCCTCCCTGAGCCTGGGGCTCCCGCCCCTCCACACCGCCTGCACTGTCCTCACAGAAGGACCCCAGCACATTGTGGGAACAGGTGCTTCTGCCCAGTCGGGGGGATACGCAGCTGCACCGCCCCCGGTGGGCTCCCAGGCACCGAGTATCCCGGCCTCAGCAGGGCCAGGCAGCCCCTCGGGGTGGAGGTGGGCACCCCTCCTCCTGTTTGTATGGCAAACAGACCATGAAGAGAGGATATGGCCATCTTGCCTCCAGGACCCACGGCCAGGGCCACGTAGCCAGCTCCCTTCGGGTGCTGAAGGGCACCTGCCGCCTATAGGAACCCAGCGTGGCCTCACTTAGGGCAGGCCTGGGGCCACGAGACGCCTGCTAGTCCCCAGAGCTGGGTGGCTGGGTGGCTTTATGCAGTCAAACCAGAAAAGCCAGTGGCCACTGGGACAAAGGCCGGACCCACTCTGGGGAGCGGAACCCTGCCGGAGCCCCTGGCCCACGCCGGGTCCAGCCCAGCCCTCCATGGGGCCCGCTCTGCCCTGATGCAAGGAGGGCAGGTGGGCAGGCTGGGGCTCCACTCTGGCTCCTGGCATCACCCCAGCCACAAAGCCCCCAGCCCACCGGTCCCTGGGATCTGCCTCGGGAGAGGGGGTGCCTGCTGGACCTGTAGACATTCTCGGTTTGCCTGTTCTACACAGTAGTGCTCAGGGGCTACACCCAGCTCTGCGCTCGGGGTCACTCCTGGTGGGGCTCAGGGGACCCTGCATGCTGGGGATCAGACCTGGGCATCCTGCAGCCCAGGAGCTGCCTCTTCGCCCTGAGGCCTGTTTGATGGCTGTGTGGGGAGCCCTTCCCTGCAGCATCACGTGGTGGGTGGTGCGGGAGGTTGTAAACACCCAGGCAGGCCTGGGGACCCCAACCACCAGAGTATCGGCCATGCAGAGGCCGCAGAAGCCCCTCAGACAAGGTTTGGGAGCTGCCGAGCCGACCACCCAAAGCTAGTTCACAGCGCCAGCCAGGCGAAGACTCCCTGCCCGCACCTGTGCTCGGCTTCCAGACGAGTGATCAGCCTGCTGGGGGGCAGAGGCTGGGCCCCCAGAGACGGGGTGCAGGGCAGGGCGCTGAGGGTTTTCCCGTCCCCTCTAGTACCCACCCACCCTGGGCAAACACTCTCAGATCTCCCTGGGGTCCTCCAGGAGACATCACCGCCTCCTGCCCTGTGCGGGGGCTCCAGCATGGGGGCTGGCGGCCCACGTGCTCTGCTGCGGGTGTCCTGGGTCTCGAGACAATGCGGCTTTGTGGGATCCTACCTCTGCACCCAGTCCAGGCTCTGGAGACATTACCTCATCTGGGTGGGGCCCCCCGGGAACAAATAGGAGGGGAGCTGCCTCAAGGCCCAGCCCAGGCCAGCCCCCAGCACGCCAGCAGGGATGCCAATGCCCAGAGCACACAGAGCCCCTTAGCCTCCCAGTGCAAAAAAGCAGGGGCCGAGTCATCCTGGGGACACTGGCCCATGGCTACAGCCACTGTGCTGGGCCTGGAGCCCACGGGAGCTGCGGAGCTGCCTGCGGTTGGAGGCAGACGCCGAGCCAGCCTCGTCCCGCCCTCCGGATCTTTGTTCTGACTCCTGGCCCCCCAGCGTGCTCCTGTTGGGTACAAAGTCACGAGCCGTAACTGTCCTGGGCCGGGGCCAGCTTCCTGCTGAGCTGGCTGTGGGCAGGCCAGTCGCCCGTGTAGCCGGGCAGCGGGCCCTGGGCGCACAGGGAGGCTTATCGGCCTTCTGGGCTGGGCCCCCACCAGGCAAGATTATCCACCGCACGGCGGGGTGGGGACCTGCCCTCAGCTGCTGTGGATTCTGGCCTGGGGCTGCCCCTCGTCTTGCTCGGGGACCCCAGAAGTGAGCAGGGCAGGGTGACCTGGGCCGGTGGTCAGTGCTGGCCCTTCCCTCGCTGCCCCTTTCTCTGCGCAGGCCACCTCCCTGGCACAGCCTTGTCCTGTGCCTCCAGCCCGTCCCTGCACCCTCCCCCACGACACCTGAGCTGCTCCGTCCTGCCTTTGCCTGGCCCCGGGCTCCCAGCAGAGCCGGCAAGAGCCTGTGCCACCCTGTGTCAGCCCCCAGCCAGCCCTGCAGCACCCTTATCCACCTTCCTCCCCGGAGCACTCAGGCTCCTCCTGGCTGGGAGCACCTCAGCCCCTTCCTACCCTGACCCTGCCCTCACCCTGGATGTGGCTTTCCCAGAACCACCCATACCGCTGCCTAGCGGGGGCTCTTCCCCCCACCCCTGCCTGTGTAGCGGGCACCTCTGCCCACTTGGCCTGTGCCAGGGCGTCAGTGCAGGTGCCAGCGGCCCTCCCCACAGCGAGCCACAGGACCAGCACCGACAGACTCTTTCTAGGGCTATCAGATGTGGACCTCCTGAGTCAGGCTTTTGGGGGGGAGGGGGCCGTCACACAGCACATGGGCCTAAGGTCCTCCCGAGGGGTCCCTCAGCTCCTCCCTCCCAGGCTCTGTCAGCCCACCACCACCTTTGACCCCTGCCTCCCCCTATAGGAGGGAGGGGAGAGCCCTGCCCCCTTCCCTGGGCCTCTGCTCCCCTTCCTGGGGGGTCTGCATCAGCCAGGTGGGCCCACAGAAGAGGAAGTTTGCTGTGGCTTTTCAGACAGCGGGGCGGGGAGACTGGGGCACACCAGGGGAGCCCCCGCCCCATGCACAGCGCCAGCCAGGAGGGGCCTTTCGCAGATGGTCCCCAGCCTGCAGAGCCCCGCCCCTCCCTTCCCCCGCCGTGTGGTCGCTGATGTGCTCTTTAACTCTGTCCCTCCCGTCACAGAATCTCAGGGTGCGGAGCATCGGGGGGACGGAGTTCTTCACTCGGTCGGCCACCAAGTTCAAGGGCGCCCTGGCCCAGAAGTTCATGTTTGTGGATGGAGACCGGGCCGTCTGCGGCTCCTACAGGTGACTTCAGCTCTCTGGGTTAGCTGTCTCTGGTCCCAGCTCCTGCCCCAACACCCTGGTTATTCCAGTTCTTTGGTTCCTGAACTGCTGAGGCGTGAGAAGCGGGCACGCCCGCTGCCCGGGCAGGCGGACAGGCTTTTGTCACAGATACTGTTCCAGCCTGTGGGCTGGTCCAGCACACACAAGACAGTCACTTGGTGCTCACTGCCCCTGGGGACGGGCGGGAGAGTGTACAGGGGGCCGTTCCCGGTCATGGGGGCTTGGTGCCCTAGCACCTGGGAGGACCCCCAGGACCAGGGAGACTCAGGGGTCCTGAGGGAGCACAGCGCTGTGTGTTGACGTAGGGGTTCCGCTGGGTTCCTCACACGGGCCTCACCCTGTAGCCCCAACCCCGGGGCTACTGTGAGGGGCACCAGCCCCGTGTGCTGACCGGCTGCCCTCCCCTGTGTTCCAGCTTCACGTGGTCAGCCGCGAGGACGGACCGGAACGTCATCTCCGTGCTGTCGGGTCAGGTGGTGGAGATGTTTGATCGGCAGTTCCAGGAGCTCTACCTCATGTCACACGGCGTCAGCCTCAAGGGTGTCCCCATGGACAAGGAGCCCGAGCCTGAGCCCATCTTGCTGCCCTCGGTGGTCCCTCTGGCACCCTCAGGCACCGTGGCCAAGAAGTTAGTCAACCCCAAGTACGCCCTGGTCAAGGCCAAGAGCGCCGATGAGATCGCCAAGACGTCCTCTGAGAAGCAGGAGGCCAAGAGGCCCCCTGGGTTGCGGGGTGCGGTGCTGGCCGAGCGGCCTGGGGACCTCCCGGAGCCACCGCTGCCCGTGCACCCAGGGCTGCTGAACCTGGAGCGCGCCAACATGTTTGAGTACCTGCCCACGTGGGTGGAGCCCGACCCCGAGCCTGGCAGCGACATCCTGGGCTACATCAATATCATTGACCCCAACATTTGGAACCCCCAGCCAAGCCAGATGAACCGCATCAAGATCCGCGACACGTCCCAGACGGGCGCCCAGCTGTGGAAGCAGAGCCGGGAGAGTGGCCTCTCTCCCATGCCCACTGGCCCCCAGGACGAGGGCCTGGCCGAGAATGGCCTCCCCCAGGGCGACCCCGAGCCACAGGCCCCCGTACCCAAGCCCCGGACAGTCCCTGTGGCGGACCTGCTGGCCCAGGATGGCAGTGATGCTGGGTGGGCCCCGGAACAACAGAAAGATGAGACGCCTCAGAATGGGACTGACCATGGGCTGCCCAGGTCAGCAGGCCCCGGCCATGCCCCACTCCAGCGGCAGCTGTCCATGACCCAGGATGACCCCAGCAGTGAGGGGGACGTGCTCCATAATGGGCTAGACCGGGAGGAGGATGACGAAGAGGAGGATGACGATTACGTGACCCTCAGTGACCAGGACAGCCTTTCAGGCAGTTCCGGCCTCAGCCCCGGACCCCGGCGGCCCTCGCTGGCCTCCTCGTCTGTGTCTGACGAGTATTTTGAGGTGAGGGATAGCACAGCCCCTGCCCGGAGGCGCCACTCCGAGCAGGCTAACGGGCCCACCCCCCTGGCCCGCCGGCAGCTCAGTGCCCCCCACGTGACCCGAGGAACCTTTGGAGGGCCCCTGGGTGGCTCCCCGTGGGCCCAGGGCCAGGAGCGAGACGAGACAAGCACTTCAAGGAGGATGCGGGGGCCCCGTGCTGCGGACAAGGAATCACAGGTGCGTGGGGGTCCTGGGAGCCCCTCCCCGAGGCCTCCTGAGCCCCCAGAGCTGCCAGCTGCCTGCCAGCTGCCATCTGCTGCCTCTGGCTCAGCTTTCCTTGTCACAGAGAGGGAAACTGAGGAACACTTCTGAGGGCAGGGCAGAGTAGGGACCACCCAGGACCATGGGATTGCCCCCTGGATCTGGAAGGGAAAGACTCGTTCTTGCCCTTGCCTGGGTCTGCCCATGACGGTCACGGGCGAGCTGCCCATGTGACGCCCCTCAACACTCCCAGATCACAGACAGGAAGTGGCTTCTGTCCCAACCTCCTGCCAGGCCACCTTCAGATCCGCTCCTTTTTGGCCCTGGGGCCTCCAGTGTCCATCCCCCAGACTGGGAACTTCTCCCGTCATCTGTCTCGGCCTCCCCTGTGAGCCCCGGGTTCCTACCTGGGAAGAGCACGCGGCTGATCATGCCCGGCATGATGATCAGGCCCATGGGCAGCATCTTGAGGTAGCTGGCCAGGATGGACCCCGCCTTGGCGTGGTTCAGGTCCCGGGCGGACAGGGACCGCTGCACGATGACCTGGGCGTGAGCAGGAGGTGAGTTCTGGCCCTGCAGGGCACCCGGCCCAGGGCTTCTCCCTGGGTGGACATGAAGCTGCCCTGTGAGCCCAAGACCCGAGATTCATGCCCCCAGGCAGGTCCCTGAGGCACCACCGCCCCAGGGCATGGGGTCGGCCTGGTCCAGCACCCAGCGCTGGTCAAGGCTGGTGATGCCCCCTGAGCCCCTTGTGAGAGTGTCTGTGGCAGCACAAGCAGAGCTGGGCAGGAAGCTGGTACCTCACATGAGGATGCCAGGGCTGGCCAGAACTCATCGCACTGCAGGGCAGGAGGCGGAAGGGGGTTGGCGTGAGTTTGCTTTTAATAAGTTACTTTTCTCAGTTTGGCGGCCACACTTGACAGTGCTCAGGGACCACCTCCTGCTCTGTGTTCAGGGGTCACTCCCAGCAGTGCTCAGAGAATTGAACCCGGGCCTCCTACCTGCAGAGCACACATGCTTCAGCCTGCTGATCTATCTCACTAGCCTGCTGAATCTGATTTTTAAAAGAAACTATTAACTTTCAAGGAAATTCGCTTTATCAAGATGTAATTCAGGGGTTTAGAGGTGGGTCAGCAAAATAGCACATGCCTGTGTTATTTTTCCTGTGTTCAGTCCTGGCTCCCAAACAAAAAAATACACTCATTTCCCATTCCTCCCTCTCTCTCCCTAGCGTCTGGTAACACCCCCCCCAAAAAGAAAGAAAGGAAGAAAGAAAGAAAGAAAGAAAGAAAGAAAGAAAGAAAGAAAGAAAGAAAGAAAGAAAGAAAGAAAGAAAGAAAGAAAGAAAGAAAGAAAGAAAATGGCATTGCATCCATTTAAAGTCTAGAATTCAGTGAGTTTGTAGGTTCATAGTGATATGTTTGGAATGTCTGTATTTTCCCCCTTAACCGATCCACACAACCCACAGTTCAGAAGTAGAATTTAAATGATTAAATTCTGTTTCCAGGGCTGGAGCGATAGCACAGCGGGGAGGGCGTTTGCCTTGTACGTGGCCGACCCGGGTTCGATTCCCAGCATCCCATATGGTCCCCCGAGCACCGCCAGGAGTGATTCCTGAGTGCATGAGCCAGGAGTAATCCCTGTGCATCGCTGGGTGTGACCCAGAAACCAAAAAAAAAAAAAAAAAAAAAAAAATTCCATTTCCAAACAGCCTAGTTTAACGCGTAGCTCCTAGTGTTTCACCGAGGGTGGGGCGAGGGCAGCTCTCAGCTGGGACATGGAGCTTTGGGGGTGCAGGACAAACTGGTTTCAGTCCTGCTCTGCCGCCAGCCCCGGGACTTGGGGCATACCCTGGCTCTCCTGTGTGAGGCGAGCGGGCAACTGAGGACCCTGCAGGGCCTTCCCTTCTGACGCCCCATGAGCTCAGAGCTGGGCCACGAGCCTGGGAGGAATGCAAGCAGTCTGGGGCGGGAGAGCTGAGGCCCAGGGCCCCAGCAAGGAGAGTGTCTGGCCGCCATGCCAACACCTCCCCAGTGGTGGTGTGGGCCGCTGCATCAGCTGCACCCGGCCCCACCGCTGCACCCCAGAACCACTGTGCTATGGTCCGCAAATCTGCACAGGCATCCCCTCGTGGGTGCTATGGACTCAGGGTCTCAGCACAGCCACTCCTGCCTGACCTTCCTGGGCCCTGGGCTTCCTTGGGGTGCGGCCGCAGTGGGGCTGTAGCCAGCTGCCCGTGCCTTGCCTTTCTGGGGTGAAGCGGTCACGGGCACTGCGCCAACTGCAGCCGGTGTCGAATGGGGCTTGCTCTGACAGAGGCAGCCCCTGCGGCAAAGGTGTGCCCAGGGGGCACAGCTCGGGTCTCCTCGGGTTTGCCCGTGGTGCCAGGCCAGAGCCTAGGTTCAGCCCGCTAGATTCTGCCCGCTGGCCCTCCTTCCTGCACTGGGTGGGTCCTGACCATGAGTGTCTCCACTGAGGGACGCAGGAAGCCCAGTGGTCAACGCAGCTGGCGCTAGCCTGACAATGGCCCCTTGGAAGCCGCCTGGTGCGACCCCCCCACCGGTGGCTGCTGAAGGGCCTGGCACAGCCCTGAAGGCTGGAGCGCTATGTGCAGGCGGGTCCCGATGGCAGCTGACTCACTTGGGAGCTTTCATGGGAATCTCTCCTGAATGGCGACCCAGCCCGGGCGCCGCATGCCAGGCCCTGGTCTGGAGGGCCGGGAGGAGTGGTGCCTGCAGGCGGCAGGGGCCTCTCAGCCGTTCGGGCACTCCCAACTGGTGTCCCCCTGGCCTCCTCTATGTGCCTGCTTTGGGCCGATGGGTCCCTGCAGGTGACAGGGGCGGCTGGCGCCTTCCCAGGTGTGGACTGTCCTCGACCCCACCCTGGGACCACCTCGGGGACTCCCCATTGAGGGGCAGCAGCCCAGGGACAGTGAGAGCTGGCTCGCCGGTGCATCTCAGCCCGACTCTGGCCCCTCTTGCAGATGCTCAAAGCTGGGGTAGGAACAAGCCTTATGGTGGCAGTGAGGCGGGGTGACTCCGGACACATTGGGGAACTGAGGCTCTATGCAGTGAAACAGCCTCCTGGAGTGAAGGGGAGGGGGTAGGACGTGGGTGGCAGGGAGGGAACAGCCCCCCGAGCTCACTGACTCTCTTTCTTCCCCGCAGGGCCAGCAGCTTCACCAATACGGAGTGTCCGCCGCAGGGACCCAGGACAAAGAGGGCTTCCCACGACCACTGAGGACCCCAGGACCCCCCCGCTTCCGCCCCACTGCTGACCGTGCCCAGAGTTCTGCCAGGAGAGTGGGCCCGGCCACGGCAGGCCCCGCCCACTGGCCGGCCAAGGGCGGGCCCGCGTCCCGCCCGCTGCAGGATCCAGGGAGCCCTCGGCCAGCCCGCAGCCCCAATACGCTGGCCGATGGCCGGGGCCCTGAGGGGCACCTGGGTCCTTTCGGAATCCCATTTTCCAAACTGTCCCAGTCGAAGCACCTGAAGGCGCGGACGGGTGGCGGTCAGTGGGCCTCGTCTGACTCCAGGCGGAGGGCCCCGGCCCCCAGGGACCGCAAGGACCCCTAGGTCAGCCCTGCCCATGGCCTCCTCTGCGCCCTGCACCCCAAGCAGCTGTCCCTGGAGGGGCCACCCGGATCCCCTGCGCCTGTCCTGGGAGGCAGGTGGAGGCTGGGTGGCAGTGTGGGATCGTACCTGGTCAGTGCACCAGTACCAGGTGGCCATGATGGTCAGACCAAAGGTCATCCCCGTCCATGGGAGGTCCCCTGTGTGGGGGTCTCGGAACATGTGCATGGCATCTGCACGTGGCAGGTGGCAGGTCGTGTTGGCAATGGTCCTGGAGGGCACGGCCCGGGCATAGGCTTCCGCCAGCTGCTCGTAGCCCCCGATCCGGTCGAAAGCTAGGGTAAGGGGGGCAGGGGCAGGTTAGCAGCCGGTGGCCCTAACTTCACCCCACTGCCCTCATCTCACAAGGAATTTCCTGATGCAAACCTTGACCTTTGCCCCTTCACCTTTTCCTGTGTTGGAAAGGCCTGGAGGTAGAGGGTTCTTTAAAAACAGATGAATGCAGCTATTTTATTTGTATTTAAGATGATGCTATTAAATGAGAGTTTTGCACATGGGCACCCTGTGTCCTGTTGGGGCCGGGAAAAGCTCCTGCCGGGCTGCAGAGTATTTGTTCCCTGGGCACTACACCTTCCTGAAGTGCTGATTCGGGGCCCCTGAGGGACACCGTCTGGCAGAGCAGAGAATGGGGGCACCGAGGAGGGACACCAAGGCTGGGAAGGGTGCAGCAGTCACACCCGGGGATCCCACCTACGTGGGGCTACCCTGCCCTCCGCCTTGCTGTCTGCATTCAGTTCCTGTGTGGCTTCCTGGGTGGGGGGCACCGTGTGGGAACCCCCCTCAGCGCCTGCTGCCTGCCTGCCGCTGGGGGTCCCACAGGCCTTTGGCTGTGCTCGAGAGCCCCATGCACTGGTGCATGCCCTGGGGCCCCATCCCCGCCAGCCCCGCATCCTGAGCCCATTTCACCCATACCCCAGAGCTGCAGTCTGGCAGGAGGGGAACAGCAGGACCTGGCATGACCAGATGGGCACACTCCCCCTCCAGCCCCCAACAAACCTCCTCACCTTTGACAGCCAGGATGACGGCCCCCACCACCATGATGAGTGTCTGCAGGGCGTCTGTGTAGATGACAGCGGCCAGGCCCCCTGTGGGGAAGCGGGAGCTACAGGGGGCAGGGCCAGGGCCAGCTCGCCCGCCCGCCCCAGCCCGCCGCCCTTCCCACACGCCTGAGTGGTGGCAGGGAGCTGCTGACCCCAAACCATTGGACACTGTGGCCACTTGCAGGCCACAGCTGCCACTCGGCCCCGGGCCCGCCCCGGCCAGGCGATACCTGCGATGGTGTACAGGGCTGTGACGATGAGCATGAGGCTGGTGGAGAGGTAGAAGCTCCAGCCCAGGCAGATATGCACAAATAGGGCCCCCGCATACAGGTCGATCTGCGAGGGAGAGGGCGTGTCCAGTGTCTATGCCCCCCACCCACGACCCCTGCCCTGTGCCCTCTGGCCCTGAGTCCTCCTACCCCCATTATGTGGGGGGGGGGGTAGAGGGCACTCTGGTGTGAGAGCTTCGTCAGGCACCCACAGGGAAGAGCCTTGACACCACCTGACCTGCTGAGGATGGAACGAGACCCGTCCCCAGGTAGGGAGCCCAGGAGGGCTTCTTGGAGGAGGGGCTGTGGAAGATTCGTGGACCTCAGAAGATCAGCCTGGGTGTCCCCTTCCTCTGGGTTCTCTTAGGCAGAGGCCCCCAGAAGGAGCAGCTGTGGTTGGGGTGGGCTGGGGAAGAGTTCTTTTGCTTATGTCCCCCCTGTGGAGCTGGGGCTGGTCCCTGGCCAGGGTTGGCACAGCTGCTTTTCCTGGAAGTGGTGCCCTGGGCTACAGCTCCAGCCACATTGTGGGAAGTTTCACACACATGCACACATACGCATAGGCATGCATGCACACACACAATCTGCATGGCAGACTCCCAGAAAGTGATGGCCCAGCAGATTTCCAAATGTGCTTGCTCAGCAGAGGGGACACAACACACAGAAACAGTCTCGGCCAAGAGCACCAGAGCGTGCAATGCTCCACCCCTGTCCAGCGTGCAGAGTCCCACCCCCGCCCAGCTGCAGCTCCTCGAGTGGGACTTCTGGCACAGACCCAGCAACCAGGCCTTTCCTGTGGAAGCCCTCTGGGGTGAGCCCAGGGGTGGTGTGAGGGTCCCCCGTGGCGGAGAGGCAACCGGGCCCCCGAAGGAAGCCTGGGCACAGCAGAGCCTGCTCAGAGGGCCCTGTCTCCAGTGTGAGGCACCAACTCTGCTTGCTGGGACCCATCCCAGCCCCTTCCTCACGGTAGCCGCCTCTCCATGGGGGACAGCAGAGAAGCTGCACACCACAGACACCCCCACAGACCTCCTGTCTGGGGACAGCTCCTGCCACCTGTCCCCAAATCCTGCCTGTCTCCACCCCTTCAGCGTTCTGGAAGCTTCTTCCCTTTGCTTCCTGTCCGTGCCTGCCCTGCTGGCCAGTACCATGGACTCTCTCTGAACTGCTCCTCCCCACCTCAGGCCAGCCTGGCCTCTCTCCAGGTCTAGCATCTTTACCATTAATTGTGATCTTATTGGTCCATCATGGGGACAAGGGACATATTGGTCACCCGGGGCCTGGCACCAAGCAGGCACTGAGAGTGATCTGTGCGGAGGGCACAGACATGCAGCCTTGCCTGCCTGTGACAGACTTGGGGTCCCGGACTGAAGCTCCCTGACCGGCTCTGACAGGCCAGTGCAGCCAGACCGGCCACAGTGAGGCCACACTCGGCCCAGGAGGGCGCTGGTGTGCGGTGGCGCTGGGCTGCCTCCACGAGCAGAGGAAAGATGGAGACAGACGACAGACAGTCGGACAACTAGCCCCTGTGAGACAGCTGGGTGAGGAATGGGGCTCAGGGCAGGCCTCCAGAGAAGGGGCAGGATGGTGCCGGGATACGAGGGGCAGCCACGGGGCAGTGCTGGGAGGGTCTGCAGAGGACAAGGCCTGAGTTCTGGGGGAGGTGTGGCCCAGGGGCCATAGTTGGCCCTGACTCCCAGTGGATCGTCACCTGTGTCCTGCTGAAGGATGGGCAGTGGGTGGGCCCTGAGGCTGGGTCCAGCTTTCAGATATGTTCTGGGGCTGCCCCCTGAGCCAAGACCTCTGAGGCTTCAAACAGCATCAGCCCAAAGCAGCAAGAGGCGCTGCCTCCGGCCCAGCCCACAATTAGCTTTGCTCTTCGCTTCCTCCGGGCAGTCCCCAAGCTGGTGCTGCAGCCCAGCAGGAAGTTACGAGTGCCCCATGTTTTAGGGGTAGGTAAACTGATTCACCCCATCACAGCAGCCTGGGGCTGGGGGTAGATGCCTGGGTTCTGGGCGTGGACTCACACACTCGCCGGGTTCTGGGGCCAGTGCTGCCCACTCTCTGGGCCTTGCTGCCCATCTGGACAGCGGGGCAAGATGATCTCTAAAACATTCCCACACAGGCCTCTGCCCTTCCGGAAGTGCGGTCCAAGGCAGTGCTCAGATTCTGCACGTGAGACAAATGTCTCTGCAGAGACTCCGCTGGATAAAGGGGGTCAGAGAACTGTGCCCAGCACAGCCCCCCAGGCCCCGCCAGACCCAACTGTAGCTCCCCAGGCTGTGCCAGATCTCCCTGCAGCCCCCCAAACCCTGCCAGACCCCTCTGCAGCCCCCCAGGCCCCGCAGGTCCCTCTAGAACCCCCTCACCCTGCAGTCTCGGTTGTGAGGCGCAGACAAAGCTGACACATCACTCCCCTGCAGAAAGCCCCCCAAACTGTATGGGGGCTTGGAGTCCTGGAGGACAGAAGCCCCCAGACTCACATTTCTTTGCTGCTTCTAGTCAGGTTGAGGTGCGGGTGCTTCAGGGCGGGAAGGAAGCCCATGAGCCAAGTGTGGCCTCAGGCCTGGTTACGTCCCCAACTCTGCGCTGCCCCCTCCTAGTCCCCTCACACCATCTGCTCTTGGGTCCCAGACAGCGTCTGATTCAAGGCCCTGGAGTCTGGGCCGCTGACGCCCCGCCAGTCCTTGCAGTGTCCCTTCCCCGCGAGAGCACTACTCAGATGCCCTGGGGCAGCCCTGTGCCCAGCCCCACGGGGCTTCAGTGCCCGTTCAGGCCCCAGCGGGCCAGTTGTAGACACCTGTCCTCACAGTGGGTCCCCTTGGCCTCCGCACAGCAATGCCATCAGCTCAGGTGTGTCTGCCTCCCGCACAGCAGGACCCGGGGCAGGACAGGGCCAGGCCTGCTTGATTTGTTTCTCTATTCCTAGTTCACGGGGAGGTGGCTGGTCTGGGGGAGCTCAGAAAATGTGGGAGAGGGAGATGAGCAGGAATGGAAAGTTCTGGACTTGGCTTCAAGCGTTGTCTTTAAAGGAAAGCTTCGGGGAAAGTGAGTGCATACCTCCAAGAGCTTCTTGGGGAGCTGGAGTGTGAGGTTTGCTGGCTGATCCCCCAAAACCTGCCACAGGAGCAGCAGATGTCAAGGACCCCTTGGGTTTCCCTATTCCACACGGAGCAGGCGGAGGCCTGGCCCAGGTCCAGGCGTTGGCCTAGGGGCTGACCAGCACCGTTCCCACACTCAGGGCAGGACAAGAGCTGCAGAAGGACCCACCTCCTGCAGGGACCCACCTCCTATAGAGGGACCCACCTCCTGGCAAGCACCCCCCTAAACCCCTGACAAGCACCACAATCATCCGTGTGAGCCTCAACAAAGTGTGTGAGCACCACAACTCCAAGGGCACATCTCGGCCCTGAGTCCCTGGCACCACAGCCAGCACCTCAGGAAGGGAGGGGAAAGCGCCCCAGGGACCCCTGAAGTGCCCCTCCCCCATTGTTGGCACCTCTGGATTTCCCTGGTCCAGGAGCCTGGCGGACCAGGTCCAAGAACAGCAGGCCTCCCGACCCCCACACGGCACCCCCACCTCACAGACACACTCAGGGACACCAGACGCCCGAGCGGCGCCATGCGGTCACAGCACTGTCTGAACTAGACCTGACGCTCCCAGTCTTCCAGCGGGACATGGTCCAAGCCCCTGGAGGACGCCAGGGCAGCCGCGACCAGCTTTGGGCTGGGTCACCTTGAAAGTGGACAGGCTGGAGTGGGCTCTTAGCACCTCCTAGTGGCAGGTCCTGGCACACCTCGGTGGCAGCCTTCAACCTTAAACCCCCCGCCCCCGACTTCGCACCAGCAATGTCCCCTACCAAATACCCCCCACTCTCCTATCTGGCCAACACTGGGTGACCCTTAGCCAGCTGTCACATACTTTCTGTGATCCAGGAAGTTATTATCCTGCTCTGGGCCAGGCAGAGGCGAGGGGTGGTCGGGAGACACCCGGGGCAGGGGTGTCCAAGCTAGCCAGGGCTGGGCAGTGGCTCACCGATATCTTGGTGAAGACAGACAGCAGCAGGGACATGACAGACAGGTATGTTTGGATCCTCCGGCCTCCAAAGCGCTTCTGCATGTACTCAGGGATGGTGACTATCTGGAAGGGTTGGGAGGGGGTCAGCACTCAGGGCTGGGCTTCTCGTGGGCAGGTCCAGGACCCCTTAGTCCTCCCAGGCCCAGCTCTGGCCTTGGCTTCCAGGCTGAGTTCCCCAGCCAGGAACTGAGGCAGGGAGAGGCCAGTGGACATGAGGAACAACTAGAAGGGACGCGGCTGGGACAGGTGACGAGCCCTGCTGAGCTGTGAGAGGGACATGGCTATAGCATGGAAACCAGTGGCCTTCTGGTCTTTTTATTTCTCTTTCCTTTTTTTTTTTTTTTTGTATTTTTTGGCTTTTTGGGTCACACTGGCGATGCTCAGGGATTACTCCTGGCTCTGCACTCAGGAATCACTCCTGGTGGTGCTCAGTGGACCATATGGGATGCTGAGAATCAAACCCAGGTTGGCCGCCTGTAAGGCAAACGCCCTAACTGGTGTGCTATCGCTCCAGCCCCTTTTTGTATGTTTTTTTTTCTTTTTTTCTTCTGGTCTTAAAGTCAAGTGCCCAGATGTGTCCCCAGTGTGCTGTCCAGGTGTGCCCCCAGGTGTGCCCCCAGGTATGCCCCCAGGTATGCCCCCAGGTGTGCTGTCCAGGTGTGCCCCCAGGTGTGTCCCCAGTTATCCCCAGGTGTGCTGTTCAGGTGTGCCCCCAGGTGTGCCCTCAGGTGTGCCCCCGGGTGTGTGTCCAGGTGTGCCATCCAGGTGTGCCCCCAGGTGTGCCCTCAGGTGTCCCCAGCTGTGCCCCCAGGTGTGTGCCCAGGTGTGCCCCCAGGTGTGCCATCCAGGTGTCCAGGTGTGCCCCCACGTGTGCCATCATCCATGTGCTTAGGTAGATGGAGCATCATGCCCAAGATGATGGGGTTGGAGCAGTTCCCATGAGCAGACCAGGAGGCAACCCAAGCTGAGGTCTGAGGGGAAATGCCTTTGTGGCAGGTGCCTGAAACTCACCTCAGAGGAGATGTATATGGGCACAAACACCCAGGCCAGGGCCAGCAGCACGTATGTGGCCTGTGGGGACAGAGGAGCACAGACACAGCATCCACAAAGCCGCTCAGGGACACTGCTGGATACAGCGGGGGCAGTTCTGGGGGCCCCATCGACTTTGGGGAGCAATGCCCCATCCTCCCCCAACTCCCAGACCATCTGTTGAGATGCCAGGGGCCCTGTGGTGCTGAGGAGTGGACTGGGAGGGCCCCCCCATCTAGGACCCCTGGAGAAACCCCCACCCCCGGAGCTCACATTCCACTCGAAGCCCGCCACGGCCAGGCCCCCCGCAGCACCCGAGCCTGCCAGGCCGATGAAGAGACCCGAACCCTCGCTGCTGGCGAAGAGGGAGGCTCCGATCTGAGGGTGGAGGGAAGAGAGAGATGAGTCACTCTCACCCACCTGGCCACACCCACCTCGGCACTGACCTAAGGGAGTCTCCCTCACCCGCTGCTTCCAGGTCAAGGAGCCCAGACTTGGGAACTTGAGGGGGTCTGCACCATGAGCAGACATTCCATATCCCAAAGTCCTCTTTTGCCGTTTCCAGCACTCTCCACCCCCAGCTGCGGATTCCCAGTCAATCTCAGCATGGTCTTAGGGTGACTTGTGCAGATGCTGGACCAGAAGCAGAAGAGGGGAGGAGGGTGCTCACCGGCCACCACGTCATGTCCCGGCCTGCCAGGAAGTAGCCCCGAACGCTGTTCCTGCCGACCCTGCAGGAGGACTGAGAGAACAGGCAGAGACTGGAGAAGGGGGAGGCACCATCCTGCAGAGGGTTACACAAGCAACCACCCCACAACTTAGATGTCTGTGAGCAGATGTGCTCCTAGCAGCACTGTCCACACTGGCATCCCAAAGGTCATCCCAAAGGTCCATCTGCCTAAAATGGGGATGGTGTGTTGAACTCTAGAATGTTCTCGCTCCAGGACCTGAGCCATAGTACCTGGGTTCAATTCCCCACACTGTCTATGGTCCCCTGAGCCCACTAGGAGTGATCCCTGAGCACCTGAGTGTGGCCAAAATAAAAATAACAACAACAACAACAACAACAACAACAGAATGCTCTCTAGTCACAGACAAGAACAAAGGCCTGGTCAGGCTGCTCTGTGCTGGCCCTTGGACACATCCTGCAGGGGAGAAGTCAGACTCAGGGCCACAGTCTTCATTCACAGACACCCAGCATGGGTCACCGAGGGGCCAGAGGCTGACCCATGGCTGTCCAGGGAGGCGGGGCGGCGCAGCTAAGTTTTCCTCCTGCTGAAATGGAAACTCCTTGTTTTGTTTTAATTTGGCTGTCACACAAGTGGTGCCCAGGGTCAATTCCTGGCTTCATCCTCAGGAAATGCTCCCAGCTGATTCTCCATGGACAGAAAGATGGGACCTTCCACTCTTGTGAGACTGCAAGTCAAGTGTAAGCTTTTGGTTTTTTCAGCTTGGGCGTCACACCTGGCGAGTCTCCGCCGAGTGTCCTGGTAGTGCCCGGGGGAACTTGTGTTGCTGGGAACGGAGCCTGGGCCTCCTGCGCTCAGAGCTCAGTGCAGCCCTTCAGTTATCCCCTCGGCCCTTGTTAGCTTTGCCCTTGGGAGCAAACCCCGCCGTGAGCAGCAGACTGGCGAGGTCCCTGAATCAGAGCCACAAACCAGAGGGCCCTTTGCTGGGATTCTGCTCATCGTTTTATTTCTGATCTATTTCAACAAATCATCACTTTCCTGCATGCATTTTGTTTGGGAAGGGGGCATAGAATATTCATTTTGTATCGATTTGGTTTGGTTGGTTCACACCCAGCAGTGCTCAGGGCTTACTTCTGGTTCTGTGCTCAGGGATCACTCCTGGTCAGGGGGCCATATGGAATGCTGGCAACTGAATCCACATCAGCTGCGTGCAAAGCAAGTGCCCTATCTACTGGACTGTCTCTCCAGCCCCATCCAAGATATCTTTTTATGTGCAATGTCCACCAAATCCCCACCTGCACTGGAAAGGAAAGCACTCCCCCTCTTTCTACTTCCTGCTTCGGACCCTGCAGGCCTCCTGCCTGGCTGCAGCAGACACCTCCAGAGCTCTCCTGAGACAGCACACTAGCTGGGCAACAGACCTCCACCCCCCCGGCCCTTCGTGCTCCCGGGAACAACTCTGAGGGGTGAAAGCAAAGACAACAGTGTGTGTTGGAAGGAACTGAGGCCTGTCAGGTTCGGGGGCTGAGCTAGGAGCAGCTCTAGGAACCAGCTCTCTGGATGCTCATCCCTTGGCTGCTATCCACTTGCTCTTCACCCCACGGCTGACGGCTCAGCAACAGAATGACTTTGATCCCCAGCACTTCCCCTGCACCACAGCAATGTGTGCCACCCCCAACACCCCACAGACAAATGTGTGTGCGCACCACGGCTAAGGGCATCAACCACGGCGAGCCTACGAGTATGTGAGCATCATGACCAGGGGGGCAGCCTCCAGTCACAGCAGCAACAGCACCAACAATGAGAAGAGGAAGAAAGGGAAATTGGGAGAAAAAAATTTATTACAGGTGTTATTGCTGCTTCTAATGACATCACTATCACCATGATTATTCCCACAAATACGGTCATTCCTATTATCGGTACCGTGAGTAGTACCACTGTTTCTACCACTGCTACGCCACCACTACTCCCACAGTCAGTACTACGAGTACCACCCCTGTCATTACCACTGTAACCGCCACTGCTACTCCTATGACCAGTACTGTAACTACCAGCACATTCCTACCATTGCAGCCGCCATTATTACTCTCACTGTCAGTACTACTAGCACCACCATTGTTACTACCGTTGCTACCTCCACTATCTATATTACTACTACTACATCCACAGTGGCTGCACACCCTTAGACAGACGGCAGCAGTGTCCAGGCTGTGTGGGCACCTCAGGGACTCAGGACAAAAGATGTCACAGTCATTCCCTGGTGGAAGACCCGGCCAGAGGGCTGAGTAGGTCCCTGCGACACCAGACTGGGACCTACCTGCCCAGTCCCTTGTCCCGGCCCTCCAGGTCCCTGTCCTCCCAGAGACGAGGGTCACAGTGCTCGGGGTCAGGGCCAGGGAGAGGGAACCTGGCGTCTGCAGCCCCAGGGGTGCTTGGTTCCCTCACAGGAAGCCAGGAAGAACCGTGTGTGCGGTCCCTGGCTTCTCAGGCCGGGACACTGGCCTTTGCCCAGCCACCGTGAGGACAGGCCTGCTGGGGCTCGGGGCAGCGGAACGTGATCCTTGGGTCTGGTTGTTCTCCTGCCTCCGAATCCTGCTCGGTACGTTTGGGGTGCCGCCTGGGATCCGTGTGACCCCGAGAGCCAGCCAGTGGTCACAAGAGCCCTCTGACTCGAGGGGGCTGAGGCTGAAGCTCTCTCCCGCAGAGGCTCCCCCTCACCTCTCGGGCACGGCTGCTCCAGGGAGGACTCCGACAAACGTGGGCATGGAGGAGCCCTTGTGCACCAGCCCCCAGAGAGCCCCGACTGACGCCCCAGTGCCAGCGCCCAACCTCCATCTTACCCAGACGCCCACAGCCACATTCAGGGCAAAATAGAGAACGATGACCACGATGTCGGGCACACTGAGCTGTGACCAGGGAATGTGGGCATTGCTGGTGGCATTTTCTGCCACCATCCTGCAGCCAGCAGCAGCGCCAAGTGAGGGGCTCCAAGGGCAACAGGAAATTGATCATTAAGCTGAGCAGGAGTGAGGCCAATGTCCCAGACTCCTCAGAGCAGCCTGCTCCCTCCCCCTCTCCCTCCCTCTCCCCTTCTCTCCCTCTGTCTCCCCTCCCTCCCTCCCTCCCTCTCTCCCTCTCTCTCTCTCTCTCCCCCTCTCTCCTTCTCTCTCACACACATTATTGAATCACAGCTGCATAGTCACAAAGTTGTTGGTGATTGGGTTTCAGTCGTACAGTATTCCAACACCAAAGGAAGGAGTGGTCTTTAAAACCAGAGGAGGGGCTGGAGCGATAGCACAGCGGGTAGGGCGTTTGCCTTGCACGTGGCCGACCCGGGTTCTAATCCCAGCATCCCATATGGTCCCCTGAGCACCGCCAGGGGTGATTCCTGAGTGCAGAGCCAGGAGTGACCCCTGTGCATTGCCAGGTGTGACCCAAAAAGCAAAATAAATAAATAAATAAATAAATAAAATAAAACCAGAGGAAACTTGGGGCAAATAAGGGTGCTTTGTGCACCCCAAGGCCAGGGCTGTTGCCTGGTGGTGGGGCACATGGCTTGCATGACTAGAGACCCTGGTGTGACCCACCCAAAATAATGGTGTTAGGGGGCCAACCCCCCAAGACAGCCCAAGAAGAGCAGGATGAGTGGACCGAGTTACTGAGAGGAATCTGTCTCTGCTGGATGGGAGTGAGAAGCCGTGGCAGTGGCCGGGGGCCGTGAGGAGTGAGAACAGAGGGTCAGTAGGGACGCTTTTCCCACAAGCCCCGCGGACATCTCTGTATTGGGTGATAAAGTCCTGTCACCAGCCACATGCTCTTCTAGCCCGGCAATGCACGCGCTGACCCCTCTGCCTGACGACCATTCAGATCATCCCCAGGGCCACACGGAGCAGCGTCCAGGAGCCGGGACTGGGCTCCCTCACAGGCCCACTTCTTGTCTCAGAGCCACCACTGGGCCATGAGCAATGTTGCGTGGCTGAGCCCTCTCTGCGCGTGTAGCCAGTTCCAGGGCCAGGCTGGGCTCCCGGGGGGCGGTGATGGCTCAGCTTCCTTCAGCCCCAGCAGCTCCTCCTGCCAGATTCTGAATCCACCAGTGCAGGTGTCCCCTGTCGTTCTCCCCCCACCCTCCGACACCCGCAGAGGCTGATGGTGTTAATGAGTGAGCAGTGCCCGGGAAGGAGCCGGCCTTCTGCAACCGAGGGTTAAAGATCAATCTCCCCTCCCCACCACCACCGCCCCTGCACCTGGTCAGAGAGGCCCTGCTTTCAGGAACCCCAAGCAGGTTTGGACAGCCCCTCTCCCCACCCTCACACCCACCCACCGCCAGCCTCAGCCTCTCGAGGAGCCAACCCTTGGCTCAAACTAGTCTTAACTTTCTTCCATGCCAGCCTTAAGGTTCCAACCTAAGAAGCGTCCACACTTCTGAGACCTACTTTTTTTTTCTTTTTGCTTTTTGGGTCACACCCGGCGATGCTCAGGGTTTACTCCTGGCTCTGCACTCAGGAATCACTCCTGGCGGTGCTCGGGGGACCATATGGGATGCTGGGAATCGAACCCGGATCGGCCGGGATCAAGGCAAATGCCCTGCCCACTGTGCTATTCTTCCAGTCCGAGACCTACTTTTTCCCAGTGGGGAAAACCAGTTCCCAACTCTTAGCCTGGTCTCAGAAGGAAAAACAAAAATGAAAACCACCTTAAAAGCTGCCACTGTGCTCAGAAGGCCTGGGGAAAGGAGGTCCAGGCAGAGTACAGAGAGCCCACCCCTTCCTCCATGACACCCACCCCAACACCCCACCCCCACGCCTGTGCCAGCTCAGCCAGGTCAGGAAAGCTGGAAGAAAGCAGCCTTAGCAGAAAGTTAGCAGAAAGCTCACTGCTAACCATATGTAAACTGGAGGGGGCTGGGGGGACAGTGACCTGTGATCCTGCGCTGAGGTTTAGTGATTTGCTAGACCCTTCACAGAACTCAGATCAACACTAATATTATTGGTTCATTTAAAGGTATGAGCTGGGCTCTTTTTTGTTTGTTTTGGGGTTATAACTGGCAGTGCTCAGGGTTTACTCCAGCCTCTTCACTCTGGGATCACTCCTGGTGGGCCTGGAGGACCAAAAGAGATGCTGGGGATTGGACCCAGGCTGGCTGCGTGCAAGCACCACCAGAAGTAATTCTTTTTTTTTTTTCTTTTTAAAATTTTTTAATGAATCATCATGGGATACAGTTACAGACTTACAAACTTTCGTGCTTATGTTTCAGTCATACAATGATTGAGTACCCATCCCTCCACCAGTACCCATTCTCCACCACCAATGGTCCTAGTATCCCTCCCACATCCTCCCCATTCCCCCCCCACCACCTCTGTATCTGGTGGATTCCCTTTTTACTCTCTCTCTCTCCTTTAGACTGTTGTGATCTGCAATGCAGGTGTTAAGTGACCATCATGTTTAGTCTATAGTCTACTTTCACTATACATCTCCCATCCTGAGCGGGTCCTCCAAGCATCCTTTACTTAGTGGTCCCTTCTTTATCTGAACTGCTTCCCCCCTCCAGCATGTGAGGCCGGCTGCCAAGCCATGGAGCAATTCTCTGGTTCCTTGTCTCTACTATCTTTGGGAGATCACCTCATCTTCTACCCTAAAAGTAAAATCATGAATTTCTCATATAGAGAGAATATATTTACTAATAAACTATACTAGCATGATAACCTTTGCCATTACTTCAGCTATGTTCCTCTAGGCCATAAAATATTAGCATCTATTGTTGCTATCCTTTTCCCTCAGGAAAAGGACAAAGGA